>NC_135497.1:172026477-172336477 GCF_052857255.1 Amblyomma americanum | reverse complement strand
TAGCGAAGTCGACCGAAAGATCGTGAGTGGTCGAGGGGTAGTGCGCCCGACTCACGACCCAAGGGACAGCGGTTCGAGTTCCGGCTCAACCGTTTTAACGCGACAGCGTTAAGGGCCTCGTGTCGCAGAAAAGCCGGTGTCGTCGGCGTTGGCCGGGAGCGAAAAATCCCTCCTCTCGCTCCTTCGCCTCCTCGCAATGTACGCCACTGCTCCAACAGACAGCGCGCGACGACAGCGCCACCCGCTCGTCTCGTTCGGGTGCAGTGGGGCTGTGCGGGCACGCAGGAATCACTTGTTGAGCGCCGAAAATTGCAGAAAATAGAGCCACTCCCTAAAAAAGAAGCCACCAGCGTTGAGCGGCGAACAACGCAGCGCAAGTACAAAGCGCGTTCACCACGAAGCTTGCGGCTTCCTGCCCGTTCGTTCGGCGCGTAAGCTATGCTGGCGTTCGTGGCATCGGGTTTGTCGAGAACGATGTGCCTACGAACTACGACTGCAACTTGAGTCCCGCGCGTTTCGGCAAGGCGCCTGGCAGCGCTTCTACGGGGTTTGCCGCTCCGCGCGTCCGTTTCACCGTACGTAGCAGAGCGATTTGTCTAACGGGCAAGGCGTCGCGCCGAACGGGCGATGGCGTTCCGTGGACTCCCTAGCAGTGCTGCAATGCGCTGTCGCGTTCCACTCTTAAAGGCGAAGCTTAAGCGTCCTCCAATTTTTTTTCCCCTTCCGGGCTATTGCTCTTCTTTCTTCAGAGTCTCTGCGTAATGGTCGTGGAATGACGTCATGGCCCTGTAGACCAATAAGGAATTGTATGGCTACATCATCAGTGTTGTGACGTGTGAACGTTGTAGGATGTTTGTATTAACCGGGCGAGGTCATGTGGCAGTGACGTCACGACCGTTTCGACCAAGCGTTTTGTTTTCAGCACAGCACCATCACTAAAAAAGATTATAGAAGGAAATTTAGAACAGTGGTCCAAACAGATCTGTGGCTGAACCCAAACATGGTGGCGCCAAATCATAGTAAGAGCGGGCTGCTTAAACTAAGACCAAGGGGCCGCAAGGGCTCCTCCAGCGACTTTCTTCTCAAAGAGGTATATCGGCGAATATAGAGCAAAAAATGCTCAATGGATTCAAGCTCACGGCAAAATGCACAAAGGGGAGAGAGCGTCAAACCCGACCTGCGTAAATAGAAATTTAGAGGAGGGATACGCCACCACAGTCTCTTCAGAGATACCCAAAGCTGCCGGGATCGACACACTTGCCCGTTCCAAGAATATCTGAGGTGCTGATAATCAGCCGATGTTAAGAGTGTTGTGTCTTGCGTGCTTAAAAACGCACGTCGCCGAAACCTAGATGCTGTAATATAGGCTGTAGCCGGGATGATAGGCAACACGGGGCCGCTTTGGGAAGCATTTGCGAGTGTATCAGCAATCTCATTAACTGTCACACTGCTGTGGCCGAGAACCCATGCTAAATGAACAAGACTCAAATGCGGAGGAAGCAGGGACTAGAATGTGTTGAAAATGGGACCGTGAACCTGCGCGGCGAGGGCCGAAGGAAGAGATAAAGAATCGGCAATTACTCTCTGATCTGTTCTGATGACTGCGCGATCGAGCAGGGGCAAGTGCATGGGCTCCGTCGTCGTCTTCCATCGAGCGGAGTGGCACGCTGAGCCGCTCAAGAAAAGTCGTGTAGGGAGTATTTACTGTACAAACAGTCCACTTCTACTCAGGCCAATTCCTTTTTGAAACGGAGCGCGTACTTTTTAGGCGTCTCAATTGATAACAGAAAAAAGATACGAAAAATAACACAAGAGGGGCATTGGAATTCATTGGTTTTTGGGGAAAGGCAATTTGGCGCAGTATCTGTCTCACATCTCGGCGTAATCTCAACCGCGCCGTAAGGGAAGGAATAAATTAAAGCAGGGACTGAAATAACAAAGGAAGGAAGAGGGGAGGGCTCCGGAATAATTTCAACCACCTGGGGATCTTTAACGTGCACCGACATCGCACAGCGCACAGGCGCCTTTGCGTGTCGCCTCCATCGAAACGCGGCCGCCGTAGTCGGGTTCGAACCCGAGTACTCTGGATCCGAGTAGCCGAGCGGCCTAATACGGCATACACGCTTAACGGCATTCACTGTACTTATATAATGCACGCATTTGACAGCAACTTTCAAAAACCTTCCAAACCCTTTTATAGGCCCTTTAATGAGAGCCTTATTGCACCACCCAAACCGAGCCACACTAAAAGTTCTCCAGCCTCTTGCCCAGCTCATCAACTACGGGCTGTACTAGGGCTGGTGAACCGATGGAATTCCAATCAACTCGAGAGCATGCTGGAGTGGAAATAAAAGTTTATTTTCTCCTTCTCAAGTGACTACAGCAGTCGCAACATCAGTTCTTACTGCCTGCCGGCCTTCAGGAGTGGTCTGTGCCATTTTAAACTCAAGAGTAACTATTCAGAAGGGTTCTGTGTCCTGCGCTTGCACTTGAACAGCGTGGCTCACAAGTGAAGTGGGCAGCGACTGCAAAAGTCAATGTTGTATCCCTTCTAGCTGCCGGCACTGGGGACCCTTGGGTCGGGCTTTCCTGCTTGTGCTGCTCTTGTTCTCCACCGTGAGGGTGCACTGCGAACTGGCGCCGATCCCACCGCGTTGATGCCCCGTGCTGATATGGCCGGAACTTTGGCACAACTGCACTGCTTGTGCGGCTGGGAGAGACCGGCGACAGGCCTGCGGTTCCGGCGTCGGCATTCTGGAAGCGTGCACAGAGAATGCTGGTCAAACCCTCCGTATGCATTGATCAGTGCTGCCAGGAGTTGTCTTTCTTCAGGTCCGAGAAGTGATTCCCGCGGCGGCGAGGCGACACTTTCCAGGTGAGTCTTGCTGGGAGCCGCCCTTCGTCCCGAAGAACGGTTACCACCTGCAGAGACGCCATTGTCCGCGAGCCTGACATTTCGTTGGCGCAGCGCTCTCGCAGTCATGACGGGAGTTCTTCCCTGTACATCTTCCCTTTGATATTGCATCACTGGTGAAATCTCTAGGCGGTATCTAGCGCCGGCTGTGTTGCTGCGGTGATGCGGGTTGGGCACATAATGGAGGCCTGAGTCACGCCTGGAAGGGCTGACGTCGCTGGAAGTATTCACTGCCGCAGGGGCTCCGATGCGCAGCCATGTGACGAGCTTGACCAGAGCGCAGAATGCCAGACGTGGGAAATCAGCCGTTACCTTGAAGCAGCTTGCCACATGCTGTACGACGCCACAGGCGCCCTTCACGAGCCTCGACACGAATCGGAAGCCGTCGGCCAAACGTACGCCGGAGCCGGGCAGCTGCTGGGTGCTGTCGCCACGCAGCCACTCACCGCGGCTTCTAACCCTGGTGACGAACTCCCGGGCGGATGCAAGCGCCATGGAACGATCCTTCGGGATGCTTGCGTGCCTTCTGTGTGGCGGTCACTGGAGGCTGCCCTCCGTCGGCCAGAGCTGGTCGCAGCGGAATGAACGGCGAGTGCTGTCGGGAGACTATGTGGCTGTTCTGATGACTGCGTGACCGAGCAGAGGCACGTGCACTGGCTCCGTCGTCGTCTGCCCTCGAGCGGAGCGGCACTCTGTATGAGCCGCTCATAAAAAGTATGCGCGGCGCTGGAAAGAAGTCAAACAGTGATGCATAATGGCAGAAAAACTCACACCTGTGATCAGGCTTTTCTGCGTGTGTGTCTGGAGAGTATACTTGGTAGCGTTTTTAAAAGTCTTGGATATACTTAGAGCATAATTTTTTTTTCAAAAATAATTTCGCACGCATAAGAAAAAAGTTATAAACGCCTTAAAGTAGCAGATCGAACCATGTATCCAACATAAGTAAATAAAAAAATGGTAGGGGTTTATCCTTATGTTAAACCGAGTGGACGTGCGAAAGCACGTGTTCACATTTGAATGTAAGCTCCGCCTTAAGGGTAGGACGTTATATCTTTAGTGGTTTAATGCTCGTGTATGCAGAACTGTTCATTCTCTATACTTAACAGTCATGGACTGCGGCGACTTCTCATACGACTACCAGGGCAGTGTCGCAGCGGTTAAGCGATGCGCCACTGCACTGGCAGGTGGCCGTTTATAAATCCCAGCCACCGGTAGGGATTGTGCGACCCATGTTGCTTTTCCCGAGCAACCTCTCGCGCAGCTCCCGCAACGCTCGTCCTAACTTACCCAAGTTACTACCAGAGCTTACCCGTGAAGCTTCGGGTAGCAACTCGGGTTTCTAGGCAACGGCACAGGGACGTACGTACGGTGACAAGATTGTCAGTGTTGGTGAGCGTATAGATCGTTTACAGCGCGCAGTTGTTCCGTTTGAGACAAAATGACCTGACAGGCGCGCTCAGAACACGGCGTAATTACGGGCCTCGTAAGTCGCCGGCGTGTACGGAGCGTCATAGGAATGGAAATATCGCAAGTGACTGCAGAATGTGTTCTTTCTACGAAGATGTGCTGTTCCTGGGCATACGAACACTCGATTGTGAGCACACAATTTTTTTTTCATTTTTTACAGCGAGAAACTGTTTAAGGGACAATATTCGGGATAAAGATCAGTGTGATTAGTTAGTCCTTGCCGTCATCGAAGATAAAAGAATGGAAGAAAAGGAGGAAGGCGAATGAGGAGAAGGAAAAGTAAATCAGTGGCTAATGCTGTGCTTTACTTGGATGCGCGGATACTTGATCTAAATTTGCGGTTTCAGCTCTTTTCTGTGCGGACATTTGTAAGGTCTTTGGAGCCTGTTCCTGTATTGGCTACCCTTATTTACAGCGAACCCATGTCTATTCTTTGGTGCTTTCTGTCCTCCACAGCACCAGTGGATGTGATCTACGCGCAGCTTCGGGCGATTCGTCGGCGCGCAGAAAGAAAATACCGGAGGACAAAGGATGTCTCGGATCTCCGGGCCTCTCGACGTGCCCAGAAGCAAATACAGCGCTATTTGGAGAACCTAGGCAAACAACGGTGGCGGTCATTTTGCAGCAGATTGGATCCCCGCAAACCACTCTCCACAATCTGGCACGTTGTTCGAGCACTGCCGACATTTCCCCAGCAGAAACACCCTTTCCGTGCATTGGCACTTCATGATAGACGGCAAGAACTAGAGGTGGCGGAGGATTTCTGCTCGAGAATTGCCGGAAGCGCTTCTTTACCTCGGCAGCATCGATGTGCTCCCCCCACGATGGACGATCGACTGGACATCCCCTTCACAATTCAAGAACTGAAAGCAGCTCTTTCTGCTTGCACGCATCCTTCATCCCCAGGACCTGATGGAATAACATACAATGCGCTTCGTCATCTAGGCCCACAGGTAATGGAAGCCCTCTTAACATTGTTCAACCACTCTTGGGCCTCTGCCACTGTACCACAGCAGTGGAAAAGAAGCCGCATTGTGGCCTTGCTCAAACCAGGGAAATCGCCACTCACATTAACATCCTACAGACCAGTAGCTCTGGCAAGTTGTATTGGCAAGACGATGGAGCGTATGGTGCTAACCCGTCTAGAATGGTTCCTTGAAAAACATGGGCTATACCCTTCCACAATGACGGGTTTCCGCAAAGGCCGGTCTGCCATCGACAGTGTAATTGATCTCGTGTCAACGGTAGAACATGAAAAACGCCGTCACAGGTTGACTGCTGCTCTTTTCCTCGACATAAAGGGCGCATTCGATAATGTTCAGCATGATGCAGTACTAAATGCACTCGAAGAATGTGGTATAGGCGGACGTCTACACAATTGGATTGCAAGCTATTTGACAAACCGGACAGTCTACATGGAGACTCTTGAAGGTGACACAGCAGATCATCATGTTGCTTGTGGTGTTCCTCAGGGAGGAGTGCTCAGTCCAACGTTGTTCAATCTCGTGCTCATTGGCCTTTTCAAACAACTACCGAAGACTGTTTCAATATCCGCCTACGCAGACGATATTTGCATCTGGACATCAAGTGTCACGCGTCCCCAAGTGCAAGCAAGATTGCAGCGTTCGGTGTCCATTACGTCTGCGTACTTGCGCCGTCAGGGGCTTGAACTTTCGCCAACTAAAAGCGTAACATTGGCTTTCACACGCAAGATAATGGCGTGGTATCCGGTCACAATCGACGGGCAAATTGTTCCATACGTAACACATCACAAATTCTTAGGTGTTACGATAGACCGTGACCTGTCCTGGACGAAACACATTTCTGTGCTCAAGAAAAAGCTCGACAGCTTTGCAAGCATTGTGCGGTGTATGGCAGGAAAATGTTGGGGTCCCTCTGAGCGATCTTTACTACACGTGTACCAGGCGCTGGTAGTCGGCCTTCTCAGATACAGTGCACCCGTTCTCTCGGGGGTCAGACTATCAGGCCTGCGTGTGCTTGAAAGCGCGCAGGCTCGTGCTTTAAGAGTATGCTTGGGTTTGCCATGTAAAACTTCTACATGGGGCCCATTTTATGAGGCCCGCGCCTGCCCAGCACGAATTTATTTTCAACAGGAGCCACTTCGTGTGCATTTGCGGCATCTGACCAGGCATCGTCATCACCCCCTGACTAACATTAGTGCGGTGCGTCCAGATGCAGCCTTTTCCAGAGCCCTTTGGATGCAGCGCAATGCGCTGCCTTCGACCTACGCGCCACACCAGATTGCGGAGGTGCCACTTTGGGCAGTACCAAAACCATCTATACGGACAACAATCCCAGGGATAACAAAGAAAACACACATTCCAACAGTCGGACTGAAACAGCTGGCGCTGTCATACATTACATCTATGTATACTAACACCCAGCATGTTTTCGTGGACGGATCCGTTACGACCACTTCTTCAGCTGCAGCGGTGATAGTGCCAAGAAATGCCTCATGTCACCGTTTCAGGCTCATGCACAAAACGTCCTCTACGGCAACCGAATTGGCAGCCATACGAGAAGCCGTCCTTTATATTGGTCACCAGCCAGCGCAGCAATGGACTATATTCTGCGACTCGAGATCGGCATTACAGGTCGTACAAACTTATCTAAAACCAAGAGCATGCGAGCAGCTGGTTCAACAGATTGTGCTTTTGTTAGCCGAGGCTTTCCACCGCGGCCATATCATAAAGTTTCAATGGATACCGAGCCATTGCGGCATAGCGGGAAATGAGCGTGCTGACGCCGAGGCTCGGATGGCACATAGTGATGGTGCTTTCATTGAGATAGCCTTTTCAAGATCAGACATTGGAGCCTTGTTGGCGCATTTAATGCAGGCGGCAATGCAGTCGCACTGGCATGATCCGAGTCATCAACAGGACCGCGTGTGTAAGTTTGACGCTGGCTCACGATTACATTTCCCATCTGTGGTGGTGCGACGTCATGGGACTTTACTCCACCGGCTACGGCTTGGCGTTGCCTACACCAAACACTATCTTCACAAGATCGGCATCGAAAGTAACCCAAATTGCGCACAGTGCAACACACCAGAGACTATTGGACACCTTCTTTGCGCGTGCCCGAAGTATACTTCTGAAAGAACAACATTGGAGGCGACCGTGAAAAACCTGGACTCTCGCCCTCTCTCTGAGGAAACTCTTCTGGGCGCAAGGACGAGACGTTCTGATTGGTGGCGTGTGACAAAAGCCCTGCTCAACTTTTTGTGTGAAACAGGCCTGGATACTCGTTTGTGACCGCCTGTGCACAACCTACATGGTTAATGACATGTGTCGGTGTTGTGTTGCAGACACCAGTTTTGAGTTTTATGTGTGTCCAGTAACCGCGATGCGAGCGCCAGCCAGTGTTGTGTGTGTGTGTGTGTGCGTGTGCATAGACATCACCCGTGAAACTTATTGTATTATGCCATCATCAGCCTTCATTCACACTTTCCTTTTCCTCCTCTTCCCTTTCCCCTGTGTGGAGTAGCAGGCCAGGGCCCTGTTACCACCGGCCGACCTCTCCGCCTTTCTTTCATTAAAATTCCCTTTCTTCTTCTTCTTCTTTCTGTCCTAGGTATAAGCTTCCTCAAATTGTGTTCACTAATTCCTCGCTGTCAAAAATTTCTGTATCAATAAACGAGTTTACCACCACCGGGCTTATACGGTAGTCTTCTTCGACGACACCTTCCCAGGGAATGCTAAATCTGCCTGCCAATATATTAAGTGGGCTCATTGAGGTATTTTTGGATAATTTTCCTAACCATACCATACCATAAACCTAACCATACATAGCCATGCCATACCATAATCATGCCATAACCTAGCCATAAAAAAAAATTAAAATTCTTTTACTGCATAGCGAGTCTGGTAAAGTAAGGCTACGGGAGAGGTTATCTCAGTGAAAGGGACTGACCGTAGAATGGAAACGGGATTGCGTCCCGTAGACAGCAAGTAAAGCTTGGCCTTGAAAACACAGGGTAATTGGAGGGAAAAGTCAAGTATTTCAATCAAGAAAATCCTGAGATAAGACACGATTAAGGCCAGGAAAAAAAATATTGTCTCTAGGACAAGAAGGGAGAGGAAAGAAAATATTTAAAGGTAAAGTTACCGATGTGGTTTGAGGTTTGGTCAGATGGTCACGAGCCCTTGTGATTTGACAACCTCCGTGGATCTGTCGATGGTCCGGATTGCGTGTCGGAGTCTGAGCTGACCAAAACGGTTTCCGGGCCCTCGTGATAAGTGAGCCGAGCGTCCTTGGGATATGCCATAAAATATGTGAATAATCGGCCTTTTGGCGACATAGTATATATATGGGGAAGTATGCGCCGGAAACATGGCCGCATATAGCGCCGGGTTAGGGAGCGATTCCGATTCAAGTTGCCTCCATAAGATTTCTTAAACTTCGCTTACGCGTACTTGTGTCCCGGAGGGACTGAGCTATAGAGGGTAGGGTATTGCAATTCATAGATATAAAACCATGCGGTCCCTCGCGGTCCTCAGCGAAAGGGGAAGATATTGCTCCCTTGCGCGATCCGTTAATCCTCGGGCTGTATTGTGGGCAGCCTCGTAATCGGGGAGTAAGGAGGTGCGCACATGCACCCATATGAATTGCATAGGTCGTTTGCGCTGCTGGTGAAAGCGCTTGAGAAAAGAGACAGCGATGGCGGATACCCGTCCCTTGCCAGAGTAACGAATGGCTGATCATGAAAGGAAAGGAAACTCAAGGCTGAAAGATGCAAATAGGATGACGGACGGCAGGGATCAGAGGGGAGCCGTTGGTTAATATAAGCGAATGGTACTAGGGGAGTGCCGCCCAGCAAAGACGGCCCCGCCGCCCATCATTCCAAGTGTTGCCAGTCTCTTAACTGCCATCAACTTCAGTCTGTGTGCAATGGATACAGAACACTCTGCTATCGCATTGCCCTCTTAAGATGGTTTCGGCGACCCCAAAAATTTAAATCAACCGTGGTGCTCCCTCTAGGTAGTGAACATGGCCAAAAGTTGCAAAGGCGTAAGAGGGAAGCATCAGGACAAGCAGACGCATTGTTCATTAACTAAAAAACCCAAGAACCAACCAAGCTAGGTAATCCGCACCTTAAAAGCACACTGAGAACAAAAAGAATTTGACCTGTATAGATGGAGTACCTCGCTTTAACCGAAAAAGACCACTTCCCCCAAAACCGAGCTTTAGTAAGCTAGAAAAAAACCATAAAACGAAATACAGGTGTCGCCATCCCCGGTCGATTTCGCATGTCAAATGCGCACGTCGACGGAGAAGTTTGGGCGTTGATCCCAGAGGCTACGCAAAAACGCTATTCACTTCAAAACGGTGGCAACTCGTCCTTTTCGGTAAATGCGTCATGAGTTCGAATGGACTAATGGCGTCTTCGCACTTGGCTCTCTCTTTTCACTGGGACACCCGAGCCGGTGAAAAAATACCCCCAAAACAAAGCAAAAAACTGCAACGGTATGGCCCACAGAGAGCCGCTTGATTTATACGAACTATAATAGGAGCCACGCGCTGAGCTTGCTAATGCGAAGGCAGCGATGTTTTTCCGAGTTCAGCTGCGCGCTACTGACGCGCCGAGTTTAACGCAATCGGTTTTTGAAGCGTAAGAGAAAAGGACGAAAAGCTTGGATTGTGACATTGTATTACACTATCTCTCATTGCGCACTGCTTTCAACTCCTTCCGTATAGATATGTGTTTGAGTGCAGCTCTGATTGCTGGAAAAATATAACTGTATGGTCGAGAGAAGGAGCGATTGCCAGCGGTGAATAGTCAAGTACACAGAACGCCAACGCTCGTCTCATTCTTTGTGTTTTCCAACCAAACCAATCTTGTTTTCCTAATATTTTGATGAAGAAATACGGCACGGCGGAAACGCGTGATTCATGCACCGTAGGTACGCTATTAGATTACATTACAGCACAGCAAAATTACCTCTCAAAAGCAATTCTCGGGCTCTATTACGCACCGCTCTCAATACTAAAACGCTCACAATGCCCCGCTCCTATTGGTCGGCCTTGGCCGGCGGACATATGAATTTCTGCGTCACCGGTGGCTTCTATTCACGTAGTGAACACTGCTGCAGTGATGACGTTGCGCACTTAATTATGCGGGCTGAATGTGACTGAAACCTGCGAGCGAAAAACGTAGCCCCTATTACGCCCACAATATTTGCGAGGGAAAATGGCCGCAAACGTAGCAGCGTACTGCGGCGGCGCGAGTAACGAGGAGAGTCCGCAAAGTCGTTTTGGCTTGCCGGTCGAGTTGTTTCGACGCGAGATTCGCCTGGAGAAGGACACTGCACGGCGGTCGTGTCAAGTAAATGCCGATGAACTGGAAGGTTTGCGAGCAAATGTGCTGTCAGCGGAGCGGCAGCCCTTCTGTACGCGCTCCGCCTTTTCGCCACGGGCGGTTTTCAAAGCGCGTCGGGATAGCGCAACCGACGGTTAGCAAATGTGTGCGGCGGGTTGCCGAAGCCGTCGTGGAGGTTGAGTCGCGGAACGGGTGGGTTCGCTTTCCGTCGAGCCCCGAAGAGAAGGCGGCGGCGAAGGAGGGCTTCCATCGCCACGGCAGCATCCCCGGCGTCGTTGGGTGTGTCGATGACACATTAGTCGCCATCAAGGCGCCGCGGGGCAATGCTGCACACAGGGCAGTCTTCTGGAGCCGCAAGGGCTATTGCGCCAAGAACACCGTGACAGTGAGTAACTTCATCCTCTGCTGTTTTTGACTGCATGGGTTCGGCTCGTTGTCCGGGCCGCGACCGCGGACGTTGATGTCTGAACCTGTGTTGTATCTGTTTTCTTCAAGTCCGCAAATCTAACCTTCGAATCCTGGTCGTAAGCACCTGCTGCCCCGGCTCGTGCAACGACGCCTTCGCCTGGCGCTACTCGTGGCGGCGGTGTGAGGTGGTGAAATGCATGTTGGAGGAAAATGAAAATTAATTTTTATGGAGGAAAAACGCTAAGGCGCCCGTGTGCTGTGCGATGTCAGTGCACGTTAAAGATCCCCAGGTGGTCGAAATTATACCGGAGCCCTCCACTACGGCACCTCTTCCTTTCTTCTTTCACTCCCTCCTTTATCCCTTCCCTTACGGCGCGGTTCAGGTGTCCAACGATATATGAGACAGATACTGCGCCATTTCCTTTCCCCCAAAACCAATTATTATCTTATTATTTTTGAGGAGAGGAAATGAGGCAGTAACTTCCTCACCTATCTCAGCGGACACCCGAACCACGCTGTAAGGGAGGGATAAAGGAGGGAGTAAAAGAAGAAAGGAAGAGAGATTATATATTGGTTTTGGGGGGAAAGGAAATGGCGCAGTATCTGTCTCATGTATCTTTGGACACCTGAACCGCGCCGTAAGGGAAGGGATAAAGGAGGGAGTGAAAGAAGAAAGGAAGAGAGGTGCCGTAGTGGAGGGCTCCGGAATAATTTCGACCACCTGGGGATCTTTAACGTGCACTGACATCGCACAGCACACGGGCGCCTTACCGTTTTTCCTGCCAAGAAAGAGTTGCCTTAGTTGCGTCCGGAATGAATCCGACCACCTGGGGATATTTAAGGTGCACTGGAATCGCCCAGAACACAGGCGCTTTTTGCGTTCCGCATCCATACAAACGCGGTCGATGCGGTGGGGTTCGAACTCAGGTACTCCGGCTCTGTAGACGAGCGCCTTAACCACTGAACCGCCGCGGCGGGTGAATGTTGGAGGATGGAGAGTTTCTTCGGGATAAGCAGTAAGATAGCCCTGTCTCGCTTACATATATCGAGCTACAGTGGTCCGCATGCACTGAAGCTACAAGAATGGGGCGTGCTCGTTGCAATTAGGAATACGCAGGCGGTACCATACATACGCCTTGTGCGATTTGCCCCTGTGTTGTTACTGAATGGAGCCGAAACGCAAGGCACATAAAGAATTGTTTAAATGCATAGTATTCCAGGCTTAAACAACGCCAGAAGGCATTGGTACGACACTTGTGGCGTATTGGAAATAGTAGTGAACCATTGACATCAATATGAGCTTCCAAGGGTGTCCTTTCAGCGGTGTTTGCCTAAACTTCTCAGTCGTGCAAAGGTTTCGGACGGTCCATTACGAGCCAGAGCGAGAGGCTGTCATCATCGCAGCATGTGCAGCGCTGCACAACCTCTGCTAGGAGACCCCTACGTCAGCGGACGACGAGGATGCCCCCTACCCCAGAAGACAAAGGCCTGCCGGCTATTTGCCAGATACTGGAACCCGCCTCACCTACCTGCGGGGGGAAGTCGTGCCTGCACATGTAGTCAGCCAGCTGCGGAGAAACCGTCTCCAGCAGCAATGGTACGGTTGCGCAGGCTATAACATAGGCAATGAACTAGCCGGTCAAGTTGTCGCAGCCACTGAAGGCAGTGTCCAGCCAATGCTTGTGTGTATGTCGTGGTTGTTCTGGCTACAGCTAGCGAAGTGGCGGCTTTTTTTTGTTTCTCGTTCGCAGTGTGTGTCTGGAAGCCTGCAGTGGCAAAGAAGCAAGCTGTGCACACCAGCTGCTACATCACTGACAGTTCATTTACCGTTCATCATAGAGTTCACCGCGCAGCCACTTCAGTCTGCTTCTCCACTTGAAACTCGCGCCGAAACAACTCGTCTAGTAAGCCAAAAGATTCTTCATGCCCAATCCTATGCCGTTGCCCGTGTGGACCCACCTGCCCCTCCACTGCCGTCATCTTGCAGCCTGCGTGTGCTGTGTGTAGAGCTACCTGCGCTCGCTGTTTGCGTGAAAAAGCACGTGAATAAATAGTGTAATGTTGAAGCAAGGCAGGCAATGTTTGATGTAACCGGAAAGTACCACCGAAGCTTTATTTAGAGTGCACCCCTAATAGTTTTACTGAATACTGCACCATTGCACACAGGTGGTCAGGTGAGCACAGGCATTGGTAAAACATGCATGCCATAACATCGACAAAAATTTCATAGTTCTTGTCAAGTGCAACATAAGTTGCAATGCAGACATGATAAAAAAAGATTGCAGATTGAAGAGAAGTTTATTGACCACGGGCCTGGAAGGGACTGGTATCCCTCGCAAAAACATAGGCACAGAACGGCGAGTAATGTCGCCCAACATAAACTAATGACATGCTTTAGCGGCAACCTACTTATGCAAAAAGGCCCGTTGGCATGAAATGCACTAATACAAAAGCCATAAAAGTCCAAAATAGTTCAAAAGAGGGTCCATACGCGCGGGGGGGGGGGGGGAAGCACGCGGGGCATGCACGCACAACACATCGCGCACAATCGCCGCACACAAGGAGCGCACAGCACACTCAGTACGGCAGGAGCTGCACGGTGACGCGGCCCCTGCTTGTGTTGATGAACCGGGTGCTCCACCGGCGTAGGAATTCCTCCTCGTCGAGGGTGACCCAGTCTAAGCACGCCTGTTCGATGAGGCGCGTTCTCACCCTTAGCAACAATGGGAACATGGCCCGCTGAGGTCGACCCTGCAAGGAAGCCACGCCTCTCTGCCGCCACAAAACAAACGCACCCACACAGAGCAGAAGCCGCACAAATGACTCACGTGGCCGGGTGCGGGAGTTCAAGGAAACAAAAAACATACGCGACATGAGCCGCCAAAACGTTCAAGCCACCACGCAGTCAAACATGGCATGCTGCAGGGTTTCAGTGTCGCCACACTGAGGACACCGCGAAGAAGGGGCGATGCCCCACGCTGCAACACGGACTCCCGTGGGCAAGACCCTCCAGCCTCGCAGCCAGCCGAAGTCACGAACGTCTGGTGGAAGAGTGCCAGACGTCAAATCTCGCCACCGCACCCGCCTGCTCCGTTCGAGCTGTTCTGGAGTAGCCTCCTGGATAGCGAGGAGCTCGCAAACACGGGAGGCCTGTGTCTTAGTGACGTCGACCTCGGGCAGAGCGGCTGTGAGAGACTCGGCCGCCCGACAGACATACCTAAAAAAACCTCGGCGGCTGTTCGGCTGAAGGACCTGTTACCTGACCAAAAAAGAGGCGCCGCGGGCGTCCCAAGAAGGTAGGCGAGAAGTCCCCTCCCCGGGTAGTCGGTGACGTTGACCAGGTCGCGGACGCCTCGGACAGCTAGAATACTGCACATGGTGCGTAAATCGGGCAAGCTGAACCCGCCCATGCGCGTGGGAAGGCGGAGGAGCGCGCGAGCGACGGTCTCCGTCTTTCCCGCCCAGAAAAAAGCGCCACAAAGTGTGGCCAAACGACGCATGAATGTGCGCGGCGGACAGGCGACGCGAGCTGCGTAGAAGAGTGGCGCGCACACAGATGATCTGATTACAAAAGCGCGCTCAGATAGCGACAAGCGAAAACGCGCTGCCACTGCGAGACGTCGCTCTGCAGTCGTTCTTAACTGCGACCACGACTCGCGAGCTACCTCTCCTGAGGAGAGGAACACGACGCCAAGGACCTTGACCGCCGAAACCCACTCAACGTCGCCCAGCAGGTCTGACGTAAAAGCGCCAAAACGCAGAGCTTTGCTCTTGCCCTTGTTAAGCAGGGCGCCGGACAGCTCGCAGCTCGCTGTAACACGCAAAAAGCCGTAAGAACGCTGGGTAGCTGTCCCAGGGACACGTCGTCAGCGTACGCGGACACCCTTCACCTGACCTTGGCCAGGCAAAGGGAACCCGCGCACCGATGGACACTCAGTTACGCGCCGCAGGAGTGGGTCTAAACGCAACACGAATAGCAAAGGCGACATGGGACAACCCTGTCGTATGCCGCGCTCGATATTGAAGTGGTCGCTCAACGAACCGTTAAAAAACAACCGAGCTGTAAGGCCGGAGTACAACTGTGCTAACCGCGCCACGAACTCGGACGGAAAGCCGAAAGCCCCGAGAACTCCAAAAAGGTAGTGGTGCTCAACTCGGTCGAAGGCTTTAGCCTGATCAAGTGAGACGAAACAACCCGGTATTCCGTTCTCGAGGTGAACGTGAACAAGTCACGCGTTAGTGCGAGAGACGAGAACACCGATCGTCCGGGCACACTGCATGTCTGTGTAGGGCTTATGAGCTCCGCTAAAGCCGTACTCAACCTTTTAGCCAGCAGTGACGACACAATCTTGTAATCTGCATTAAGCAGTGTGATCGGCGCCACGCCTGCGGGTCAGATGGGCTCCCGCCAGGCTTAAGGATGAGCACAATACGGCTCTCTCTGAAGGACTCCGGCCTCTCGCCGTCCCTGACGAAGGCGTTCACCATCTGGAGAAGATGTTTCTCCAGAACGGTGTAAAACCGCGCATAAAAGCTAATGGGAATGCCGTCAGAGCCTGGAGCTGAGGCAGCGTTCCATGCCTTTAACTGTGGCAAAGAGTCCTCTGAGCTCACCGGAGCGCCGAGCTGTGTGCAGACACCGCTCGGCACTTGCGGCAGCTGGCCGAGAAAACTGCTTAAAGCGACCGTGAAGGAGGCGGCGTCCCACCGTCCGGCCTCAGAAACAAACAGCTGTGAAAAAGTGATGCTTAAAAACGGCAGAGATGACAGCCGCGCAATCTGCTCCTGGAACCGTCCGGCAAACGACCTCCTCCACGCGAACCTGTCGTGTCTCATCAAGACTACCTGCGCGCACCTGCCGCAGCACTGTTGGATCAGACACAGGTCTACCCTGCACTAGTGCCTGACTTGCGGCTCGCGAGGACTGGCGTAGAAGCATGTGATAGCGCGCTTTTAAAAGGGCGAGGTAATCGCGCATGGCAAAGGTAAGCGGCGCGCCGCGCTGCACGATGCGAATACGGGCAAGGGTTGTGTTTATCTCCTCCGAGATACGCCTCCTGCGCTGGCGCCCTTCGCTAACTAAAAGCGCCCGCCATGTCGATTTGAGGTCATCCCAGGTGTTGGCACTTGCAATGTCTCCAACCGGGCCCTTCCAACGCCTGTCAATAGAAGTCACGCTCGACCAATCTGTCAGCAGACATGGATCCATACGCCACGCGTCGACACGGGGGCGCACCACCCATGTCCAGTACTGCCGACAGAGGTCGATGGTCGCTAATACGTGGGGTGCCCGGGGGAAACGCGAGCACGTCACACGATACCACACAAAAATCCAACTCGCGAGGAAACAGGAATTTGTCGAGACGACCAGCTGACCTGCCCCTCTCCCAGGTAGCACCAAAACTGTCACCATGTAGTTTTTACCCACGCGTCGGTCAAGAAAATTGAATACAAATATCCCGCAGTGACCGTGCCCCGGCGTAGGGTCGCCCCTGGCCTGGACCGCGAACATCACGAACGGGATCTAAAACACAATTGAAATCGCCGACTAGAAAACAAGGATAACAGTCCAACAAAAAAGAATCTAACAAATTAAAGAAACTAGACGAATCAGAACGGCGGGCTGGTGCATAGACCACTACCGCCCTGACACGCCTGCTACCCAAATAAAAATCCACCGCAAGTGTGCGACCGTCAGTGCCGTAAATGCAGTGCGCGCCAGAGCGAAAAGAGCTGTTAACAAAAACCACACCAACACCGCATGAAACAGAAGTAGTTAACGAAAAAAAAACATGAACACAAAACCTGGACTTAATATAGGAGACCTCGCGTGGGTAACGTAGGTTAGTCTCCTGTAAAAAAAGGATGTCGACGCCCTGCGCTCGGCGAAGTGCATCACCTCTCTCTGCTTGTCCGGCGACCTAAATCCCTGAACATTCAGGGAGAGAAGTGCACTAACGCCATGATGGTGATACAGAGCGTCGACGGTGACAGTACTCCTTTAGGGAGCCCCGCCAAGAGCGGAGCTTGGGGCAGACTTTTTTGCCTGGGGCGAGACAGCGCCATCGGAATTATCATCCGCGTCCCTCGCGTGCTTCCCCGCTAGCTTTCCTGTGTCCATTTCGGCCACTGCTCGTAGATCGAGCGGCTGGCTGACCGTCACGTGGTGACTCAGCGTTCCACTCGACGCCGCCGAAGTAACGACCGGTATTGGCGACAAGCCACCACCGGCTGGTTGCGTCTCCTCTCCCTTGGGCTGGGGGCGGGGCGCATGACAGGGCAGGGCTTGGTGTACCGAGGTGGAGAGGGCTTGGCGCTGCTCGCAGGTCAGGTCCCCCGTCAGGCGCAACACTGCACCGCTCACGGACGGCCCGTCCTGATCCGTCTGGGACGAAGTGGACTCAGAGTCCTGGCTCGAGTCGTCCTCCGAGCCGAAAGATGCGAGCGCTCCGGCGAGAAGGCGCCCGTTGCATCAGAGATGGCGGCCGGGGACGAAGGGGAGTGAAAGGAGAAAAGCTCCGAGAAGCTCTCTGGCGGCGCGTCAACGGTGGGGTCCCACGCTGGGGTGGCACATGGGGGTGGCAGCCGGGGGGTTCGCACTCTGCTCCTCTCGGGGGGAGGCGTCCAGGGGGGTTCTCAGTCTGATCCTATCTGGGGGTGGCGAGCGGAGGGCACGCGGCCTGGTCCTCCCCGGGGGTGTCGACGGGGGAGCCTGCGGCCTGGCCCTCCCCGAGGGGTGTCAGCCGGCCGTTGATCGGCGGGGCGTCGCAAGGTATCATCTCCAGGTCCCTTGGGCGGCCCAGGTCCGGGGAGCCCTGGCGGCGGCCGCATCCGCGTACGAACGCGGCCGCAGGCAATCCGCCGCCGCGTGCGGCCCGCCGCACCGCCTGCACATCGCCTGACACCCGACCGTGTCGTGGCGAAGGCCTCGCAACGCGAGCACCGCGGCGTGCGACATGCTGCGCCGACGTGGCCCTCCTGCGCACAGCGAGAACAAACTTTGCGGACGCCTCTATAATCGCACATGGCGCGGTGCCCTAGGACAGAGATGAAATTGGGTACGGGCTTCTGCATTTCCATCCGGACCAGCCGCTGACCGTTGTCGACATGCCGCCGGCCCTTCAGGGTAGGGTGGGTGATCTCAAGCACTTTCCCGTAAGGGCTGAGTGCCGAGGCGAGCGAGGCGTCACCTACGAAGAGCGGCAGCCTGAACACCGTGACGTTCACGACCGCAGGACCCACGCAGGAGACCGGGACTGAGGTGCCGTTCACAGGGAAGGCACCCGCTGCGAGAAGCTTGTGAGCCGCCGCAGCAGAGACTACGGCGACGCAGAAACTTGTAACCGCCCTGGTGCTGGAGCGACTCCAGTCCCTTCGGGCCGACAACAGCTTCGATGCCGTCGACTACGTCGTCGGCTGAGGCCTCGGTCGTTAACGAGAAGTTGAAGCAGTGCGCCTTCGGGGGAGGCGCGCGGAAAGTTGGTCCGCCAGCGGGACCGGTAGAAACCATGCTTGAGCCGGGCCGGGGACCTGGATCAGCAGATGGGCAGCGCGTAGAGGGTGGGGGGCCACGGTCAGCACCTCCACCAAGCTCCGGGGTAGGCTGGGCGGCCGGGATTCCCGGGCGACCGGCCAAAAGCCCGGCGCCCGGACGACGATCCTCCAGGGGGGTGGGGGCCTCCTTCGGGAGCGGGGCTACAGACCGCTACGCACCAGGCGCGTGGGTTTGCCTCTCCGAAAACCAGCAGCCTGACGGCTCTGATCTTAGCCAAAAGGCCGAGACAAGACTACAAGCTCAAATGGTAATTATCACAGCTTCTACACAGCTTGTGCAGGCAGGAAGCCCACTTTTGCAGCAAGTGCACTAACATATTACACAAGTAGTGCAAGTTCAGAAAGCACTACACAATAGATTTTACATGATTACAAAACATTTAACGTGTACAAAAGCGTGGATATATGTGACGTAGCCAAATTTGTAATTTATCTAGACGACACGACTTTACTACTTTCTGCCACTTCGCCCAATCAACTAATTAAACAGGTAAACAGAGCACTCATAAGTATTCAAGAATGGTCTAAATGAAACAAGTTGAAATTAAATGCTAGTAAAACAAAAGCTATTCCCTTTCGCCAAAAAATAGAAATGTATTCATTTTTGAAGATATATGCCATTATAATTAATAGAAATTGTAATCTCATTTAAAATACTTGGTGTCCTCTTCACGGAACAGATGTCATGGGATGCCCATGTGGATCATACTATACAGAAGTTGTCATGATTCGTTAGCTTGACTAATACAAACAAACATATCTTCCCTACCAAAGTTAGAACACTGTTTCCCCACGCATTCTTCTACTCGCACATAAAATATTGTCACTCTGCCTGGGGAACAACCCCCTGGGGAACAACCCTAAGTAACATGCATGAAATATATGGACTGCAGAAAAAAATGCAAATAAATAATTCCAATGCTCCTTATGAACATCCGTCTCTTCCGCTCTTTCCGAAACATAACATAATGGCCATATATGATATGTATGCTTACCACTTAGGCTTAGAATATAAAAAAGAAAATAAAAACAATAAAGATTTATTGAATTAACTGGCTTCCATACAGATACAAGTTGCACATTGTCCTGCCAGAAACCCACATATATAGAATAAAGTGTTATGTTGCACAAAAATATGACAAACAGATCATATGCATCACCTTCCAAACTTGTTGAATTTACTAAATAAACATGGCCTTAAACTCCAGCAAGCAATGAAAGCTGATATCAGATAAGTTTTATCCATGGATGAACCTGTTTCTTGACATGTTCTAGTAGGAAATGTTTTTCTTCGTTTTATATGCTGTGATTGATTCTTCATTCTTTTCTCTTCATGTAAGACCTGCATTTTGTAATCTAAAAAGTGGCGTGTGTACTGTTGCATTCATTTCCTTATTTTCAGAATGCAAAATTTCGACATGTGCTCAAAGCTTTGAACTTTCGCTTTGACTCACTGTTCTTTTGCTAGTGGGAACAAAATTCGTCCTTTTTTGTTTGTTTATCTTTTTTCTTGCATACATGCATCACCAACTAGCCCGGCAGCTTGCTCTCCTAATAATAATTGGTTTTTGGGGAAAGGAAATGGCGCAGTATCTGTCTCATATATCGTTGGACACCTGAACCGCGCCGTAAGGGAAGGCTAAAAGAGGGAGTGAAAGAAGAAAGGAAGAGAGAGGCGCCGTAGTGGAGGGCTCCGGAATAATTTCCACCACCTGGGGATCTTTGACGTGCACTGACATCGCACAGCACACGGGCGCCTTAGCGTTTTTCCTCCATAAAAACGCAGCCGCCGCGGTCGGGTTCGAACCCGGAAACTCCGGATCAGTAGTCGAGCGCCCTAACCACTGAGCCACCGCGGCGGGGCAAAATTTAAAAAGGCATCATTACAAATATCCAAAAACAACCTGACTAGAGAATATCACACGCCTTCTGCGTCACACACTGACTAGAGAATATCACACACTTCATGTATCTTGCAGAAGGTAAGGAGGCACCATTGAAAAAATACACACTGGCCCACCAGAAATTATCACAGACCTTATGCGTCTTGCAGAAAGTAAAAAAGCACCGCAAGAAAAAACCACACCTGCGTGTTGCGAAAGGCTGTAAAAAAAGTGTGCCAGCAAACAAGATTTAAAACAATCAAAAAACTGAAATTGATGGTGGCTATAGCTGGTATTGCAGCAGCACCACAATGAAGGAGATGGCCAGCAAGAGCTGCTCGTGCAGGTGTGCCGATTCCCTGCTCGCGTCGCGCACTGTTGTTGCAAGGTCTGACATAGTGGCTTTTAGCCGCCTTCTGTCGGCAGAAGCCTCGTTGAAGTGCTGCATATAAAAGAAAATTCAATAGCAAATTTTTGCTCCTAACACATTCAAGGCTCATTTCACTTCCGTGTTTTAAATGACCTACAGAAATATACTGGGCCACATCCCACAATAGGCGGTCACAGTGAGGTTAGCGCAGGTTTGGAACGATGAATGTAGCAACATTACATTACATCCAGCTTCTTCTGTTGCACAAAATCTGGCGCATGCTATCAGCCCATACTTCCAGGAGGCGTGCCTGAAAATTCGGCATCCTGCCCGTTGCGTGCCTTAGCGAGGTCAGCTGTGCGCCTTGTCTCCCTAAGAAGCTCGTCCACCACCTCGTCCTGCTACTTCCTCCACCGCAATAGACGGCCCGGAACTGCCGATGCCAGTGGTGCCGTGGGCTGCTGCTGGCGGGTGCCTGTCGGAGGGGAAACAGACTGAATGTACACTTGTCATACGAAACAGCACGATGTGCAATAAGCAAACTGTTTGCTGCAACGTCTGCGGGGAGCAGCAGTACATAAAAGCAGTTGCTGTCAGTGATATGACAAATGCAGCATTGTTTCAGTGAACTCAATGTGCACGTCAGCATTCTCACTGCTCCTGCTGTAAGAGGGAAAAAGTTTAATTGCACAACGTGTCAATATGCCGGATCTGAAGGAAACTTTTGTGGACATTGTAAAATAACTGTGACTGTATGGTGCTCCTGCAGATCCTATTTACTAGAAGCACCTGGAAAAGAGGGTAATGTGCAGCCTGCATACTGGCAGGTCAACTCACTGGCTGTGTCAGCACGCTGCCGATGCTGCTGCTGCTCCTCCACCAGCAGTTCAGCATATGTCTTCTCAGTCTCCTCCAGCCAGGATGTTTCACTGGCGTCGTTTAAATGAAATCATTACAAAAGACACAACTGCATGGTAAACAGTTTCAGCAAAGTGTGAAATGTGTATGGTTAAAATATGTGCGGTTAGTCGGTACTGTGGCTGAAGGCGAAAACGCACGACCAAAAAAGGAAGGTAAAGAATCTGAGCCTGCATTTGCAATCTCCAGTTTACGCACTACTACACCTTCCAAAATTAGCAAAGATGCAGATGAGGTTATCAGCAGCGTACACAAGCTTTAAGGCATACACATAAAATGGTTTGAAAAGCAGTTCACCTACCGGCTGCAGACAGGCCTCCCTCTGCAGGCTGCTCGTCCCCGGCTAGCTGCCCACTTAAACTCTGACGGGAAGAGAGGTGTGCTCGGGAGGGGTGAGGTGGGCTGGGCTGCTCCTGCAAGAAGGCACAGTGCCTCATGTTCAGACATGAATTTCTCGAAGTTCATCATAGGGTTGCATTGGTTACAGCACATCGCCCTGAGCTTCGGTCAAGAATCCATCACCACCAAACTGCAAACTTTGCAACTGTCTGTAACGTCACAGCAGTTGACTAACGCCAGTGGTCATACCTTCTTCTGGCGGGGGGGGGGGGGAGGGGGGGGGAGGTCAAAATAAGATCCCGCGGCGCCGGTGGCGCTCACTGCCCACATAAGCTGAATGGCTTGGCCACCCAGAGCCGGCAGTCGGCCGCCAACGGCGCCACTGCGACTGGACCGTTTACGAGGTCCTCCGCAGAACAATATGTTGACAGGTTTACTCTCGGCCAGCTTGCAGCCGCACCAACTCCGCTCGCCAGGGGCAAGCCACTGCTGCTGGACTGCTGCCAGCGCCTCGAGCAAAGCCCAGTTGCGGTGACCTCTTCGACGGAGGCAATTACCGGGCAGAGCTAACACCTATTTTCCTAACCCATCCCCCGACCAGTACCTAACAATAATCACAATATATACAAGGAGTCCAGGCTAACTTTAGCCAAGGGTTAAAAAATAAGTTACTCGAGGTAGGCCAAGGAAACCACTTACATACACCTACGAATCGGCTCGCGCATTGGGGCAATTTTTTTGTTTGGCAATTAATTAATTAGCAATTAGGATAATTTTTCTAAATGCGTAAAAATATTGACTTGAGACAGAAAATGTGAATAGCAAAGTTCGAGAGCACCTTCCAAAACCCCCATTCCATTAATCTTCGATAAAGAAAGCCTCACGTGTATCTTTTTTACGAGCTCCAAAGAAAGCCCGCGAAATACAAAAAAATCACGTGACTAGAGCATTCGCGCGCCACGATTGTGCTGCTCTTAATCCTCGCTTGAGGGAACGAAATCAGCTGCTGGCATGGCGCGACGACCCCATTGCTTCGGCAGGCCGATATGTCGACTGTGGTTGCATCGTCACGCTTACAGACCAGCTAGCGCGGACGCCGCAACCACCGTCGAGATATCGGCCTGCCGGAACGATCGGGTCGTCCTGCCATGCCAGCAGCTGATTTCGTTCGCTCAAGCCAGGATTGAGAGCGGCACAATCGTGGCGCGCTAATGCGCTAGTCACGTGACTTTTTTTGTATTTCGCGGGCTTTCTTTGGAGTTTGGGGGGAAAAGATACACGTGAGGCTTTCTTTACCGCAATGGAATGGGAGTCTCTGAAGGTGCTCTCCAACTTTGCTATTCACATTTTCTGTCTAAAGTCAATATTTGCTCATTTAGAAAAATTATCTTATTCGTTAATTAATTAAACGCAAAACAAAAAATTGCCTGTGATGCGCAAGCCGGTTGGTAGGTGTATGTAAGTGGTTTCACTGGCCTACCTCAAATATCTTATTATTTAACCCTTGGCTAAAGTCAGCCCGGACACCATGTATATATAATCACCGGCTGTGAGATAGTGCTCTCAGTATGTTTACGGCGGCTGACGATATCTGGGGTGCAGCTGGCTTTGCTTCTTCGCATGTGCGCCTGTGCCCTCGCACGCTCTGCGTTGCAGTTTTCTTATCGGAGGAACCCGAAATTGCGAGCTAGGCTGTGTAAGCTCGCGCGCCTTGCGAGTATGATTCAAAGGCTGAAGCCTAAGAAAATAAATATTATGAGTTGTGTGGTGCGCTGCATAAAATTCTGGCGTATATGGGTGAACTTGTAAGGGCACCAAACTGCTCAAAACATTTATTTCGTTGGATCAGCGGTTCTCACACCAAACTCGCAAGGCGCGCGAGCTGCGGCAACTTAGCGCGTTATTTCGGTTTCCCGCGATAAGAAAACTGCAACGCGCTGCCTGTGTGTGGGAGGCTGCATCAGCCTTCAAAACGCAGACAAACGCCCACGTAACGGGTGCGCCTATGACTGTGCTGTCTACGCGGCGTTCAGGCACAGGCGAAAAAGCGAAGCGAAGCTGCGCACCAGCTATCGCTAGACGCCGTGAACCAGCAGACAGCATTATCTCGCACCCGATGACTATCGCTTCGCGGCGCTGGCGGCAGTCCAAGACACGGTTTCCGTCTTTCGTGTGAAGTCTTCTGGGCTGCTGTACGTGCCACGAATGGCGCCAATGTTCAGCCAACATGACTGCCAGGCCCTCTGTATTTAAGACGGCGGCAATCTCCTCCCAAAGCTCCCGCCTTCGAGCCGCCGTGTACTCGGGCCAGAGCTCTGACGCATTCCATGCCAAAGGCGGATGTTCTTCGAGCAATACGACAAGCATCCGCTCTTGGGCGACGGACATATGTGGCCTCTTTGGTGGTGTCGCCATTTCAAATGACAACGGTATTTCACCCCGATTCCCTGGACGATTTGTTGGTATCGGCCAAGGAAATTAATTCTTTGGCCAGGAATAAATATTCGGGAATCTAGAACAATGTTCATTCACTTGCACATACGTGCCCTGCATTAAAACAACTTGCCGTTGAGTTATGAAAGCAAGGACGAGCGAGATGGTTCAAACTGTGCACCTCACCGTTTTCCTCGCCCTCGTTCTTTCCCACCTGCGCTGAAGTTTGCGGTGCCGATTGCAGCGCCATAATACAGGTCCTAGCGAGAAGAGCAAGCAGTCTTGGGTGCACTCCTAGTATTTTTCCGCGCCACCTTCAGGCCCTTATTGGCGTGAGCCTCCGCGCTCTGTCGAAACCGCACGTGCCGCGCGTCAGCTATCTGGGCTACGCCGACAGAAAGGCAATGAATTCTGTCAGCCAAACGCGAGTATCCAATCGCGCAGAATGTGTTCTCGCGCTTGCAGCGGCAAAAGCGGCTGACAAAAGCAGTTTTGAGTCGCCGAATGGAACAACTGCAGTGCCACTTGGGCAGCGCAAGTTCCCTATGGTGAGCGACCGCCAACAGTAAACTTATCTCAACAAGTCGTCTTCGTCGACTTTCGTGCCACGATCTCCTTGCGAGCTTATTTCTGCGCACCTACGCCCTTCACTGGATTCAATCACATTTTTCTGCGCTTAAGACATTGGCACAATACCTTGATTTTAGACAGCATCTTAAAAAAGCAGGGACTTGGCGTCGAATCAGCTGTTTTCTTGCAAGCTGCCATGCTCACGCTTTACCACTAGCAGCGCACCCTCATGGCAACAAAAGCTACCCCAGAGCAAATTTAATTGCACAGCTGAGAACGCCTCTCATTTTCCTTCGTGTTGTTATGATCGGAGGCTCCGACAGCGGGAACAGATGAGCCCGGCAGGCGCCATCGAACGATGTTTGACCAAAGGTGCTGTCGTCCTGAGAAGAGAATTAGGAACGGCTCCTGGCGACGGTGAACTGTGACGACAGGCCTCTCGTCCCTTCGTCCGGAGTATGGAATGCGGTATTTCTCCCGAACTGCGCCCTCACGTGGCCCGGCAGAAAGATCCGAGCAAAGGCGCCGGACACGCCTCGCTCGCTTGCACTTGCGCGGCCAGACAAAGCGGGGGCGGACACAGCTGATTCATCTTACCCTCTGGAATGCCCGGGGCCGTCAGGACGCATCTTTCCACGGAGGGAATCACCGCCTACAAAGCCAACGACCTTATGCACATGGTCAACCGGTCGGAAACCGCATTCCAGGACCTCAAGGCGCCAATATTCCTTATCGCCTGTGCAAGTGTTTGTGGGGGCGGAGCGGTCACGGGGTTAGGGAAGAGACTATGAAGAGTGTGTCTGCCCATTGGACGCTTGATCAGCCACCGGTTTCCCTAGCTAGGTGCCTAGGGAATATCCACTGTATTTAAGCAGCGATTTGGCTGGTTTCACGGCACTTCATCTCTGACTTTTGGTCTCCCTGCTTCTCTTGTAAATATGTAAATAAACCTTCAAGTTTACCAACCCTCCTGAAGGCTTCCCTCCCTCGTCTGCAGAGTTCATCGTCATGCGGTGAAGACCTCGGTCCCGATACCCAAGCATATCAACTGGTTGGCAGCGGTGGGATGGTCTGCGCCTGGTCCTGACTCTGGTATGGTAAGTTCGCGGTCTTTCTCTTGGAGCATTGCCAGGTTTTACAACTTTGGAAGATTGTTAGCCTAGGTAATCGAAGGTTGGTATAAGAGGCAGCCGGGGCTCCTCTGACCACGTGAGTAGAGACTTGCCGTTGCTTAAATAGTCATGGACTGGAAGAAGCTGCGCAAACCAGACCTAGTTCTCGTATGCGGGGAATTGGGCATTTATTGTGGGTCGATCCGTAGAAAACCTGAATTGATTAGGGCAATTGAGGATTTCGGTGCGGACGAGGAGGAGATAGTAGAATGTTGGGAGCTAATTAAGGAGTTGGAGAAGGAAAGGGAACAAAAGAAGCGAGAGGATGAACAAAAGAAGCGAGAGGATGAAGAAAAAAGGAAGCGCGAAGAGCACGAAAGAAAGCGCGAAGAGCAGGAAAGGGAGCAAGAAAGGAAGCGCGAAGAGCAGGAAAGAAAGCCCGAAAGAAAGCGCGAAGAGCAGGAAAGAGAGCATGAAAGAGAGATCGAGAAAAAACGGCTCGATCTGCAGATAGCTCAGGCTGCACAGGCTGAACGCACTAGGCTAGAGGTGCCGAACACAGTGGCAAGCCAGGCAGCATCAAAAATAAAGGACCTCTTGCAACCGTACAAACTTGGAGAGGACATAGGGCTCTTTCTCGTGAACTTTGAGCGGGCATGTGAAAGTTGCGAGTTCCCGACCGAGTCTTGGCCGCAGAAACTTCTGACCGTTCTTCCATGTGAGGCGGCCCAAGTACTCGCTCGTCTGGCAAAAGAAGAGGCGGCAGACTATACTAAAGTAAAGGCAGCACTCCTAAAAAAGTATCGCCTGTCCGCAGAGGCCTTTCGGCGCCGCTTCAGGGAAGCCAGAAAACGGCCTAACCAGTCATTTCCGGATTTTGCGTATAACCTTAAGGCAGACCTGAAGGAATGGCTAAAGGGAGAACAGGCTTAGGAACTCACGATAAAATAATAGAGGTGATCTGCCTGGAGCAGTTTTTTGGCCCTTTGAGGGAAGAAATGCGCGTGTGGTGCAGGACAGGCCGGGAAATAAAACCCTAGAAAGTGCAGCAGAGCTGGCCGAAGAGTTCCATGCCAAGCGCGTAGCAGAGGGTGCGCGTGCCCCCTGTTACGTTTGGAGGCGCCAACATGCCAAGAATATTCATGCCACTGGGAATCATCAATCGACAGAGGCTTCAAAGGGCCGTCGATGTGGTTGCAGCGCCACGAGTGCAGGTGGTGGCGTCTACAAGGGTCCTCCCCCCCCCCCCCCCCCCCCCTCCTGCTGTTTACGCGGTGAAACAGCCCTCCGCTGTCTGAGAACGGCTTTGGTGAACCTGTCTTTTGTTCTCAACGCCGGACCCACCCGGGACATGTTTCTCCCGGAGGGGACGACGGGGAAGCCGGCGAGCGGCGGGACTGCAAATGAGCCGTGGCAAATGCGGCCGGGTTTGACTAAGCCAACGTCGCCGGAATCCTCGTGCTTCGAAAACAACTTCGTCTTAGACTGTGCTTTCCCTTATACGTGGAACCTTCTGCAAACTGCAGTGGCAACCTTTAGGTCCCACGCTCCACGTGAAAGCTTCTGCAAACTGCGGTGGCAACCTTCGTTCCCACGCTACCGCTGTGAAGTGCAGGTGACTGACCTTCGACGCTGCCATGGGACCCCCTTCGGGCTATTCATCACTGAAGCCTGGACAGCGCGGACCATAATCTGCCAGAAGTGGCAAGAGTGTGTGGCTGGGGGCGTCCTGGAAGGCGGACCCGGAGGACTGGACACGTGATCTACATCACAGTGATTCGACGCATTTTTAATGAACTAGATTCCCCAACTAAGGACCTGGGGACAGGGGACCCTATTTAAGCAGCGATCTGGCGTGTGTTCGTCCGCTCCCGATTCACTCTTTCGAACTTTGTAAAAATGTAAATAAACCCTTTCAGTCTCTTCTTCACCTCGGAGCCCCTCTCATCTCTTCGTCACCCCCACAACAGCAGTCTCCCAATCCGGAACCCGTGGACACCGACCTTGGCGAGAGACGGCACAGGCGAACCAGGGGCCCGCATCTAACAACTAGTGGCAGCGGTGGGATCGAAGCGCAATCCCCCAACACCGGTGGCCTGCTACTGGACAGAAGCCCCACACCTAACAACTGGTTGGCAGCGGTTCGATCGACCATGCGGCGTGGTGTTGCTTCCGTGGGTGAGTGCTTGAACTTTGCTTGAGATTCGCCAGGCTTCAATTGTTTGGGTTAATACATTGAACTGCTGGGAATCGAGGGAAGTTGATCAGTGAGTCTGAGTGCGTGTAGCTCACGTCAACAGTTGTTCAGCAAAGTCAAGGCTCAGAGCAGCAAACATGGACCTAATGAAGTTGCTAAGGTCAGATTTGCTGTCATTGTGCGAAGAGTTGGGTGTAGATGTAGGGGTTAAGATAAAAAAATCGGACATTTGCAAATTGCTCTTAGAAACCGGCGAGGAAATAATAATTAGCAATACATGGGAACTCCTCAAAGCGGAGCGAAAGCAACGGCTAGCGGCCGAGCAAGAGGAACGGGAGCTCAGAAGGTTGCAGCTTGCGCATGAAATAAAGAAACTGGAAGATGAGATCTCGAGAGCCAAGACTCTAGAGAGAGCGAGTCAGGCCGGATCGTTCCAGTTGGACAGACGTGACAACGTAAGACAGTACTGTGAAACAGCGCACAACCGTCAGGAAGACTGCGGAGCTGTAATGTTGAAACGCAGTATCGAAAGCCACGCGGCGACAGAGGACGAAAGCTCCATTGCAGACGAGCAGGGCGTTTCAGGGGTAAGCGCTCAGGCCGATAAGCGGGCGGTGGAGGACTGCCTTCAGGGAAGCGAACTGCCCAACTCGGGGGCAGCGGAAGGTCCGTGTGTCAGCAGTGTGGAGCTGACACTGACCTGCAAAGGCAAAGCGGCCAGTTTGCAATTGGATGACTGTCTCCGAGGTGCCTCTGTAAAACTAGATCAAGCTAGTTGTGATCAGAAGACACAAACGGAAGTGTCTAGGCGTAAAAACAGGAAGAGGGCACGGACCAAGAAAAAACGGTTGAGATGCCAAGCCCTAAATCCAGGGGCGCAGACAGGTGCTAACGTTAGCACAGATAAAAGTGCGGCAGAAGGGAAAGAAAAGCCTTCCCGCATTGGGCCTTGTAAGCTTGCAGCTAAAGTTACTGGTCAGGCGGCACGCGCAGATGCTTCTAAAGGTGACCGCAGTAAAGCTGGAACCGCATGGCGCGTTTTCCGCGAGCGAAAAACGCGACGCGCGGTGGACGCCCGCGTTGCCGTCAACGCGCGAGCACCCGCACGAAAAAAGGGAAGCGGCGCCTTCGCGGCGCGTTTTCCGGGTTGCCAGACAACGTAACTCCCAACGACATGAATTGTCCCTGCTACCGCATATGTAATATGCACTTAAACTTACACAACACTGCAATAGAAATAATCTTAGTGTAATTACATAACGCCATTTTTTTCGAAGTATATTTATCAAGCTTAATTTCAAGCAGGAAGAGTGTGTGCGAAACTGCGACTATGTACTTTCTGCATGCCAAGAGGCCGCTGCTTGTTTACAACTCGACATAGAAAATGGAGTGTCGGGCGCTTACTACAGAGCAGAAGAGGCGATTGCTACTGTTAAGAGGGATGCTGATTCTGAAGCAAGACTGCTTTCTCCATTTTCGATGAACACGATGCGCGCACGAAACAGTAGCACGTGTTTTTCACGTGCGCGCCGGTTCTGCAGAGCGAAAAAAAAATGCGCCGAAGAGGCTCCGTAGAGATGCAGAGAGTAGGGCCATCTAGTGGCAAAACCAAAAACCAAAAATGCCACGTGACCAAATATCACGTGACTTACTTGAAATCTGATTGGCGGACGCGCCCGGACGCGCCGCGCGAGGCGTTTTTTCCTACTCCGAGCAGCAGCACGCGGCGGCGCGATTTCGTGCTGGGCACGCGTCAAAACGACGCGCGCGTCCCAGTATCCACGCGTCAATCGCGCCTGAATCGCGCCATGCGGTTCCGCCTTAACAGAAAGAGAAAAACGCGTCTACCAAGCAGAACAGGAGCGAGGTTCTTGAAAGGGCATCGGCCAGCATTAAGACCCAGACAACCCCGACCTGACAGAAAGGCGGTAAAGAAAAAGGCAAAGTGGCAGGAAATATCAGAGGGCGCTAGGTTGCGGTACACCTGGCGCATGCGAGCTCGGGGGTCGAGCAATAGAGACCACGCATACAGGCGTGTTCGGCGCCCATAATTGACAAGGATGGGTCCTGCACTTTCCGCACGGTATTCGAGGAAGCGCGCAGGGCGAAAGGGTAGGCGGGCTTGCTTGGGACGAGAACAGAGAGCAGCTTCTCGCTCCGGTCGCAGTCCGTCGCCCGGAATCGGTTATCGGCACTGCATGGGCTACCGGGGCCTTCTGAGCACGTCGAGGGGCTGTGGAGATTACAGTAGCGATCAGGAATGTCTTCTTTCAGTTGCCCTTTGTCACGAGTTGACAGTCGTACAGTCGGAGCGCGACCCCGGCGGGCGCGGCTGAAGGACTAATCCTTTCGACGCGGGGGTGGTGAGCCATGTTTGACCCCGCGTAGCAATTCGAAGTAGCTGTTTTTTATTCCTCTTTTTTGTGTGTGCGTGTAAAAACGAGGAAGAAAATGCTACTTTGTTTTAAGTTAAAAATTTGGATTTGATCAAGTGTTACTGCTTTCGTAAAACTTAAATAAAGGTGATTGTGCCATTGAGTTAGAAAGGACGTGTGTCAATTTGAGATGCTACCAAGTGATAAAGGCACTCACAGGAGTTCAGCGAAGACATTTCCCGAGTTGATGATGAGCTGTTTGCATATGTAGAACCGTTCCGAGTAAGCAAATTTCTTTATGTTTGAATTTTGAGCACACGTTTCGCTTTGTATCTTTAGCAAATACCGGACGACAAGTTTTGTTGGGGGCCATAGTTAGATACCAAACGTTTGTCTCATTCGCGACAGTGTAGCTAACGCATTGCAGAGGCAATGAAAGTACGTGAATTTGTGCCCATTTGAGTACCTGTGTTTAGCGGCGCTGGGTTAGCTAGCCGAAATTGGTATTCAAAGAGCAAGCGAACGAAGTGAGGCTGCAGAATTCTGCGGAGAACAGCTGTAGCAGCTTTCTGTACAAGTGATGGTGACGAGGCGCATGACTGACTCATTGAGTGTAAGAGAAGTATCTCGCCAGTACGGGAAGGAGTAGGATTGCGATGCGCAGTCGCGTCTTTACAAGTTCAACTCGAACAGTTGATTATTAGGCTCGAGGTGTCAAGCTTCTTTGGAAAAAGCCAGTGGAAGTTTTGGATCAGATTTCAGAAACCAACTACACTTTGAAAATGCCAGGGAGAGGACAGCAGATAAAGATCTATCACTGCAATTTAATGAAGCCCTATGTAGAAAGGAGCGGGGTTGTAAACATGGCAGTAAATATCCCCGAAGAGCTACTAACCGAAAACCCTGAGTGGAAAGGCAGCATGAAAGAAAATGCTACCAACAGCATAGAGGAAATCGTGTCCCGATCCGCGAGCACCATGGATCTAGAACCAAAGCAACTGCAAGAATTGAGGCAACTGCTGTGCGAATTCCGGGAGAGTTTTAGCGACCGGCCGGGGAAGACAAATCTCATCACGCATGAGATAGAGCTAACTTCGACCGATCCAGTAAGATCGAAAGCCTACAGAGTTTCTCCAAGGCAGAAAGAAATAATTGAGGCGGAGATAAAGCACATGCTGGAACTTGGCGTGATAGAGCCAGCAGAGAGCGACTACACCTCTCCGCTGATACACGTAGAGGCACCAGGCAAAGGTCCGCGACCTTGCGTTGACTACAGGAAGCTGAATACCATAACGAAGGACCAGCTGTACCCAATACCGAACATCGAAGAAAGGATCGAGACAGCGCGGCACAGTACATCTCCACCCTTGACCTAGTGAGAGGGTACTGGCAAGTCCCCCTCTCGGAAAGCGCGAGTCGGTATGCAGCATTTATTTCTCCCATGGGGGTATTCCGACCTTTGGTGCTCAGTTTTGGGCTAAAGAATGCACCTTTTAGCTTTTCAAAGCTAATGGACATCATCCTCAAGGACATGCAGGATTTCGCGCTGCCTTACCTTGACGATGTGGACATTTTTCTAACTCTTGGGAAGACCATGTTTCCCATCTCAGGAGGGTACTGACAAGTTTGAGGGACACTGGGCTAACCATTAAGGCCGAAAAATGTAGTTTTGGCTGCTCACATGTCACCTATCTTGGTCATGTTGTCGGTAGAGGGACGAGGAGGCCGTCAGACCTCAAGATAGCCCCTATCGCTGAATTCCCGCAGCCCCGAACTAAGACGGATGTACGTTCATTTCTCGGTCTTGTGGGATACTACCAAAGGTACATACCCAACTATTCACAGCTAGCAAGTCCTTTGACCGATGCGCTTCGCAAAGAAAAGCCGAATAGCGTTATCTGGGACGCAGCAAAAGAAATTTCGTTTCAGAGCTTGAAGAGCGTGCTGGTTTCGCGGCCCGTGTTACGCGCGCCGGACTACAGCAAGGAATTCGTGGTCCAGTGTGACGCCAGCGACCGGGGTATGGGGGTCATATTAAGCCAAGTCGGAGACGACAATGAGGAGCACCCTATCCTTTATGCCAGCAGGAAGTTAACCGTAAGGGAAGAAGCCTACAGCGCTTCGGAAAAGGAATGCGCTTGTCTGGTTTGGGCCGCACAGAAGCTAGCCTGTTATGGTTACGGGGCGAAATTTACTTTCGAGACAGATCATTGTCCGCTTACATGGCTGCGTCAAATGTCACCCAAGAATGGCCGCTTGCTACGATGGAGTCTAGCCCTCCAGCAATATAACTTTTCTGTGCGATACAAAAGGGGCAAATGTCATGGCAATGCCGACGGATTGAGCAGGTTATTCCCATAATTGAGGTACCCGTTCGGTGGCAATGCGGTGCCTTTTCGTATTTTTAGGTACTAGTTAGCTTTGTTTTGGCGTGGTGTCATATTATCCTTTTTCTTTTGCTTCCAAATTTTCCACCTCTCTTCAAGCCGTGTTCGGCGAATCGGGCTTTGGCAGCGAATTTGGCAGACATGGAAGCTGTTCTTAGTAGCCGAGATTATTGCTGTCAGCTACAAAATTTTGTGCTTACATTTACATTGACAATGCAGTAGTATTGCATAACAGCCTGGCGGCTCTCGGGTGAATTTCGTGCACTGCCTGGGGAGTGGCGCCATGTTGAGTGGCTGATTTCGACTAATGCCTCCGTTGTCCGAGGATTAGGACTCTACTCTGTGCTTGCAGACAAGATGAAGAAGGGCCTCCCACGCTACAGCTCAAGTCATCTCTCCTCGACCAGTGATTGTGACCACTGGCCGATCGAGATTGTCCTGGCCGCGGAGAAGCTGTTACGTTTGGAGGCGCCAACATGCCAAGAATATTCAAGCCACTGGGAATCATCAATCGACAGAGGCTTCAAAGGGCCGTCGATGTGGTTGCAGCGCCACGAGTGCAGGTGGTGGCGTCTACAAGGGTCCTCCCCCCCCCCCTGCTGTTTATGGGGTGAAGCTGCCCTCCGCTGTCTGAGAACGGCTTTGGTGAACCTGTCTTTTGTTCTCAACGCCGGACCCACCCGGGGCATGTTTCTCCCGGAGGGGACGACGGGGGAGCCGGCGAGCGGCGGGACTGCAAATGAGCCGTGGCAAATGCGGCCGGGTTTGACTAAGCCAACGTCGCCGGAATCCTCGTGCTTCGAAAACAACTTCGCCTTAGACTGTGCTTTCCCTTATACGTGGAACCTTCTGCAAACTGCAGTGGCAACCTTTAGGTCCCACGCTCCACGTGAAAGCTTCTGCAAACTGCGGTGGCAACCTTCGTTCCCACGCTACCGCTGTGAAGTGCAGGTGACTGACCTTCGACGCTGCCATGGGACCCCCTTCGGGCTATTCATCACTGAAGCCTGGACAGCGCGGACCATAATCTGCCAGAAGTGGCAAGAGTGTGTGGCTGGGGGCGTCCTGGAAGGCGGACCCGGAGGACTGGACACGTGATCTACATCACAGTGATTCGACGCATTTTTAATGAACTAGATTCCCCAACTAAGGACCTGGGGACAGGGGACCCTATTTAAGCAGCGATCTGGCGTGTGTTCGTCAGCTCCCGATTCACTCTTTCGAACTTTGTAAAAATGTAAATAAACCCTTTCAGTCTCTTCTTCACCTCGGAGCCCCTCTCATCTCTTCGTCACCCCCACAACAGCAGTCTCCCAATCCGGAACCCGTGGACACCGACCTTGGCGAGAGACGGCACAGGCGAACCAGGGGCCCGCATCTAACAACTAGTGGCAGCGGTGGGATCGAAGCGCAATCCCCCAACACCGGTGGCCTGCTACTGGACAGAAGCCCCACTTCTCACACCCCGTAAGCCCCAAAGTAGAAAAAAAATTTCCACGGATCCAGACAGGAGGGGAAGCAAGCCGCAACTGGGAGCGGAACGAGGGCCACAAAGCAGAATCAAGCAACCCCACAAAGGGGGCGACCGAAAAAGAGAGGGATAAGGCTTTTGAAGCCAGAAAGAAACCAGTGTGTTTCCGTTGTCACGAGCCCGGTCACTTCGCCCACGCTTGCAGGAAGCAGGAAATCGTTCTCTCCTTGGTGGAGGCGGGCGATGAGAACATGCGCCTGCTAGAGCCATACCTGAAAGACATGCAGGTTAATGGAAAACCGTGCCGGGTTCTGAGGGACTCCGCGGCCACCATGGACGTAATCCACCCCACGTACGCGAACGCAGCAGATTTTACTGGGGAATGTGCAGGGATTAGGCAGGTGGCCGAAGAGAATAGCGCGTGCTTGCCGATCGCACGAGTTAGAATAGAGGGCCCGTTTGGCGTTCTGGAAACGGAGGCAGCGGTATCACCGAATCTGCCGGAAAAATTTCCGTACCTCTTTTCAAATCGGTCGGAGCAGATGCTCCAAGAAGAGGGTCGTAGTTTCGGCGATCGAACCGTCCAGGCGCTCACTCGTGCGAAGGCTCGCGAGAATGCAGCTGAAGTAAATCGTAGGAAGAACGAAGGCTCTCCCACGACGGGTCGGGCAGGGGCAAACCCAGGAGGCGATGCTTCTGAGACGAGCGGAGAGGCTCGCGGCAGGAACAGATGCAACGCCGAGTACAAGGAATCAAAGGGGGTCCAGTTCGATCAGCTCGTGGTGCTGCAGAAATACCGCGCAGGCATCCTTAAATTGTGCCATGGAGGGGGTTGGTCTTGCCACCTTGGAGTGAAGAAAACTAAAGCTAGGCTTCTACAGGAGTTTTATTGGCCTGGCTGCGTCAGGAATGTCAAGCAGTTTGTAAAGTCCTGCGACACCTGTCAGCGTGTCGGAAAGCCAGGGGATTTAAGGAAGGCTCCGATGAAGCTAGTGACCGTGATTAGCGAACCCTTCCATCGTTTGGTGGGGGACGTAGTCGGTTCTCTACCAGTGACTCAGTCGGGCTACCGCTACCGAAAAGGGCGGGAAAACGGGAATGCCGACGGTCTCAGTTGTAGCTTTCCTGCATAATCTGGCGTAAAATGCCCTAATGCTCGAGAAAAGCTACTGTATCATTTTTGGTTTTTGTTTTGTTTTTTCTTGCTTCTCCGTACCTACCTCACTGCCGAAAAAAAAGTTTCTTACCAAATTTCAGACGCATGTCTTTTGCGAAAAAATGAAAAAACAAAGAGGAACTAGTTTTGGTTCAGCAGACTTCCGGGCGTGAGCTGTTGGCGAGGGTTAAGTCGTCCAAAATTTGCAGCCATATTGCTCTGTATTAAAGACCTGGCAATGTTCTGAGGCTGGCCGCGTGCTGCCTAGCCGGAGGTAGGGGCTGAGCTCAGATCTGATCGCTAATGCTCCGTTGAGGACAGTTGCCAGCTGTGCAGGTCAAGTGGGCTGACTACTACGAGGCCGACTGGGACTCTGACGCCCATTCGTGGTGCACCGACCAGCTGCAACCACTTCGTGGCGTCTTCTTGGCGGCGGACGGATTGTTATGATCGGAGGCCCCGACAGCGGGAACAGACGAGCCCGGCAGGCGCCATCGAACGATGTTCGACCAAAGGTGCTGTCGTCCTGAGAAGAGGATTAGGAACGGCTCCTGGCGACAGTGAGCTGTAACGACAGGCCTCTCATCCCTTCGTCCGGAGTATGAAATGCGGTATTTCTCCCCAACTGCGCCCTCACGTGGACCGGCTGAAAGACCCCAACAAAGGCGCCGGACCCGCCTCGCTCGCTTGCACTTGCGCGGCCAGACAAACCGGGGGCGGACACGGCTGATTCATCTTACCCTCTGGAATGCCCGGGGCCGTCAGGACGCATCTTTCCACGGAGGGAATCACCGCCTACAAAGCCAACGACCGTATGCACATGATCAACCGATCGGAAACCACATTCCAGGACGCCTCTTTCCCACGGAGGGCATCACCGCCTGCTAAGCCAACGACCTTATGCACCTGGTCAACCGGTCGGAAACCGCATTCCAGGACCTCAAGGCGCCAGGATTCCTTATCGCCTGTGCACGTGTTTGTGGGGGCGGAGCGGTCACGGGGTTACGGAAGACTATGAAGAGTGTGTCTGCCCATTGGACGCTTGATCAGCCACCGTTTTCCCTAGCTAGGTGCCTAGGGAATATCCACTGTATTTAATCCGCGATTTGGCTGGTTCCACGGCACTTCATCTCTGACTTTTGGTCTCCCTGCTTCTCTTATAAATATGTAAATAAACCTTCAAGTTTACCAACCCTCCTGAAGGCTTCCCTCCGTCGTCTGCAGAGTTCATCGTCATGCGGTGAAGACCTCGGTCCCGGTACCCAAGCATATCAGTGTCTTAAGTTTGCAACACGGTTTAATAGCAAAATAGAACGTTATTTTTTTTAAATTCATTGCGTTGCTGTTTTTTTTAAGCTGACATGTTCACGCCGTTGTCAGCGCGCCTTCGCAGCAACATAAGTTATCTTAAGAGCGAACTTAATTTCATAACGCAGAACGCTTCTTGTTTTGATTAGTATTTTTGAGTTCGTGAGTTCGAAAGTTTTTTGACAAAATAAAGCACTGCTAATTTTATTTGCGACAGCCTGGCAACAAAACGTTAGCATATGGCCCCTTGTACAAATAAATGCTTCCGGGGCGGAGCCTTCCTGGTGTCTGGCTGATTCCATGATCCGTCAAAAGTGCTGTCAAACACTGTTTAGTAATTTTGACGTCACGCTTACAAACTTGCGGTACGTAATATGGCCCCCAGAAAAACGAAAATTGGTTTTTGGGGAAATGAAATGGCGCAGTATCTGTCCACATATCGGCGGACGCCTGAACCGCGCCGTAAGGTATGAGATAAAGGAGGTACTAAGAGAAGAAAGGAGGAAAAAAGTGCCGTAGTGGAGGGCTCTGGAATAATTTCGACCACCTGGATAGCGCCCGTGTGCTGTGCGATGTCAGTGCACGTTACAGATGCCCAGGTGGTCGAAATTATTCCTGAGCCCTCCACTACGACACCTCTTTATTCCTTTCCTCTTTCACTCCCTCCTTTATCCCTTCTCTTACGGGGCGGTTCACATGTCCGCCGATATGTGATACAGATACTGCGCCATTTCTTTTCCCCAGAAACCAGTTATTATTATATTATTATTATTATTATTATTATTATTATTATTATTATTATTATTATTATTATTATTATTATTATTATTATTATTATTATTAGCGTTTCGCCACCATCGAAACGCGGCCGCCGCGGTTGGGTTCGATCCCGTGTATTCCGGATATGGCCCAAGCTGTTTTTATTTTTCTGGCTGCCATATTCACGATGAATCATTTTGTGGATGAAATGATAAGGCTGAATCCTTCAAATTGGGCAGCAGCTCAGGCCACCTAGCCAACGCTTTTCCGCTGTCAGCGTATCCTCTCGCGAGAGCAAAAGTGACTGAACAGAAAACTTAAATGCAAAACTGAGGGTGTTTCTTGTTTTGCTTGGTCATGCCCAAGAATAAAGCTTCGCCGAAGACTGGAGAAAAAAAAATGGCTCTGGTTGAACGTGGAGGGACGCGATAGCTACATCTGGCCGAGTGGAACTCGCTCAGTCGAATTGCAACGTCAGCCTTTCGCCGCTCCGCTTCGCTGGCCGTTCCTTCTTCATTTTCGTCCCACTCGACACGGCGCATGCGCACAGCTGTTGCAGCTCGGTTTCGCCGGCGCGCCGCGCCGCCGGCAGCAGCAGCTGCTTCGCACTGCGTGACCAACCGCGTGACCAACAGTGGCCACGCTGAAGGCTCGAAGAGGTGGCGTAGTGTAGCTATCGCTACAAAAAACGTGCGAATTTTTTCTTTATTTTCCAATAAGATAACAGAATTAGCCGCTCAGCTAACGGTACGTGAATGTGTAAAACATACAAACAAACAAAACAGTGTATTTTACCGGGCGCATGTACAAAACATCCCCTGTGACTGTATTTATTACGTAAAAACTGATCACCTTAATCTTCTTTCACTCCCTCCTTTATCCCTTCCCTTACGGCGCGGTTCAGCTGTCCAACGATATATGAGACAGATACTGCGCCATTTCCATTCCACCAAAAACCAATTATTATTATTATTATTCTTGAACGAAGCATCGCGCTAACACGCTCGTACATCCTTAGAATACGATCACTCCCAAGAAGTCTCCTCTGCTACCCCAGTTTCACGAACTGCCCCGCCGGGGCATGTTTTGCAGCGAATCCGGAGCCATCGGACCGTCGCCAATAAGACTTGAAGATGCATGCCGCGGGAACTGGATTTACTCTACCAGGTACTGCGCAAAATCCCAACCCACTGCCTCCATGGTACAATCTTCGCGCAGCATGCAATCCCGCTTTGACTAACAAGAAAAACAACCCCTCAGGAACACATCATACAAGGATACTTTCACTAGAGCAAGAACTGAGAATTGCGTGCATTTTACAAAGACAGCTTAAAGAATTGACAGCGCTTACGCTGGCTACGTTAATCGCGAAATTCAGTGATAGCTAGCGTGAATTACGAGAGTGTATACAGCACATTTCCCATTTAGAACACTAAAACGTTCTAAAAAGGCGAATTAACCTTGGGTGACACGCGGGCATCTGAAACAAATCAAACAGAAAAACCGTCTGTACTTTCAGTTTCTTCGCACACGGACGGAGGAAAACCTTAAAGAATTTAAAACCTTTAGAAATAAGCTATATACTACGCTTAGGCAGGCAAAGAAAGCTTATTACGGGCATATTTTTTCCAACATAGTCAAAAAACGGCCGGATATAATTTGGAAAACAATAAATAATGTACTCGGCAGAGGTAAAGGCGATTCGTCTCCTGAAACCTTAGCGGTCAACGGCACCGACCTAATTAGTGAAGCTCTTGCTGATCATTTTAATCACCACTTTACCAAAGTCTCAAATCATTACAACTACAGCTTAACAACATTGCCCAAAATTAGCATCAGTACCCCTGAAACCATCCTCCTTCGCCCTACTGACGAAACTGAGGTACACAGGACATTTTTATGCTTAAAAAACAGCAAGGCCCTTGATTATGAAAACATACAAATGAAACCAATAAAGTACGCGATTGAATTTCTGTGTCCAATACTGTCTTATATATTTAATTTAGCAATAGAATCGGGTACCTTTCCTGAGGGCATGAAGCGAGCAAGAGTTGCTGTAATCTTTAAAGGTGGAAACAGAAATGAAGCAACTAATTATCGACCGATTTCTATATTACCTGTTTTCTCCAAAGGACTAGAAAAGATCATTTACTCACGCCTAATAAATTTCTTAGATAAAACTAGGGCGCTGACCGATTGTCAGTTTGGATTTAGAAAAGGTAAATCTACGAAAACGGCGCTGCTTGCAATAAAAGAAAATGTAATACAGAGCATTGAAAAGGGAACATATACGCTCGGTCTTTTTGTTGATTTCAGCAAAGCTTTTGACTGTCTCGACCACAGCATACTTCTTAAAAAACTCACTTCATATGGCATCCGCGGAAAATCTTATGATTTGCTTAACTCGTAACTCAGCAATAGAAGCTAGTGTGTCTGTATTAGCAACCACCAGTCATCCTTACTTCCAATATCTTGTGGTGTACCACAGGGGAGTGTATTAGGCCCGCTTCTGTTTAACTTATGCGTAAATGACATAGTTCTCGACGAAACAGGCCGTGGCGCATACCGACAGAGATCCGGGAATCAACGCTCTGCGTATAGTCGACGATGACGTGATGGTGCCACCACGGTCTAGCGTCCTGGTTCTCGTGAGACATGACTTGTTCCACGATCACGAGGGTATCGCGGATAGCCACCTCCTGCTGCTGCTCGCGAAGGGAATAGCCGTCGCTCGAGGCCTCGTCCAGTTACATAACGGTTGTACTAGTGTCCTACTCACGAACTTCGCCAACGAGGTTCAGCACCTCGCCAGGGACACGGCTGTTGCCTTACTTCACGAAGTTACTGTGTTGCCTGATTTATGCGCCGTCGGGGCCAGCCCTCAAGACGAAGCCGCACCATGCCACGCCCTGCAGACCGTGAAAATCAACCCGGACTTGGCACCTGAGCAGAAGAATCTTCTGTCTGCTCTTCTAGCAGATTTTGCAGATTGCTTCGCCACCAGCTCCAGGGTCGGTCGTACACCTGTCGCCAAGCATCGCATCATCACAGACGAGGCCACGCCGCCTGTATGCCAGCGCCCATACCGTGTTTCTCCTAAGGAACGCGAAGCCATTAAAACGCAAGTCGATGAAATGCTTGCAGACGATGTTATTCAGCCGTCAACAAGCCCATGGGCGTCGCCCGTGGTCCTCGTCAAAAAGAAAGACGGCACCTTGAGATTCTGTGTTGATTACCGGAAACTAAACAACGTGACCAAAAAGGACGTTTATCCGCTTCCCAGGATTGACGATGCCCTCGACCGATTACGTGACGCCAGGTTCTTCTCCTCATTAGATCTCAAAAGCGGATACTGGCAGATAGAGGTGGACCAGAGAGACCGAGAGAAGACGGCTTTCGTGACTCCAGACGGTTTATACGAGTTCAAGGTGCTCCCGTTTGGTATTTGCTCGGCGCCGGCCACGTTCCAGCGTATGATGGACACCGTTTTATCCGGTCTGAAGTGGCAGTCTTGCTTGGTGTACTTGGACGACGTCGTCATTTTCTCGCCTACCTTCGATCAACACTTGGACCGGCTGCGCATCGTGCTTCGAGCCCTGAAATGCGCGCAACTAACGATCAAGCCAGAGAAATGTCATTTTGGTTTCAAGGAACTTCGCTTCCTTGGCCATGTTGTCAGCGCACAAGGCGTTCTCCCGGACCCCGACAAGACTGCTGCCGTCTCCAGTTTTCCGCGCCCAACCGACAAGAAGGCACTTCGACGTTTTCTGGGCCTCTGTTCTTACTACCGACGCTTTGTGCCCGATTTCTCCAGAATAGCTGACCCGTTGACAGCACTGACTAGAGACGAAATACCCTTTCTGTGGGGAAGCGACCAAGAAGAAGCTTTTCAGGAGCTCCGCAACCGCCTACACAGCCCCCCGATACTCGCCCATTTCGATGAAGACGCCGCCACCGACACACACACCGATGCCAGCAATGTTGGCCTTGGGGCGGGACTTATCCAGTGGCAGGACGGCGTGGAACGCGTTATCGCTTACGCGAGCCGAACACTTTCGCGATCGGAGGCGAACTATTCGACGACAGAGAAAGAATGCCTTGCGGTGATCTGGGCCATCAGCAAGTTTCGTCCATACCTGTACGGACGACCCTTCCGTGTTGTCAGCGACCATCACTCGTTATGCTGGCTGGCAAGCCTTAAAGATCCGTCCGGCCGGTTGGCTAGGTGGAGCCTCCGTTTGCAAGAGTACGACGTGACTGTCGTTTACAAGTCGGGCCGGCAGCACCAAGATGCGGATTGCTTATCACGCGCGCCCGTGGACCACGCTCCGCAAGAAATCACCGAAGATCTTCCTTTCATTTGTGCTCTTAGCCCATCCCATGTGGCTCAGCTTCAACGAACGGACCCGGAGCTAGCGCCGCTCATCGAGCACCTGGAAGGTCACAGTGGTCGGGTTCCGCGTGTTTTTCGTCGTGGCCTGCAATCCTTCACCATGCGAAATGGCGTTCTCTACAAGCGCAACTTTAAAAAGTCCACCGAAACATTTTTACTCGTGACGTGCCCACCCAGTTACGACCTGACATCTTTAGCGCTTGTCACGACGAGCCGTCCGCCGGCCACTTGGGAGTCAGTCGCACGCTGTCAAGGATTCGGGAGAAGTACTATTGGCCCAAATTACTTCCATCAGTGCAGACCTACGTGCGAACCTGCCGCGAATGCCAACGCCGGAAGTCTCCACCCATGAAACCAGCCGGATTTCTTCAGCCAATAGCGCCACCAAAGATCCCTTTTCAACAAGTTGGAATGGATCTCCTTGGCCCCTTCCCGAAGTCATCCACTGGAAAACGGTGGATCGCTGTTGCGACGGACTACTTGACACGTTATGCTGAGACCACGTCGCTTGCGAGCGGAACTGCTGCCGAAGTAGCCGAGTTTTTTGTCCACAGCATCGTCCTGCGTCATGGCGCCCCTGCGGTCATTATTACTGACCGTGGGGCAGCTTTCACAGCCCGCCTAACCCAGGCTGTGCTGAAACTGACGCACACCAGCCATAGACGTGCGACGGCGTACCACCCGCAGACCAATGGCTTGGTGGTACGGCTCAACAGAACTCTGGCCGACATGCTTTCCATGTACGTGGATATAGAGCATAAAACCTGGGACCAAATTCTGCCATACGCTACATTCGCTTACAATACGGCACTGCAGGAGACAACGCGGCTCACTCCCTTCCAGCTTGTCTTCGGCCGTCGAGTTACTACTACGCTGGATGCTATGCTGCCTGTTGACCCCCACTGCGAGAGTGACCCTGACCTCGACATCGCCACTTTTGTGCAGCGTGCGGAAGAAGCGCGGCAATTGGCAAGGCAGCGCATACACCGTCAACAGCAACTAGACGCTGGCCGCTACAACCAGGGACGGCGCTTCGTTGCCTACGAGCCAGGCGACTATGTGTGGATTTGGACGCCCGTTCGTCACCGCGGGCTGTCTGAAAAAGTACTCCGTCGATACTTCGGCTCATACTGTCGCCGACAAACGTAGGGCGGCACGAAAAAAAAAGGGCTTTTGTTAATCCGAAGGCCAGAAGCCCAGAAGCGCGCGTTCGAACGGGAACGTCCTCTTCTTCGCTCCCACACGAGCCCAGTCATGCCGCTCGGCCGCATGGCGGCGCTCGCAGTGTGGCATTGCCCCCCTCCTTTCAAGAGGCATCGCCTCGATGCCTCCGGCAAGGGGTATAAAGAGTGTGGAGACACCGAAAGTGCGATGGCGTGTGGCGGCAGCACTGAATGTGAACTCCGGGAGGGGCTAACGGGCGTAATACGGTTTCATGCGGGACACGTGGACGACTTCAGACTTGGGCGGGCGAGAAGACCGGACAACTCCTTGCGGGTACACTTCATAGTTCACATCGCTGAGTTGACGTAGCACCTCGTAGGGACCGAAGTAGCGCCGCAGAAGCTTTTCAGAGCGACCGCGCACACGTATAGGGCTCCATACCCAGACGTGCTCGCCGGGTTGGTAAATCACCTCCCTGTGGCGGAGGTTGTAACGCCGGGCGTCAGTTGTCTGCTGGTGGCGAATGCGTTGTCGAGCAAGGTGGCGAGCGGCTTCTGCATCGCGAACGAATTGGTCAGCGCCTGGGGCAGACGAGGGGGTACAATCCGGGAGCAGCATGGCGTCAAGCATGGTCAGGGCATCTCGGCCATACACCAAACGGAAGGGGGTGAAGCGCGTCGTTTCTTGGAGGGCGGTGTTGTACGCAAACGTGATGTAGGGAAGTATTTCGTCCCAGTTGCGATGGTCAGCGTCGACATACATAGACATCATATCTGTGATGGTCTTGTTCAGCCTCTCAGTAAGTCCATTCGTTTGAGGATGGTAAGCAGTAGTTTTTCTATGACTGGTGCCACTAAGACGGAGGACCTCGTGTGTAAGAGCCGACGTAAACGCGGTTCCCCGGTCAGTTAATACAACCACGGGGGCGCCGTGGCGAAGCACGATGTGGTGAACAAAGAACTGTGCAATTTCAGCCGCGGTGCCACGGGGAAGAGCCTTGGTTTCACAATAGCGGCTTAGGTAGTCCGTGGCAACAACAATATACCGGTTTCCCATGGAGGACACCGGGAATGGGCCCAGTAAGTCCATGCCGACTTGTTGGAATGGGATTTGCGGTGGATCAATTGGCTTCAGAAGGCCGGCCGGTTTTGTCGGTGGTACCTTCCGTCGTTGACACTCACGGCAGGTTCGAACGTAGCGTTGGACGACCGCAGCAAGCCGTGGCCAGTAGTACTTGTGGCGGAGGCATCCCAATGTTCTGGAAAAACCGAGGTGGCCAGAAGAAAGGTCGTCGTGGCATGCAGCGAGAACTTCCTTACGAAGCACGGTTGGGACAACGAGGAGATACGCAGTGTCGGTCGGACCGTAATTTTTCTTGTAGAGGACTCCATCTATTAAGCAAAACGACGAAAGTCCGCGCGAGAAGAGTCTGGGCGGAGACGGAGCGGTTCCTTCGAGGTACTCGATTAGAGGCAGCAGTTCGCAGTCGGCCCTCTGGTGGTGGGCAAGGTCGGATGTGGTGACAGCGCCGAGGAAAGCAGAATCGTCGTCGGACTCATCTGGTGGGCACGGAAGAGGAGCTCGGGAGAGACAGTCTGCATCGCTATGTTGCCGACCCGACTTATACACGATGGTGACGTCGAACTCTTGCAACCGAAGGCTCCACCGTGCAAGTCGCCCCGATGGATCTTTGAGGTTCGCAAGCCAGCACAAGGAGTGATGATCGCTGACGACTCGAAACGGGCGGCCGTACAGGTATGGGCGAAATTTTGTGATTGCCCACACAACAGCGAGACACTCCTTTTCCGTTGTGGAATAATTCACTTCGGAACGGGACAAAGTGCGACTTGCGTATGCGATCACGCGTTCCACACCGTCTTGCCACTGCACAATCACCGCACCGAGGCCCACATTGCTGGCATCTGTGTGCAGTTCCGTGTCGGCCTGCTCGTCGAAGTGGGCAAGGATAGGCGTAGATTGGAGGCGGGCCTTAAGCTCTATGAAAGCTTTTTCCTGATCTTGGCCCCAGAAAAAGGGTTCAGAGTCTTTTGTCAGGCGAGTCAGCGGCTCTGCGAGCTTGGAGAAGTTTTGAACGAACCTCCGATAATAGGCGCAAAGCCCCAGGAAACGCCGCAAGCTTCGTTTATCTGTTGGCTGGGGAAATGCAGCAACGGCGGCGGTCTTTTCTGGGTCGGGGCTAACGCCCTGAGCGCTCACAATGTGGCCAAGAAACTTGAGCTCCCGAAATGCGAAGTGGCACTTTTCAGGCTTGAGAGACAGACCCGCAGAACGAATTGCTTCGAAGACGGCACGCAAACGTTTCAGGTGCTCCTCGAACGTGTCGGAGAAAATCACGACGTCGTCGAGATAAACAAGGCAGGACTGCCACTTCAGGTCAGTTAATACGGTGTCCATCATACGTTGGAACGTCGCAGGGGCTGAACACAAGCCGAAAGGAAGCACCTTAAATTCGTACAGTCCGTCAGGAGTAACGAAGGCGGTCTTTTCTCGGTCACGTTCGTCGACCTCGATTTGCCAATAACCGCTACGAAGGTCGAGTGACGAAAAGTAGGTAGCATGGCGGAGGCGGTCTAATGAGTCATCAATGCGCGGCAGTGGATAGACATCTTTTTTGGTAACGTTATTGAGGCGTCTATAATCTACACAGAACCGTAGGCTGCCGTCCTTCTTTGCGACGAGGACAACAGGTGACGCCCAGGGGCTCGTCGATGGTTGTATGACGTCGTCGTGGAGCATTTCGGCAACTTGGCGGCGGATAGCATCGCGCTCCTTCGACGAAACACGATAAGGACGCTGACATAGCGGTCTCTGGTCACTGTCGACGATAATACGGTGCTTAGTTATTGGCGTCTGGCGAACCTTGGATGTTGATGCAAAACAGTCGCGGAAAGAGTCAATAAGGCTTTCCACGCGGCGTTTCTGATTGGTCAGAAGGTCAGGGTTCACGTCGGTCCTAATGGCTGTTGCAGTGTCCTGTTCGGCTATTTCGGGAGCCGTTGTTGATAAGGCACATTGGCCGGCATGTTCGCCAAGTTCTTCAAAATGGGCAATCACCGTGTTTTTCGTCAAATGTTGGGGTTCACAACTAAAGTTTGTCACTAAGAGCGTGGTACGCGCGTGAACAAGGTCGACAAGGGCGCGAGCAACGCAAACTTGCCGAGACAGTAGCAGCGACATATTCGCTTCGGCAATGCCCCGAGTACCGGAGCTGGTATCACACTGGACTGTGACAAACTTGCTTGCTCTCGGCGGTATCGTTGTGTGGTCATCAGAGATGCGTAATGGTGCTCTGTGCGGCTCGGGGTCGGTATCAACGGCTCGCTGTGTCGAAAACGATACCAATTCCTCATGCAGGTTGATGACCGCCCCATACTCTTTAAGGAAGTCCATGCCGAGGATCAGTTCTTTAGAGCACTCTCGTAGCACGGCGAAGGAGCCTGTGAAAGTTGCACCGCGGATCTTTATACGGCTGGTGCAGACGCCAACCGGCGTTACCACATGGCAACCAGCTGTGCGTATCTGCGGCCCATGCCAAGGTGTTAGAACCTTTCTGAGGGTTGCGGCTAGGTTACTACTCATGACAGAAAAGTCGGCTCCGGTATCGACGAGTGCAGATACGTCATAGCCATCGGCGGCAACAAGAATTTCGGCGGCGGAAACAATTGTTTGACAATTTGTCGGCGAGGTTTTTGGTGCCGTCGTCGATGGGGTCGTCGCTGAGATTGTCGGTGAGGTCGGCGGTGGGATCGTCTTTAAGGTCGGCGGGTGGGGTCGTCGCATAAAATCGTCGGATGGAGGCTGTTCACTGTCTGCGGCAGCGGCGGTCCTACCCCCAGAGGACGCCGTCTTCAGTTTTCCCGGCGTGGGGACGTACCTCTGAACTGGCCAGAGGATGACGGGCGGCCGGGCGAAGAGAACCGCCTTGGGGATGGCGATCGGGCCTGGCGTCGCTGCGAGGTCGAAGATTGCACGTTTTCTGCCAAGTACTGTTCGATATCACGTGGTCTTTCACCGTAGCGTGGTCGAGGTGAGTCAGGTGAAAACCCCCTTAAACCCATCCTGCGGTAGGGGCAGTGGCGGAGGATATGGCCAGGCTCTCCGCAGTGGTAACAGAGCGGCCGATTGTTTGGCGTACGCCAAACGTGCGCTTTGCTCACGGGGGGCCTGAACTCCTGCCGCACGGAGGGTGCTGTTGCGATTGGCTCCTGCAGGTATTGCACAGGAGCGATGGGGGAAAAGGCTCGCATCGCTGGCCCGGGACTTCGTAGCACCTCGCTGTACGTCATAACGGAGGGCGCCGGGTGTGGAGCTGGGGGCGGCTGCACAACTCGTCGGATTTCTTCGCGGACCACGTCCGTAATGGCAGCGACGCTGACCTGTGGAGCTTCAAAGCGAAGTTTCGCCAGTTCCTCGCGCACCAGGCTTCTTACAAGTTCCCGAAGGTCCTCGGCGGGCAGCGACGTAGGCGTGTACTGGGACTGGGAAGAGGCTGCTACAGTAGCCTGACGTCCGTAGTGGGCGCCCCGTTCCTGTAAAGAGCGCTCGATACCCATTGCCTCCTTGGTGAAGTCGGACACTGTTCGTGGCGGGTCACGGACCAGTCCGGCAAACAGCTGCTCTTTTACGCCACGCATTAAGTGTCGTACCTTCTGGGCTTCGGGCATAGCAGGGTCGGCCCGGTTGAACAGTTGCGTCATGTCCTCGATGAACATCGCGACGCCCTCGTTCGGCTGCTGTGATCTCGAGCGCAGGGCGATTTCCGCTTTCTCTTTTCTTTCGCTGCTGGTAAATGTCGCTAGCAGCTCTCGACGAAAAGCCTCCCAGGTGGTAAAGGAAGCTTCGTGGTTCTCAAACCACGTTTTGGCCGAGTCCTGCAGCGCAAAGTAGACGTTGCGCAGCTTGCGCTCGCCGTCCCACTCATTGAAACTCGCCCCTCGGTCAAAGCTGGCCAACCAGTCTTCGACGTCCTCGAACCTGTCCCCGTGGAACGGTGGCGGCGATCGAGGTGCGTGAAGGACAAATGGCGGGGCACTCCCGGAGTGCTGACTTGTCTGGCTAGCCGCGGTGGATGTCATGGCCCTTACCGGCGCTGTCAGTTGGCCGAACTCGGGTTGTAGGCCTCGCAGGCGGCGGCTCGCTTTGTGGACGGGTGTTGTGTCCAAGCGTCGCTGATCAGCGTCAGAGTTGCCCTCGGGGTGAGCGTTCATGGAACGATACCCAGCACCTCCACCAAAATGTCGCCGACAAACGTAGGGCGGCACGAAAAAAAAAGGGCTTTTGTTAATCCGAAGGCCAGAAGCCCAGCAGCGCGCGTTCGAACGGGAACGTCCTCTTCTTCGCTCCCACACGAGCCCAGTCATGCCGCTCGGCCGCATTGCGGCGCTCGCAGTGTGGCAATACCGTATCCTCCGCCGCATTAGCGACGTCACCTACGAAGTTCAACCCGCCACCCAAGCCAGCTCATCCCACAGACGCAAGCTTACCGACGTTGTGCACGTCGTTCGTATGAAGCCGTACCACGACCGACCACCCGATTGAACTTGAGGCTGACCGCTGTGCCCTGTTCTATGTTGTGATCCTCGTGCCTCACCCTAGCACGCTCGCTTTCTGCTCGTCACTCTAGCGCACGATGGCCGCATCGGGGCGATGCTGCAGGGGAGGGAGCAATGACACAGGTGATAGAAGAGGAGGACGAAGGGAACTCAGGCGATAGAAGCAGAGGACGAAGAAAATCTTCCTGCTCGTGCTCGCTCTACCGGCTGTGTAGCTCCTTGGTCCCCGAGTGTTTTTGGTGTACTATTCGTTACAATATTGACAACAGTGTACAATTCATTACATATGCTGATGACAGTACTGTGCTTATTTCTGGTAATGATCCCAATGCCCTTGTGTCATTGTAAGATGTACTTGAAAAATTGTCTGTCTGGTCCCAACTAAATCGCATAGAAATAAACACCCAGAAAACGAAAGCTTTTTTTATTTCGAGCCAGAAATAAGAAATTCATTCTAGAAAATTCCCTAATGATTCAAGATAAAAATATTGACCTTGTCGATACTCACAAAATTCTCGGTGTCTATTTTTCGTGCCATTTGAGTTGGGACACTCATGTCAACTATGTTGCAAGGAAAATCTCTTCAGTGACTGGAGCTATGTCGCGATGTCGTACTGTTCTGCCGCAAGAAGTTAAACTTCAGTTATATAACGCATTATTCGCCCCGCACGTGAGCTACTGCAGTTTGGTGTGGGCAAGCACCACAAGAGCAAATATTGAGAAGATAATAGTTCTGCAAAAAAGGTACCTTCGCTACTTAGCCAATATTGATCATCACTCTGCGACAAGACATCTCTTTGCAAAATAAAAAATTATTAGTTTTGACTATCACTATGAACACCGATTGCTACATGCTTTCTGTTTTTCTCAGCATGACAGCCAGAGTTTCCTTCGTTCGATGGCATTGCTGCAACCTAGAGCTACTCCTTCTTTAACTCGAATTTTCGAACCCTGGTTAGTCCCATACTTTCGCACTCAGTACAAATTGCAGTCATTAAAACACAATATGCCGGTCTTATTAAATGAACACATACAGGTAGCCTTCAAATCCCCAAAAGAGCTACGAGTACACTTTTCTCAATTGTAATTGATAAGAATCTATTGTTATGATACATCATGCAGCAGGTCTGTATTTTCTGATGCCTTCTGCTACTCAGTGTTTGTAATTAATGTTAGCGTACTCTGCCACCAATGTCTGCTGCCGCTTTGTAAACGGCTCCGGGGCCCCAGTCAAGTTGTCAGCAACTTTTAGCCCTGGAGACCGTCCAGTTTTCTGGTGAATAAAGAATTGAATTGAATTTCACTGACGGCCAGAGACACTAAATTTTTCGTACTCGAAAAACAACAGAACGCTTTCTGCCGTCACAACAGACATTTCGCTGTATTTTGGGACATGACCTTCAAGTAGCAGCCGAAATTCTATTAGTAACAACAGAATTTTCTGTATTGCGCAGTCAATTTAGTAGCGACCGATTCTGTTGTGACAACAAGCGACTTCGAAACACTACAGAAAATTCTGTCATTACGACAAGACGATAAAACATTTTACCGTATATGGGCACGACTGTCGTTTTTCTTTCGACTTTGTGTGGTCGTGGTTTTTATTAAGGCCTGAAACATTAGTAAACATAGATCCCCACATAAAATTTGCCTCCTCAGTTGATAATTTATAAATCAATTTTTTTCTCCCAAGTTGTTTCGGCTTCGGTTCCAGCATTTTGGGAACAGTGCTAACGCAGGACGGAGCGAGAACACAACACACTAAAAAAAAACGCTCCGCAGTACAGAAAAACCCGCTGGTAATGCGTTGCCGGAGGGTTTTCCGCAACATGAGGTACGGACTAAATGTCAGAAACAGAGACTCCGTATGACGACTGTCACATTCTTGGTAACGGAAAGTTACGCCATGCTATGCACGAGACCGAAATCGTTTTTTCACAACGAATGGTTCTGCTTTGCTCTTATTGGAGTTTCCGCAATGTGTATGCATACGTCCTCCGTTCACTCGGAAGTCATTTAATCTAGAACAGAAATTATCTGTATTGTAATTATGTACTTTCTGTAGTACATGAACATGCATCTTCGTATAGCTTCTGCCCACAATGTTCACTGCAGATATAGCCGTCCAGGTGCCGAAGAAATAAGTATTATGTACAAGGCTTTCCTTTACGCATATTATGTATTGCATACGTACAAAGAATGCAGCTTAGAATGAAAGAGTGGTAAGTGTTTCGGTGTGTACAAGTACATACGTTTTATTTTCATGGCAAACTACACACACTGTACACCTGCACATTGCTGTCGGATCCATCTGAAAAGCATAAAAAAATCCTCATTTAGTAGTCCCACAACACCAGATATAAATTTCACAAAAACATTTCAACCATACGCTATTGAACAATCGGCTTTCGTAGAAGCTTGCAAAAGCCATTCACTGAGAACCAACCCGTTATAATTTATTGCCCAAAATTCATTTCTCATAACACTAAACAGTAAAAACCACAGGTCCAGAAAGAAGCAGACAAAATGCGCTTCCCAGGCGGCACTGTGAGCATGAAAGCCTTTACGGTTGTCTGTCATTTTGTGCAAATAGAAAGTAGCTCAGGAGAGGCGCCAGATACAATTCAATGCAGGTGCCTTTCTGTACATAGTACTCAATGCACAACTTAGCGAGCAAGGAACATTGGTAACATCTGAAAAAGGCCGGACACTTGCCGAATTTATCGTCCATCTAATTTGTTATAGGCAAGACAAGACGAAGCGAAAGTCCCGCACCCAGTTTATATCCAGTTCCCGGGCCGAAAAACGCAGTAACATCGACAAGTTCACTTCGAAGCGAGAGGCTCTACTTCAGAGCGTGCCGCCATGTTGGCTGTCGAGCATCTGCTGCATACACTATGAGCTATATGTTTGACGTCACCGTCTGGTTTCTTCGACCCTTTTCGCTGCATCCGAACCGCCACTTCCACTTCCGGCGTTTTGACCAATCAGGTGTGCCCGTTGCGGCAGATTATGATGCTTTTTATTATGACACAAACTTGGAATACGGCCCCAGGAAGCGCACTTCCCCCAAACCGCATGTTTTCACTCATAGTTTCCATTATATCAGCACGTGCAAGGAAATGTACTAATATCTGATGTCAGTGAAAATGCAGTCACACGTACCGGTTGCAGCTCACTAAGGCATTCCAATATCTCTGCAGTGTGCCTCACGAGGAACGGATGCTCAAGTTTTCAAAAAGGGCTCTTTGCAGAAATTTAACCAAAGGCCGTTGCCATGTGAATCTTTTCAAAATGATGACCTAGAAAGACGAACTGTCCTCATTTGTCTGATGCAAAAGAAGGATGAAGGCATGAGTCTTTCTGCTTCTTGAACAGCTGTGATACGTTTTTTGCTGGTACTGTTTGGCGCAGCTTCAGTCTCCTTCTTGACATTTTGTGAAATAATTATATATCTGCGAAAGATCTCGCTAGCAAACATTTTGACACAAATGGAGAAGCAAAAAAACCCATGTCCTAGGCCTTTTTTTGTAACACTAAAGGAAGACTCGCCTTTTAGGGTCATTGATTATGAAGAGGTCCATGTGGCAACAAACGTTGAGAGAATTTCTGCAAGGGCTCTGTGTTCTGATGCCTAAGAATTTCTCATGAGGTGCCCTGTAGATATATCACAACACTTCAGTGAGCTGTTACCGGCCCTGTGAGTGCACTGTCACTTGACATCAAGGGTATGTACTTTTCCTTTCTACATGCAGCAATGATGTATATGTCAAGCGAAAGCATAAAAGATTTCTAAGTGCAATTCCAGATTGCTTGTGGAGGAAAGCACAAGAGTCTGGCCATGCTCAGCTGTTACCTTTGCTTCTTGCTCGAGTTCTACAGTGAGTACTACGTAATGACAGAAGGTGTCTGCATCAACTCATATTTAACACCCGTCCTGTGCGACCTCTATCTTGTATTACATGACAGGCAAGTTTAAAACACCCTTCATGCAAAGAGTGTCATCAGAGTTGGTGTGTCCTGTCAGCTTCCTGGTCCTGTGGTTTGTGCTGTGTTTTCTACTCTTAATTATTTACTGCCTTCATTCTCCACTCCATGAAGCCTGAATGTGCTACACTGGGCTGCTCCACGTGTCGTGGAGCAGCCCTGTGGCCATTTTTTTTATACATTGGAGGCACTCAGCTCAAAAGCCATGCTTACTATATTCACATCATTAATAATCATTAATAAGACACATCATTAATAACCAATTCTCACAGTGGTATCTGGTGCAAGAATATATAAATACTACTCAATTTTTGCTTAAGTTTTCAGATACACTCTTAGATTAAAAACATAATTCAGCTCCATAAGCAAAAGCACAGCACCAAGGTACTCACCAATTGCCTGAAGTACTTTACGCAAGTTCTCGTGCCATCATGAATACAGCACACTGTCCACGTCTTCATCATGCCATGTCACTCCAGTACTTTGGTAGCAAAATTTTCCTCTAAAAAAGAGTAGTTTTGTTTATGTTAGACTGGTCATATTTAATTTTACTATATACTATGTACTTCTCATTGTACTGCCCCAGACTAAAAAATACCAATGATCATCACGCTTTGAATTATGTCATATATGATCACCAAATTTGGTGTAATTAATAAGTTCTTAGAAATTCTGATTGAAATAAATCTGACAAAATATTATTTCAGAAAATGTGACACAAGGAAGAAGGACGCTAGCTAGATAACCTGGACGAATGTTTTCAGTTGCATGCAGCCATCGGCACCATTGCACACAAAATGTACAATACAGTGGGTTTTACCTTTCCGAATGGAATTTCATGCTGCAAACATTTAAGTAAAAAAATTTCAACCTTCCATTCTGCATAAAGGAAAGAAAATTACTGTGGTTTTTTTCACAAGCCTCTGCAAGTAAACAATTCAGTGAATCTACTCTACAAGTACTTGAATCTATCAGCACGAGAAAGGAAACAAAACAGGCACTGACTCGCAACTGAAGTTTATTGAAGTGAACAGGGAGTATATAGAAAAGCCAAACACCACAAACTACACAATTACAAATAAGCTACATCCCAACATAAGTAAAATATTGCCCTTAACATTCCTCTCATCTAGACAGTCCACCCCGCTGCGTGTTAACGTTATGGGCAGCACACTCACACATTCGTCACCGAGTCATAAGATGTGTCTAGCCTCGATAATTTTCTGGTTAATCTTCTCTGAATGTAGTGCCAAAATGTGTGTTGCCAAAAGGAATGGCTAGCAGCCTTCACATCCCTTGCAATGTGCAGATAAGTTACAACCCCTACCAATATCCAAATACCTCTTGTGCTCCTGTAGTCTTACATAGATACACATTCCAGTTTCACCAACATAAACCCAACCACATGACAATGGTATCCGACACAGGACATACATTTTGCAAGGCACATATATGTTGCCATGTTTCACTCGACACATGCACTTTTCCCTAATAAAATTTACAAAATTATTAACAATTTTACAGATTGTACACAACTTATTAGGGGCCGACCACACCATTTTTACGTCATACCTTCTGGCCAGTTTTCAAATTTTGCAACAATCTATGTACGTACAGTAACAAAGTCAGTCTTTTGGCATCTCACTGGCTGGCCCCGGCCTGATCGTGCCAGTCCCTGCGAAGGGGTTTCAGCTTTAACATGCTAATGGGAAGAATGGCGCAGCATCAAGTAACGAGGACAGAAGGACAGCGCACCCACGCACAAGTGCCAACCCTGGAGCAGATACAGAATCCAAGAGCGCGTGCTTGACATTCAGCGTTGACAGTCAAGGAAACGAGGAAACACGGATTTTAACGCTAAAGATTGAACGAGCCCGATACTTGGCTGCCAACGCTGAATGTCAAGTACGCGCCCTTGGATTCTGTATCCGCTCCAAGGTTGGCACTTGTGCATGGGTGTGCTCTCCTGTTGTCCTCGTTACTTGATGCTGCGCCATTCTTACCTTTAGCATGTCTGACCAACTTGCCCAATCTTATATGCTCAGCTTTAACAATTTATCGCAAGCTCCTGCATTAGCATGGTTGGGAAATCATGCTTTCATTAGCCTTAAAATCTTCTCTTGGAAACCAGTTGTCAAGCTGTAAAAGCATGGCTTCACCAATACTGAGCCTAGACTTGACGACGCAATGCTATCTTTCGCAAGCTTAGAATCGTTCGACCAACAGTCAAGTAGCTGCTTAACACTCCTGGGTGAATATCCCTAAGACACATGGCGTGTGCAGAACATCAAGGTAAGATTCAGAAACCGCAGCTCTTTTTGTTGGGACATTTTCTCCAAGGTAAACTTAAGACAAAGGCCTTGCTCCTTAAACAACTTCACAATATCTACAGGTCCCACACTATCGCAACCTTTGTAAAAGACCAGAAAATCATAGACGTAGCGAAAGATTTCCCCCCCAGCCCATGCAATTTCTTGGCAATAATTCCATCCACCCTGCTTAAGAGAATATTGCTTAGCACAGGGGCAACCTTCGAATCGATACATTTAGCAGACTTTTGAACATATGCCGCACTGCCATACTCCACAAACATGCTCTTCACTTCAAATAAAAGGAGGCAAGTGCCAAAAAAGACTTGTTACACACCCGTTCCTAAATAGAAGCTCATCGTTGTGCTCCAATATACACATTCATAAGCTTTTCACAAGATCTTCATACGGGATAGAATAAAATAGTTCTACATCGACACAAATCACAAGACAATCCGCTGGATTTTCATTTATAAAATACTCAACCACACTGCGAATTGAGTACAAGAAATGCATCTTCAAGATGCGAAGTAGACAGATGCTTTTGCAAATAACCAGAAACAATTTTGCATGAACCCTTTTCTGAAATTTATCTGAAGAGCACGTTATTGAATAGCATTTATTTGAAGAGCATGTTTGTAGAGCAGCGCAGTGCGGTATGTGTTCTAAAGTCTCGAATATGTAGTGGTTCGAAGGTTGAACTTGTGCTAAGCGATATTTTCTTGAGTAGGGTGGATAGAATAATTGTCCAGAACGTGCATGGGCTGGGGGAAAAATCTTTTGCTACGTCGATGATTTTCTGGTCTTTTATAAAGGTTGTGATAGTTCGGGACCTGTACATATTCTCAAGTTGTTTAAGGAGCAAGGCCTTTATCTCAAGTTTACCTTGGAGTAAATGTCCCAAGAAAAGAGCTGTGGTTTCTGGACCTTACCTTGATGTTCTGCACACTTTATGAGTGCTGGCGAGTGTTAAGCTGCTACCTGGCTACATGTCGACCATTCTAAGCTAGTGAAAGATAGCATTGCACTTTCTAGCGTGGGCTCAGAATTGATGAAATTATGCTTTCACAGCATGACTAGTTTCCAAGAGCAGATTTTAAGGTTAACGAATGCAGGATTTCCCAACCTTGTTACTGCAAGAGCATGTGATAAATTGTTAAAGAAGCTGAGACAGTTTCGCGGTGACTGGCACAATCAGACTGGTGCCAGCCAGCGAGATGCCATAAGACCAGTTGTGTAACCGTATGTACATAGATTGTCGCACAATTTGAAAAATGTGGCCAGAAGGTATGATATAAATGTGGGTTTCTCGGCCCCTAATAAGTTGTCTAAAGTATGTAAAATTTTAAGAATAATTCTGTGAATGTGGCTCGAGAAAAGTACACGTGTAGAGTGAAATGTATATGTACCTTGTAAAGTGAATGCGGTATCAGATATTATCTTGTGGTTTGGTTTACGTAGGTGCAACTGGAAGGTGTATGAATGTAAGACTACAGGAACACAAGAGGGTAGGAGCTTGGTTAGGTGGTTGGGATAACTCTGCTGTACACTGCACAGGATGTGAAGGCTACTACCCTTTCCTTTCGGCAACACGCATTTTGGCAGTAAATCCAGAGAGATTAAATGGGAGATTATCGAGGCTAGACACATCTTATGACTGCGTGACGAATATGTGAGTGTGTTGTCTATCGTGTTACCACGCAATCAGTTGGGACTATCTCGATCAGGGAAATGTTGAGGGCGATTTTTGACTCATGTTGTCCTGTATGCTTATCTGTAACTACGTGGTTTATGGTGTTGCTTGGCTTTTTATATATTTATTTATTTATTTATTGGAAATATCTGCAGCGCCCGAAGGCATTATTGCAGGGGGGATGAGGATACATAACAGAAGAATAGGCCAGAAAAAAAGAGGAAGAAAAAAAAAGCAATACAAGGCATGACACAGCAAGTACAAAATGAATGAAATATGAAACAACAAAAAGACATGACGAAAAAAAAGCCAACTGACCAAATGATGCTGGACGTCAATAAACTTTAGTCGTGAGTCAGCGCCTGCCTTGTCTCCTTTCTCGTCCCTGTCTTTCGCACTGGTAGAATCACCGCGATGGCTCACCTCCGCAGAAATCCAAGACATGACATTTTCCTCTTCACACTCGTGGTTCAGCACATAATACGGCAAAGGCTTTTCAATTCCAAGGAAAGTTCATGGCTCCATTTAACACTGCCTCCTGCTTACAAGACACAGAGCAGCATTCATTGTAGATTCTACCTGCGACACAAAGAGCAAAGTTTTAGTTTGAGTCGACTAAACTAGTTAAGAAGCACAATATATCTATAGCCAAATAACTGAACTGAAAGAAATAGAGGGTAGTGTAATAGTGAACACACTGATATATTGCAAGCAAGATATATGCATGATATATTGTAATATCCAACACTGCAACCATTGCCTTAGCCAACTACTTCATAAATAACAATAAATGCAGTATCACAAAAATACTGATACCGTACTATTAGTGTTAATAGTAGCAGTGCAGGTTCCATGAAAAAAAAAGGGCGCAGTGCTGACTGTCGTTCCCACAGCAGCCTTGTGACCAATGGCCGGTGTAAAGGAAAGAGGAATGACTGAAAAGAGAAAGAGCCAGGGGGAAGGAAGACAGGTATAGAAGGGCTTAGGATATGATAGGCAAATAAGGTTGTTTAGACAGTGAGCACAAAATAAACATTCCCACACAAGTAAAGACATACAAGACCAACCATATATATCATTTTGCAGAGTGGCAAACTTGATGCCCTTATAAAGTGATTATAATTATTAATAGCATAACTGACCGAGTGAAACCAAAACAGGGATGAACAGGGAAGTTGTTAATATTCTGGCAGAAATTAAAAGAAGAAAATGGATCTGGCCAGGGCACACAATGCAGAGAATGAATCACGAATAGTATCTTAGGGCAATAGAATTAATTTGATGGATTTTAATGGCACAAGGGCATCTGTGGCCAAAGAGGGCCTTAGCACAAGTTAATTTCTTCTACTCAAGGTAAGATCAGAGACCCATTTCCCAAGAATTTCATTCCAGATAAGCCGAGCACCACGCCAGGAAACAGCTTGCGCATTGTATCCCAACAAAATGAATTTCACAGGAAGAAAAGTATAGCAGGAGATAGCTGATTATAAGCTCACTAGATAAGATTAGATTTCTGAGGATAGTGTGGCATGCAGCTGGTGCAAGACACAGATAATTAAACTGGAAGAGGCCATTGTCCTGAGGTGAATGTAAACTAAGGGAAAGGATAATCAAATTCGCTACACTAGATCTGTTAAGAATCAGCTCCAGTTCCATGCTTCAAGAAGATGCAAGTTTGCTCAGTGAAAAAAAATCATATAAGTTCACCCAAGAATTGAAATCTTGGCGGTATCAGGCTGCAGGTACAGATGAGTTAATCCTGCCTCAGAGAAGAGCTACATAGAGCACAAAACATTTTAGGCCAGTCCTACAATGACAGCTGTTAATATTTTAAAACCGTTTTTCACTGCACAACCAATAATACCCAGTTTGTGTTGGTCATGTGATTATATTACTGAGGCTCTCCTAAAAATTCTAACCAGAGCTAAAATACAAGCTGTCTCAACTTAGTTTCTATAGCAACAATGAAGAAATTAAACACATGCTGATTATTCAAGTAGAAGTTTTATTCATGGCATGCCCTACAAATTTTAAATTATACTGAAAAGTAATAGAGTGGAGTGCTTGTTCCACAAAAACTAAACCTCAACAACAAAGAGAACACAAGATAAAGGCAACAACATATTGCCCAAAATTTTAATGTTTGATAGAACAAATATGAAAAGAAAACCTCTCCACAACTGGAACAAAACAGCGTGATACCGAGCACACATTTGAAAATTGTTTCATCCAAATCCCCAGTCTGGTGCTCCAGCACTCGTCAACCAGCATGTCATGAAATGTACCTTAGTTCTGGTAGATGTAAAGAGTATACAGCTGATCCGGCATTTTGATATGTGAACAGTAACCCTCAATGACCACCAGGCTGAATACTTTCAAGAGGCTGTTCTAGTAACAAGACTGCAGTGAAACACTTAGCAAGTTATGCTGGTGTAATAATGTAAACCGTTAATCTGAGAGTTTGCTACCACGCAACTCTGTAGTAACTCCTAAAGTGTTGCAATCGAATGCAAGAAAAGGACTGCCTATTATATAAACAAAATCAAGATGCTGCAATGCAATGCCACGACGGAAGTGCTGCAATACAGCAATAGCGATACAATGTACACTTTAAGCAACACCATGAAACATGATCTTTTATCCCTAATTATCAGAATTTGAATATCTGTTTTCCTTGCTCGCTTGCAAAATTAGGTTTAGATCATGAAAGCGCTCAAAAAGACAAGGATACCGAAAGAGATTTCCACACAGTGCGCTTACTTCCAGTGTCTTTTTGAGCGCATCCACTACCTAAACATGGTTACCCAACTAGCCTAAATGCTGTCGTTATTCCAGAATTAAGCCTTTCACAAAGTGTGAGCCCCTTTCACCATACAAGGTGCACCATAACTAATCCAACACTTTTTTCATGGTATGTTTTCTCTAAGAATAAACACTGCTTGAAGATTTTGCAATAATACTTGCCTTTTCGATTCTACGAATGTATCATGCACGTGTTCAATGGAACGACAATCTGCCCATCTTTATCATTGATCAAAATCAGGGTATAATGCACCATGAAGGGCAGGCTCTGCTTGATTTTTCTGTTTTCCTAACAAAGCAGGTACGTGCAGCCCTTCTGCTGGCTTGTATGCAGCAGGTTTGTCTAGCTAGGTGAACTGTGGTTTTGCTATAAAGATAAAATGGTACTTTGGAAGTGAATGGCTTTCTAAAATGCATTTAACATACATAACGGGGCTTTAACAGCACCTGGTGTAAGCAACGTCAGTGGGGGGACCGCAGGACGGGCCTAGTGGTCTGAGCATCTGCCTCGCAAGCGGGAGATGCGGAGTTCGATCCCCAGTGCCACCGGGTAACCAGCGGTGATACAATGGGTTGTTTCAATGGCCAGTTTAAAACTTGAAATAACCATGCCGCAATATATACAAAAAATGATTTGTGTGCTCTCTCTTACATGACATCAGTTAATCATATAGTGTTGGTAGTGCACAAAATGCATGTGCGGAACATATACATGCACTGTTTTTGTTCATATCTTACCTGCTATGTGCTGTTATGGCATGTTATGTGCTGGGAAAGCAACAGTTAGTGAGCAGTGTTGTGTTGCAGCCTTTCTTCTGGTGGAATTTGAATCATGTGAAGTGCAGCTGAAAGAAATTGTTTCATACATAAGTATATTTTATGCAACACAACAAAAAGTGCACAGCCCCATCATAAGTTGTGGTTTAAACTAACAGCGAGCATTTTACTACTCTATTTAACTAATGATGCAAGTCAGTGATGCTGGAGGCACAAAACTAAATACTGTGAGGTAACAAGAGCTGATATGAACAATCATGCCTTTAAGAGATATTGTGAATATACATTTTCCTGAATGAACTGAAGTTATCCTTAGAAGCATTCAGAGGAAGTCAATTTTGCTAAATGCCTTTTGCCAGAATAGGCCTTTTATGAACCAGTTGCAAATGAAAAGAATCCGACTTTAAGACCATGCTATGCATGCTTTAGCGCCAAAGTAGTTGCATACAAGCAATTTGTATACTATGCCCCTAGTTTTATGGTGGGCCTGTGCTGCACAATTTTCACGCAATGTAGTGGAAAGTATGTGCCATGAAACAGACCTTTGCTTGCTGAAACTGACAAATAAATACTGGGTTTTTAAGGCAGGAAAGAAGTTACAAGGTTCCTTCTGCAGGAAATAACATTTCCATTGTAACAGTGGAAACGCTCTCTTATTTGAGGAACGACTTTTCAAAAGCCTGCGTTTCATGGTGGCTGTCAAGTAGCCCTGATAAAGAGAAACCAGTCACGACACACAACCAAGCCCCCGTAACACATTTTCAACTATACCCTCATGATGTAGCTTTAAAGTAAGTGTTAAGCAATACAAATACAAATCCCTTGATTTCCTTCCTGATTTATCACTGGTGTATACATACAAAGATAACCGTACAAGATGTGGAGTGCATGGTAGAGAGAGAGTAGGCAGATGGTTTTTTGACACAAAGTGAATAAGGGAACGAAAAATCTCAGGGTGCTTGCCAACGTTTCGACAAGACGACTTGTTTTCGTCTGGGGTCAACATATACAGAGAAAACTTAGAATCTCTCAAGTACAGGGTTGTCCACTCTTAAAACATGCGAGCACATGGCTGTGCTCTTTGGCCCACTGCGTCTGACATTGCCGCACATCAAAGTGTAAAAGATGACACGAAGCATCACATCCAGGTGCACCTCCTCCTGCGCCATTTTGCAGCGATGAGTGGCTGCGCCGCACGCAGTGGACTTCTAAAGAGTGCGGCCATGCGCTCACATGTTAGCACTAAATGTGGCCAGCTCTGTACATTCCGGAATTGGCGTAATTATTTGAAAAGGCCTTGCACATGAACAGAGGTTTCCCAACCCATAATTTCCCCCTCCTTTCCTGCTTTCTTTAATTTATCGTTATACTTTAACCGCATGGCCTGCACCTCCTGACGTCACTTCTTGGAACCTTGGCTCCCACACTCCCCCCCCCCCTTCTTTTTGCCTTTTCTCGGAACCTGCCCTCATTTTCTATTTTTCCTTCAAATTATTTTGCCCCCTCCCCCCCCCCTGGTATTTTATTCTGCCATGCTGCTTAATTCCTTTATCCTAGTTTTTCAGGAAAAGGCAGCCAGCCATACCAAGCCACCTGTTGCGGCTGGACATAAAGCCTTTCAAGCCCACTATCTCTCCACGCTCCATACCCCGAGATTCCTTTCTACTGAATTGGCCTTTTCTTTTCACAGTTTTGCAGGTCAACCGGCTAATCTTCTTTAGCAGCCATCATGCCTGGTCAAGGTTCACGCTCCCCATCGTAACGCACTTCCCACATCGCACCCTCGTCCCACACAACAGGCCTTTCTCCTCGAAGTGAAAACCTTATTTGAACCCCACCAATGATGAATGCTTTGCCAGACAAAGATAAGTCCTCTTGTTGAAACGTCGGCAAGCACCCTGAGGCTTTTCCCTCCCTTATTCAGTTTGTGAGATACCAGGGACAGGTGTTCAAGCAGCCATACCACGCTAATACCCCTGTCACACGGGTACCGCAAAGGCCCTTGAGAATCGGGTCCTTATATCCAAAGGCGTAAGGAGTGCAGCTACACGGTACAAATGTTGCGCCTTTTCCGCTAAGGGCCTTGGAGGCGAAGGCGCTCAACCGAGACCTTCGGAGCCCGAAGGCGTGGCCTTCGAGAACCTGTGATCGCAGTGCCATCCAAAGTCAAAAAGTAAAAGCAATAAAACAAATAGATACAGCTAATAATGTTCGAAAACATTTTTTTTAAATATGAAAGGTGTGTCTGGCTTTGGTTTTTGTACGGATGCTTATGTTTTATGTTCAAATTTCAAGACAGTGAAAGTGTTGCGGCCACACCGAGCGCCCGTGGTGGCCAAGGCAATACACGTACAAAACCTGCTCCTGCTGATGAGAGTAGCTGTTGCAGTACTTTTAAGGAAGCAATCAGAATAAAAAAAACTGTCAAAGCTCAACGAATGAGCAGAATACACCACTTTGATTTTAAAACACTCACTTCAGCCACCTTGAGTATAGCAGCGGGTGCTAAGCCTGAACGACTTTCACCTTTGGGCTGCACCGTGTAGCTGCATCGCTGCTCCTTTAAGCTTTCGCTCCTTTGGTGAAAAATGGTGCCTTTGCTGGAAAGGCCTTCGAGGAATGCCGTGTGACAGGGGTATAAAGCACATTTTTTAGTGACACGAAAGACTCAGTGCCTTTAGTTCTGACCACATTCTGAATCATGCTTTGGTGGCTTAGCATATCAAAATACTGGACATGACAAAAACAGCTAATTAGTGAGGGCTATTATTTGCTATAGGTGAAATTATAACATTCTCCTAAAATAATGAAAAGAAACCACCAGCACTGACATCAATGTACAATTTGGCTGTAATATACTGACATGACAATCTAGTTAAACGTAAATTCCCTTTTCGCACTTCAAAACTGCATGCATTATTTCTAGAAAGCGCGAGAACAGAAGCTCATACATAGTGCCAAAGAAAAGAGTGCATAATAGTACCACTTGCGAGGTGTTTATCGGCAACTGCAATGAGCAAGGCTATGTAAATGGCAATCCAGAGTTATTATGTGTCTTACGAGCGTATGCACTTGAGAGGTGATAGCAGCTGTGGACGCAGCTGTCCATCGCAGTTTTGAGTCTGTCGAGATAACACATGGGGTAAGGTATTTCCTGTTTTGCTGCCGAAGGCAAAATCGTCAGCAAGTAGAGTTGCCTTGCTGTTCACTGTCAATATCTACTGCTCAAAGTAAAGGAGCTAGGGTATAAGAACTAAAGCATTTCATTATGCTTTGGCCAAATGCAGTGAGAATGAAACAGACTAAGAGACTTGTCTTATGATGTTTTCACTCTTTACTTTGCACCAGAGGAAAATAAATTTGCGTACAGTTGACCTACTGCTTGCCACTGTCCTAGAAGAAATAAATCCAGGTCTCAGAAAGTCTACCGAGAGAATACTGATGTTGCATGTGCATTTCTCTGAACTGTTCTGATATATGCAGAAGTTACCCATTTTTTTACTACCTGATTACATACTGTAATCTTTGCAAGGAATATGAGGTTCTCAAGTAACACTTGTTGCGGGGCTAGTTGGTGCACAGTTCTATGTACAAATGTTAGCGCAAAAATAAGAGACAATCACAAGAAAGTTGGACAAGACAACGCACTACTGAAAACTGATATTTTATTGAAAGAAAACACATAATATATATGTTCACCGTCACACCACCTATCAGCTGCAGCAAATGTCAGAAAGATGAGTAGGGTCACAGAAGCGATAAAATAGTTTTGGAGTTTTTTTTCTTTTATCGCTTTTATGACCCTACTCATCTTTCTCACGTTTGCTGCAGCTGATAGGTGGTGTGACGCTGAACCTATATATTATGTGTTTTCTTTCAATAAAAAATCAGTTGTCAGTAGCGCGTTGTCTTGTCCACCTTTCTTGTGATTGTCTGTTATTTTTGCGCTAACATTTGTACATAGAATATGAGGTTAACGGACTGGGAAAAAAGTCAGGAATGGTACCTTTGGTACTCGGCACTTGGATAAACAGATGACCCACTGGGCGTCCCCAGGAGCTCTGCTACCAGGCACCCCTAGCAACAGTAGTCAATTGTCCAGATCCAAAGGAGCCGTGCGAATGATTGCCGAAAAGTCAAGTTTAAGGACAGCAGATGCATGAACACAAAACAGTTTTCGAACGTTGTTTCAGTGTGATAAATGGTTTCAAACCTCTAGACTATATCTGGTAGTACACAAATTATCAGAAGACCATCTCCTGCGCAGAATCATCTCAAAACACATTCGACACGCAGTACCAACATGGACAGTTCGTGCTTAATTGAATCCAAAAGTTTACGCTGATCGACCAATGTTACTTCAAATAGAGACAGAAAGCGCATGCACATTGTACTGATGTTATCGTGAACATAACATGCGACGAGACGCAGGGTTACAATACAAACAAAAAACCACTTTCAAAATTTGAGAACAAAAGGCTCACCTTCTCACAAGTTCGCCAAACCGGAGACGTTGCCGAGTGGCTGCCGCCAAAGTCACTCGCAATGCACAGAAACAATAAAAATGCAGTGCCGCTGACTTTCCTTGAGCAATTTCAGTCGATTAAACTTCCAACTGTTCGCACCGACTACCTCTGCAAGCATGTCTACAAGTTAGCGGCGCAGCCACGCCATTTGCAATTTACAGAGCTGCACGGATTCATAGCGCCATTCGCGTATTCGCGTTCATGCTTTCGTCGCTGATGTCGCAAAGCCGCACAACGGCAGCTTGGCCATGGCTAGCCCTGGCGAAGTCGAAGCACTAGCCAAGCCCGCAGTCGCTGGTCGGAAACATGTGCGCAGTTAGCGCAGTGTAGAGTTGAATGAACAGGCGCTTTGGAATGGGTTTTTGTCTTTCTGTGTTCTCTGCGTGCGTCCTGCGCGTTGTGTCTCTTTAGTATGTGTGTGGCCCGAACGCTGCATTGGAGTGTACATACAACCGCTTGCTGTCCCGTGCAGCATCGGTGCGTAGTAAAACGATCATGCAGAATGTGCGTTACAATGCCAGTGGCCCTGCACGAAAGAGGATACTTGAAGCCGACGGAAAAGCTGCTCTCCCTCGTGGGGCTGCAAGAATCTGGCGAGTAACAGTCGTCGCGCGTTTCGGTGGATGATTCCGTGTACCACGCCAAAAAATTCAGCACTGGCCAACAGCAATGATGAGCTGCTGCTGCATCATGATAAACACCTGTGTGATGTTGTGACAAGCTTGTTGGATGTGAACGTGGCCATGAATGGTATTCGCCGAGCAGCGGCCCTCAGGGCGTGGCACCAGTGGATACCTGAAGACGATTACTGTTTGCCCGCGCCCTGGCGCCTCGCATTCAACCGAATGCTTTGGCGTTAATTATTTATATCTGAATTTCACACGTAGTTGAACTGTCGCAAATATTACAGCCGCATCGTACAAACGTACCGTCGGAAGAGCACCCTTTTTCTTTTTTTTTTGAGGGAGGGGGTGGGGGGAATTACCGTCTGCTCAAATTTAATGTCACTAATGTTTTGAGCTTATTTTCTAAACATGTGCCGGGGTGGCACTGTAAGCAATGCATTTATTGGGCCGAAGTTTATTTGATCTTGTGTTGGCACAAGGTTAATGATTGTTATTGTACTGTGGTGCCATGTTCAAGCAAAACACATCATTGTACACTCTCATTGCAGAATGTCTAATGAGGTAATAAATTACTGAGCAGTGAGTATGCACTGTGGTAAATGCAAGGAACGTTACTGAATTACTTCACACTTGTCATGTTCTGTTGTGGTTAGAGATTACGTATGCCTTGGTGTCTACTGCTTTCCAGTGATAGGGGTGAGAGGCATGTCGAGCTCCACTTAGCAGCTTTTTTCCCTCCACTCTCTACTGGACAACTAGGTAAAATAAACTCAACATAATCGTGATTGCACGAAGGCAGAGAAGATGTGACAGTTGGAAACGTAGAAAAGTGGAGATCTGTGTGAGTTTGTACGCGTCATAAGGTGAACACTAGCAAAAAATTAAGAAGGCGCAGAGGATTGAGGCCAGAGTTAAAACTGTAGTTTAACACAGGAAAGCACCTCCCAGCAAGCCAAATTGTGCACATGAAAGCAGTTATGTGAACACAGAACATAGAAAATGAAACTCCTTTTTGAACAGAAGGAAAGCTAAGGCACATTGCTTGTTGTGATGTGCTTAAAAAGTTGGTGTCTAGTTGTTCCCCTTCATATCTGGTCCTTCCACACCCAGCAACTGAAATGCCATCAAAAAGGAGCATCTCCAATCACTCTAATTACATGGGAGGTACACATCGCCAGATGTCAGAGGCTTGGTGTCTCATCTTGCAGACTAGCTAGTTTGGCAGATATAAACTTTACCGCATGTAAGAGGCATGCGGTAGCCTTGTAGGGGGAGTATTTCACAAGTGTTACAGCATATTGTACAGTGCTGGCATGTTTCATTATTTACATCTCAGTAATATGCTAGCACAGGCTAGAAAGTTTGTAAGTGAACAGAAAAAAAACAATGTTCGTGCCATATCTTAGCCACATTCTTAGTATTGTATAAAAAGTGCAAATAAGGAATTCCCCATTTTTAGTCAGCTTTTTCTTTCTCAGCATTGATTTTTTGCAAGTTAGCAAGTTTCTACAGTCTTCTGTGCCTATCGGCTGGCCCCCTTGTTTGTCAAAGCTGCCGAGTACACAATGGGTCGTGTCAGTGCAAGCTAAGTCAATGGTGGATAGAAAATTCGTGTTTTCAGAGTATTTACAGAAAAAAACTGCCATTATTTCCTACTCAGGACGAGGGAACAGCATTGTTGGTGCACATCTTTCTTGTCACTGCAGGAATTATGGCCGCTCGCCACTTTTTAGCGGCGTTTCAGTTATCTCCAGGAAGAGCAGGCATGAATGGGCGGCAATAGGTACCTACTAAATTAAACATTGCAATGAGGAATATTTTGTTGTGTCTGTGCTTTTGTTATCCATGAAGGAGTTGGCATTTTTGATTGATGGTTGTGTAGCAAAGATGTAACTGCTACATTGCACTGCATTCACAGATTTGTTTGCCCATGCTTTTGGTTTTCTCAGTGGTTCGTTTCCTCACCAAACGGCAGATGGAAATTCGGCTTTCAACTTGTGCACTTTCATCATGTTTGCAATGTACTTTCAGCTGGTGTTCAAATTCACTTTGGAGAAGTTGTCCAACCATTGTCTGTGTCTAAATGTTTTCTAACAGTTGACCTCACTACGCAGCATTTCTTGCAGAAAGCAAATGTTGCAGTAACATTTTTATTAAATATTACTCTATCATGTGGCTAGCAACGTAGCGAAAACATTTTTTCTTCAAGTCAGCTTTTAACATTATACCAAATTAGGGCCTTTGTTATTTAACGTTGCTCACAATTTGTACCAATCACTCAACCTTGAAGCAACGTAATGCGTTATCACCCTTCCTCGGCTCTTCAGCTTTGCACATTGTGTTCATCGCATTAGATGTGCTCACGGTCATTAGCCTTGCTAGTTTGTGGACATTGTTGGCTAAGACTAAACCAGACAAATCAAAAATGGGACGGCATGTGACGCTTATAGTCCGCGGGCCAACGGTTCATCGTGTAAAAGTGGCGTCACATCATAAGCATCTTCTGTTTTTTTCTGCCTTTAAGCAAGTTATTAGTGCGTTTGGTGGCACACATAGTCGATGGGGTCAACCGTCCTGTCGTGTTAAGTTTTGATCCCTAAAATTGAATGTTTAGTATCTTTCCCTGCAACGACTATGGAGGAACACGGATGTTTCCTTCAATACTGGACTGAATATACGGTCATTCCCTACGTTTCATTCAAAGCAGAAGTGGTTCTGTTTTTAAAACGTACATAGTCTACGTTATAGGTACGGAATTTTTTTACAGTGTGCACAGGCGCTGACTAGCAACTCGCTCCGTCCTGTGTTAGCGCTGTTCTCAAAATGATCGTAAACCAACAAGCCTAACTCTCCACTCTTTGCGGTTTCAGTAATCGAACGGTGGGACGTCACGAGTATGAGGAGACATACAACCACTATATATACAGTCTAGCCCACATATAACGAATTCCTGAGGGTCGCGCAGATTGCGTTCGTTGTATCCGAGGTTCATAGTAAGTGGACTTTTCATTTTACAGCCAGAAATATGAAGTGCGACGAAATTAGCGTTCCTTTTTAGCAAAGTTCGTTATGCGCATCGGCTTCTTCGAAGGAGCAATGTCACGGCGGTTTCCAGGCTCTGCAGAGCGGTGATACATATGTTTCTCCTTGAGGCCAAGCAACAAGCTACCTTAAGAGCACGGTTTAAAGGAATTGCGGTTAAAGCGTTCACAGCAAACGGCGGCAGGTCCGGCCTCCTCGTCATCAGATTCTTGGCAGTTGGGAAGCGCTCATACTTTGCTTACAATCAGTGTAAGCGCCATGATCCGTACCTCACGAAGGTATATGCCAGGCGAAGTTATATCCAGCCATATAAGCATCGACAAAGTTTGTTACAAACCCACATGTGTCTAATCACGTGGATGTTCAACAGCGTTTTCAGTCGTTTCTTGGCCCATAAACCATGCATGCTTTTCGGAAGCAAATTCCGGTGCACTCCGCCGTCAGTCCCACCCACACGGCCTTAATCCTTTCTACAGCGGCGAACAGAGATATCCGAACCGGAACGTCGTCGTCAGCTGTTACCAGCGTGCGCTGTATCGTGTCACCGATGCTAGGACATATTGAGCGCGTGAACTGCGCCCGTCCGGTGGCTGAATCTTGCACTCTTCATTTGGTGGCGAGAAGAGCATTGTCACCACAGTCATTGAATGGCGACGCGTGGAGCGTCGGAAAGCACGAGCAGAAGCAATTATTATTTTCGCTATGTCATGGCTGAACTCAACAAGCCACTGGACGAGAAAACCGTGATGAAATTTATGCCTGGTTCCACGTTCCTGGAATGACAAGAAAAAGTGAGGCATTATGCAGGCCCTTTGTGGCCGGCCTCTAGCGTACGAAAGTGCACTTCCCAAAGTATCGCAGTTAGCTAAACTTGCCGATGTCAAAAGACAGCCGCAGGTCGCATTGGTTCATTCCTGAGCACAGAAGCACGTTAACGCGAAAGTTTGCGACCAACGCAGGTGTCGCCATTCAAGGAATTCGTCCTTGACGGCACTATTTCGTAAAACTGTGCCGTTTTTTCGGCAGTGTCTCGCAAGTTCCCTATTGTATTTTAGGTCTCCACATTCCTTCCAAGGGAAGTTGTGACGGGGGAATGTTTGGACGGTAGCGCCGCCCTCGTTCGTAATATCCGAGCGTTCGTTATAACGGCAGCTGTTAAAAGTGGGCTCAACTGTGTGTGTGTGTGTGTGTGTGTGTGTGTGTGTGTGTGTGTGTGTGTGTGTGTGTGTGTGTGTGTGTGTGTGTGTGTGTGTGTGTGTGTGTGTGTGTGTGTGTGTGTGTGTGTGTGTGTGTGTGTGTGTGTGTGTGTGTGTGTGTGTGTGTGTGTGTGTGTGTGTGTGTGTGTGTGTGTGTGTGTGTGTGTGTGTGTGTGTGTGTGTGTGTGTGTGTGTGTGTGTGTGTGTGTGTGTGTGTGTGTGTGTGTGTGTGTGTGTGTGTGTGTGTGTGTGTGTGTGTGTGTGTGTGTGTGTGTGTGTGTGCGTGCGTGCGTGCGTGCGTGCGCGCGCGCGTGCGCGCGTGCGTGCGTGTGTGTGTGCTATCCGGGCAGCTATCCATGTTTACATTGCCTTGCCACCGAGTTGGTGAGCGTTCATGTTTAACAGTGAAGAAAGGTGGAAATGAATGAAATGAAAAACTTTATTGTATACGGGTTATTTCTCGCAGCGTAGGTGGAGCCTTCAGTCCAGGGCCCCAGCGGCCTTTGCAGTCATGCGAGCCCTGTCGATCAGCTTGAGCTGCTCTTCAGGCTTCGACCTGGACAGCGCAGCCTCCCACTGCTCCGGTGTAGGTGTGTTGTTTATCGGCGCTGCCTGCATTTTCTGACAGGCCCATGTAACGTGGTAAAGCGTTGCGTGTTCACCGCATAGCGGGCATTTGTTTTCATAAGTGGATGGATAGATTTTGCTGATTAAACTCAGATTGGGGTATGTATTAGTCTGTAGTCTCCAGGCAACCGACGGGGGGGGGGGGGGGGGGGGGGGGCGTAATGAACGACAAGGCGATAAGAAAGAAGCGAGGGAAATGCGCTCAGAAATTTCCTTTCCACATGACTGAAGATTTGAGAAATGTTTTTCTTCTCGGCCTTTGTTGTTTGTTCTTCTCATTTCGCTGCGCTGTAAGCAGCTCCTCAACAAGGTGACGGTACCGCGTTTGTACGTGTCAAAGCCATCTCGATGCAGTAGAAAAAGAAACAGCATTTACATTTTAAAATCTTTTTATTATCGCAGCACACTGGCTCAAGAAAAAAATGAAAATGGGCCGCGAGGAAAGGAAAAGCGCAATAACTGTCTTTTTGGGTGGACACCTCAACCGCGCCACAAGTGCAGGGATGGAGTCTGTATCAAAACAGCAGGAGGAGGAGGAGGATAAACTTTATTTTCGTCGACAAATTAGCAAATGGTGTAGGGTTATAGCGTCAACAAGTGGCCATGAGCCCGTGGCGTTCGGTGACTTCTAGGGATCTTGTAACATCCCGGATCTGTGTGTCCGAGTCGGAACTAAGCAATGCAGCCTCCCACTGGTCTGGATTCGGGAGCTGCAAACCTCGCGGATGGTCTCCTGAGGGAAAACCCAGAGTATGTGGGATAGAGTGGCATGTTGGCCACATAGTTTACAGGAGGGAGAGTAGACCCCAGGGTATATGCGGGCATATATATCGCGGGGTTGGAGAAAGTGTCCGTTTGGAGTTGCCTCCACGCAACCTCTTGAGGTTTGGTGAGAGAAATGTGTGCGGGTGGATATAGAAGTATAATTATAAGCGGTAGTGCATGGCTATTTCATGAAATGTAATCATACGATCTGTCGCTGCCCTCAGGACTGGCGGCACCACACCCTGGGCGACGAATCCTCGGGCATGATTATGGGCCGCCTCGTTCCCTGGATGGGGTGAGTGCGCAGGGACCCAGATCAATTCGATCGGGCGGAGTTGGAGATTGGTGGAGTGGAGGAGAGATAGGGTAACAGGGGAGACCCGGCCTTTGGCCAAATCTCGAATCGCAGATTTAGAGTCGCTGAAGATGGTTTCTGCAGAGGTAAAGACCATCGCCAAGGCTATGGCCGCCTCCTCAGCCACTACAGATGATCTGACGGGAATGGAGCACGCAACCAACGGCCGCCCACAGTAGTTTACAAACGCGAGCGAAAAAGCATCTCGATCGGGGTATTCAGCGGCGTCGACGTAGACAGCTTTCCGGTCTGTTAATACTTTTTGTGCAGAAACTTAGCCCTGTCCTTGCGGCGAGCGACATGATACTCTGGGTGCATGTTTTTAGGGAGAGTGGTAACGATAAGGTTCCTGTGGATATGGGACGGAAGCTGGGCCTTGTCGGCGACGGTCGTTTTGAAGCTTATTCCAAGCTTGTCGAGTATGTGACGTCCCGTGGAGGTGTGGGTGAGACGCTCGTACTGAGAAGTGAGATGAGCTTCCGAGAGCTCCGTCACAGCTTGTGTTGTAGACCCCTAACTCCAGTAGTTTATACGTGGGGGTCCGGTGAGGGAGATGAAAAGTCGCATTGTATGAATGTCTAAAAAGGCAGTCAACGCGGTCCCCTTCCTGGCAGCTAAGTAGAGGTGAGGGAGGGTATATGTGAGGAGACTGATAACAAACGCCTGACAACAAGGCCTTTATGCTCGCTCTGGTAGAGGGGCACAGTATTTCTCGAAAGAGCTGGAGCGTAATGTCTTGCGTGGAGATATTTGAGAGGAAGCCAATCATGTTGCGAGGTAAGAGATCGTTATCTTCAATATTGTCTCGACCTGAGGAGCCGTGCAGGTAGACGTCGGGGGGAACAGAAGGCTAGGCGCTTTAATCAGACAGCCAGGGTCCAAAGCACAGAGCCAGAGCGCCTCGGGAGCCCACCAACACTTCGTCGTCGTCTTTGACTAAGCGTGGAGGCCGCGCGGCGCATTCGGCACGTGGCAATATAATGATTAAGACGGTTAAGAATGACATGCTCAATCAGTTTCCCAGCACATGAAGTGAGAGACGGGGCGGAAGTGTTCGAGAGCTAGTCGTTTGCCTTGTTTCGCTATGAAAGTCACGAGTTCATGTTTCCATGTAGCGGGGAGTTCACCCGCTCTCCAGCAACCATTCACAAGGCAGCAAGGGCGTCAATGGACGGGCCATATAAATTACGGAAAGTTTTGTTGTAAATGCCGTCCTGTCCCGAGCCAGAAGAAGAAACAGAAAGAGGTACCGTAGTGGACGGCTTCAGATTATTTTCGACCACCTGGGATCCTGTAACGTTCGCTGACATATCGCACATCTCACGGCCTCCTTTCACAATCCACCTTCACCGAAATGCGAGCTTAGGAACCGGGCTTTGATCCTGCGACCTCCTGCTCAGCAGCCGAACGCCATAACTCCTGAGAAACAAAATAATGAGCCTCAAACAGTGACCTCCCGCGCACTTTCGTTTTCATTTTGTTCATTTCCAACATCACGGATGTTGAGGGCTGCGAACAAAAAGCCTCTAAACGGACTTGACGGGGTCCACGGCCCGCATACACGGCATTGGCAACAAACGGCAATGCAGAAACACTGAATCAGATATGCAAGGATCTGGCGAAATTTCGAGACATATCAGAAAGGATATATACAAGTGTTGAATTAAGTTTGTGCACAGTATGGTGAAACGCAAAAACATTCGGGGGACACTTAAGTTAGGCTATGTCAGATGGTGCGACACGTACGAAAAATACGGCCCACTCGCATTTTCGTTGCTACGACAATGCAACCCTAAATATTTTAGGGTTTTGCGCTCGTTAACAGATACGACACTACGAGCAGCCAGCCTCCCTTGAAATTCTATTGGTTGCCGCCTGGGCTGTTCGCAACGATCGAGCCGACGGTGCGTAAGTGCGACCGACTCGTTGGAAGTCTGTCGCAAAGCGTTTACCGACACCGACGTGTCGTTCCGTCGCAAAACGTCGAATATCGCACAACGCCAAGGATACAATAGCATCATGTGAAACAGCCTTAGGGGTATGGCTCGATAGCGGGAATGTGTCCCTTCAGCGGCCTGGGGTCATCGTTGCATATCATTTCGCCCGTACACTGCTCTTTCTTTGAATAATTTTTTACGACACTTCTTTTCATCTCTTTTTTTTACAAGAAGACACACAAGAGCTCCCTTTTGCGATGTCGAGCGAAAGATCGTCAGTGGTCGAGGAGTAGCGCGCCCGACTCACGACCCAAGGGACAGCGGTTCGAATTCCTGCTCAACCGTTCTAACGCGACAGCGTTAAGGGCCTCGTCTCAGAAAAGCCGGTGTCGTCGGCTTTGGCCGGGAGTGAAAAATCCCCCCTCTCGCTCCTCCTCCTCCTCGCAATGTACGCCACTGCTCCAACAGACAGCGTGCGACGGCAGCGTCCCCCGCTCGTGTCGTTCGGGCGCAGTGGGGCCGTGCGGGCACGCAGGATTCTCGCGCGGAGCGCAGAAAATTGCAGAAAATAGAGCCATTCCCCAACAACGAAGCCACCAGCGTTGAGTGGCGAACAACGCAGCGCACGTCCAAAGCGCGTTCACCACGAAGCTTGCGGCTTCCTGCCCGTTCGTTCGGCGCGTAAGCTATGCTGGCGTTCGTGGCATCGGGTTTGTCGAGAACGATGTGCCTACGAACTACGACTGCAACTTGAGTCCCGCGCGTTTCGGCAAGGCGCCTGGCAGCGCTTCTACGGGGTTTGCCGCTCCGCACATCCGTTTCACCGTACATACCAGAGCGATTTGTCTAACGGGCAAGGCGTCGCGCCGAACGGGCGATGGCGTTCCGTGGACTCCCTAGCAGTGCTGCAATGCGCTGTCGCGTTCCACTCTTAAAGGCGAAGCTTAAGCGTCCTCCAATTTTTTTTCCCTTCCGGGCAATTGCTCTTCTTTCTTCAGAGTCTCTGCGTAATGGTCGTGGAATGACGTCATGGCCCTGTAGACCAATAAGGAATTGTATGGCTACATCATCAGTGTTGTGCCGTGTAAAAGTTGTAGGACGTTTGTATTAACCGGGAGAGGTCATGTGGCTGTGACGTCACGACCATTTCAACCAATCGGTTTGTTTTCAACACAGCACCATCACTAAAAAGATTATAACAGGAAATTTAGAACAGCGGTCCAAACAGATCTGTGGCTGAACCCAAATATGGTGGCGCCAAATGATAGCAAGAGCGGGCGGCTTTAACTAAGACCAAGGGGCTGCAAGGACTCCTCCAGCAACCTTCTTCTCAAAGAAGTGTATCGGCGACAATAGAACAAATAATGCTCAATGGATTCAAGCTCACGACAAAATGCACAAAGGGGAGAGAGCGTCAAACCCGACCTGTGTAAACAGAAATTTAGAGGAGGCATACGCCACCGCAGCCTCGTCAGAGATACCTAAAGCTGCCGGGATCGATAAACTTGCCCGTTCCAAGAATATCTGAGGTGCTGATAATCCGCCGATGTTAAGAGTGTTGTGTCTTGCGTGCTTAAAAACGCACGTCGCCGAAACCTAGATGCTGTAATATAGGCTGTAGCCGGGATGATAGGAACACTGGGCCGCTTAGGGAAGCCTTTGCGAGCGTATCAGCAATCTCATTAACTGTCACACAGCTGTGACCAGGAACCCATGCTAAATGAACAATACTCAAATGCGGAGGAAGCAGGGACTGAAAATGGGACCGTGAACCTGCGCGGCGAGGGCCGAAGGCAGAGATAAAGAATCGGCAATTACTCTCTGATCTGTTCTGATGACTGGAAGGAAGGAAGGCCTCAGACGTTGCCTCAGGTGCTGGCATGGCATGACGACCCGATTGTTACGGCAGGCCGATATCTCGACGGTGGTTGTGGCGTCCGCGCGAGCCGGTCTGCAAGCGTGACAATGCAACCACAGTCGACATATCAGCCTGCCGAAGCAATGGGGTCGACGCGCCATGCCAGCAGCTGATTTCGTTCGCTCAAGCTAGGATTAAGAGCAGCACAATCGTGGCGTGCTAATGCACCAGTCACGTGACTTTTTTTGTATTTCGCGGGCTTTCTTTGGAGTTTGGGGAAAAAAGATGCACGTGAGGCTTTCTTTACCGCAATGGAATGGGGGTTTCTGAAGGTGCTCACCAACTTTGCTATTCACATTTTCTGTCTAAAGTCAATATTTACGCATTTAAAAAAATTATCTTATTCGTTAATTAATTAAACGTAAAACAAAAAATTGCCTGTGATGCCCAAGCCGGTTGGTAGGTGTAATAAGTGGTTTCACTGGCCTACCTCAAATATCGTATTATTTAACCCTTGGCTAAAGTCAGCCCGGACACCCTGTATATATAATCACCGGCTGGGAGATAATGCTCTCAGTATGCTTACTACGACGGCTGACGATAGCTGGTGAGCACCTGGCTTTGCTTTTTCGCATGTGGCCGATCGCCTGTGCCCTCGCACGCTCTGCGTTGCAGTTTTCTTATCGCAGGAACCCGAAATTGCGAGCTAGGCTGCCTCAGCTCGCGCGCCTTGCGAGTTTGGTCCAAGGCCTGAAGTCTAAGAAAATGTATGTTATGAGCAGTGTGGTGCGCTGCATAAAATTCTGGCATATATGTGTGAACTTGTAAGGGCACCAAACTGCTCAAAACATTTATTTTGTTGGATCAGCGGTTCTCTCACCAAACTCGCAAGACGCGCGAGCTGCGGCAGCGGCGGCCGCGTTACGATGGTGGCGAAACGCTAAGACGCGCCCATGCATGCGCTGTGCGATGTCAGTGCATGTCAAAGATAATAATAATAATAATAATAATAATAATAATAATAATAATAATAATAATAATAATAATAATAATAATAATAATAATAATAATAATAATAACGACTGGTTTCTGGGGAAAAGAAATGGCGCAGTATCTGTATCACATATCGGCGGACATGTGAACCGCCCCGTAAGAGAAGGGATAAAGGAGGGAGTGAAAGAAGAATAATAATAATAATTGGTTTTTTGGGGAAAGGAAATGGCGCAGTATCTGTCTCATTTATCGTTGGACACCTGAACCGCGCCGTAAGGGAAAGGATAAGAGAGGGAGTGAAAGAAGAAAGGAAGAATTAGGTGCCGTAGTGGAGGGCTCCGGAATAATTTCGACCACCTGGGGATCTTTAACGTGCACTGACATCGCACAGCACACGGGCGCCTTAGCGTTTTTCCTCCATAAAAACTCAGCCGCCGCGGTCGGGTTCGAGCTCGGGAACTCCGGATCAGTAGTCGAGCGCCCTAACCACTCAGCCACCGCGGCGGGTGAGTGAAAGAAGAAAGGAATAAATAGGTGTCGTAGTGGAGGGCTCAGGAATAATTTCGACCACCTGGGGATCTGTAACGTGCACTGACATCGCTCAGCACACGGGCGCTATCCAGGTGGTCGAAATTATTCCGGAGCCCTCCACTACGGCGCTTCTTTCCTCCTTTCTTCTCTTAGTACCTCCTTTATCCCATACCTTACGGCGCGGTTCAGGCGTCCGCCGATATGTGAGACAGATACTGTGCCATTTCATTTCCCCAAAAACCAATTTCCGTTTTTCTGGGATACCCGCCGCGGTGGCTCAGTGGTTAGGGCGCTCGACTACTGATCCGGAGTTCCCGGTTTCGAACCCGACCGCGGCGGCTGCGTTTTTATGGAGGAAAAACGCTAAGGCGCCCGTGTGCTGTGCGATGTCAGTGCACGTTAAAGAACCCCAGGTGGTCGAGATTATTCTGGAGCCCTCCACTACGGCACCTATTCATTTCTTCTTTCACTCCCTCCTTTATTCCTTCCCTTACGGCGCGGTTCAGGTGTCCAACGATATATGAGACAGATACTGCGCCATTTCCTTTCCCCCAAAAGCCAATTATTATTATTATTATTATTATTATTATTATTATTATTATTATTATTATTATTATTATTATTATTATTATTATTTCTGGGGCCATATTGGGCCATATTACGTACCGCAAGTTTGTAAATGTGAGGTCAAAATTACGAAACAGTGTTTGACAGCACTTTTGACGAATCATGGAATCAGCCAGGCACCAGGAAGGCTCCGCCCCGGAAGCATTTATTTGTACAAGGGGCCATATGCTAACGTTTTGTTGCGAGGCGGTCGCAAATAAAATTAGCAATGCTTTATTTTGTGAAAAACTTTCCAACTCACGAACTCAAAAATACTAATCAAAACAAGAAGCGTTCTCCGTTTTGAAATTAAGTTCGCTCTTAAAGGAACTTTTGTTGCTGCGAAGGTGCGCTGACAGCGGCGTGAACATGTCAGCATAAAAAACAACAGCAACGCAATGAATGAAAAAATAACGTTCTGTTTTGCTAATAAACAGTGTTGCAAACATAAAGACACGAAGGAAAATGAGAGGCGTTTTCAGTTGTGCAATTAAATTTGCTCTAGGGTAGCTTTTGTTGCCATGAGGGTGTGCTGGTAGTGGTAAAGCGTGAGCATGGCGGCTTGCAAGAAAAAAGCTGATTTGACGTCAAGTTCCTGCTTTTTTTAAGAAGTCGTCTAAAATCAAGGTATTGTGCCAATGTCTTAAGCGCAGAAAAATGTAATTGAATCTAGTGAAGGCCGTAGGTGCACAGAAATACGCTCGCAAGGAGATCGTGGCACGAAAGTCGACGAAGACGACTTCTTGAGATAAGTTTGCTGTTGGTGGTCGCTCACTACAGGAAACTTGCGCTGCCCAAGTGGCACTGCAGTTGTTCCATTCGACGACTCAAAACTGCTTTTGTCAGCCGCTTTTGCCGCTGCAAGCGCGAGAACACATTCTGCTCGATTAGATACTCGCGTTTGGCTGACAGAATTCATTGCCTTTCTGTCGGCGTAGCCCAGATAGCTGACGCGCGGCACGTGCGGTTTCGACAGAGCGCGGAGGCTCACGCCAATAAGGGCCTGAAGGTGGCGCGGAAAAATACTAGGAGTGCACCCAAGACTGCTTGCTCTTCTCGCTAGGACCTGTATTATGGCGCTGCAATCGGCACCGCAAACTTCAGCGCAGGTGGGAAAGAACGAGGGCGAGGAAAACGGTGAGGTGCACAGTTTGAACCATCTCGCTCGTCCTTGCTCTTTCATAACTCTACGGCAAGTTGTGCAAGTGAATGAACACTGTTCTAGATTCCGGAATATTTATTCCTTGCCAAAGAATTAATTTCCTTGGCCGATACCAACAAATCGTCCAGGGAATCGGGGTGAAATACCGTTGTCATTTGAAATGGAGACAGCACCTAAGAGGCCAGGTATGTCTGTCGCCCAAGAGCGCATGCTTGTCGTATTGCTCGAAGAGCATCCGCCTTTGGCACGGAATGCATCAGAGCTCTGACCCGAGTACACGGCGGCTCGCAGGCGGGATCATCGGGAGGAGATTGCCGCCGCCTTAAATACAGGGGGCCTGGCAGTCAAGTCGCCGTTCGTGGCATGTATGTACAGGAGCCCACAAGACCTCACACGAATGACGGAAAACGTGTCTTGGACTGCCGCCAGCGCCGCGAAGCGATAGTCATCGGGTGCGAGATAATGCTGTCTGCTGGTTCACGGCGTCTAGCGATAGCTGGTGCGCAGCTTCGCTTCGCTTTTTCGCCTGTGCCTGATCGGCGCGTAGACAGCACAGTCATAGGCGCACCCGTTACGTGGGCGTTTGTCTGCGTTTTGAAGGCTGATGCAGCCTCCCACACACAGGCAGCGCGTTGCAGTTTTCTTATCGCGGGAAACCGAAATAACGCGCTAAGCTGCCGCAGCTCGCGCGCCTTGCGAGTTTGGTGTGAGAACCGCTGATCCAACGAAATAAATGTTTTGAGCAGTTTGGTGCCCTTACAAGTTCACCCATATATGCCAGAATTTTATGCAGCGCACCACACTACTCATAATATTTATTTTCTTAGGCTTCAGCCTTTGAATCATACTCGCAAGGCGCGCGAGCTTACACAGCCTAGCTCGCAATTTCGGGTTCCTCCGATAAGAAAACTGCAACGCAGAGCATCCGAGGGCACAGGCGCACATGTGAAAAAACAAAGCCAGCTGCACACCAGCTATCGTCAGCCGCCATAAACATACTGAGAACACTATCTCACAGCCGGTGATTATATACACATGGTGTCCGGGCTGACTTAAGCCTAGGGCTTGCGCATCACAGGCAATTTTTTTGTTTTACGTTTAATTAAATAACGAATAAGATAATTTTGCTAAATGCGTAAATATTGACTTTATACAAAAAAAATGTTAATAGCAAAGTTGGAGAGCACCTTCACAAACCCCCATTCTATTGCGGTAAAAAAAGCCTAACGTGTTCTTTTTCCCCAAACTCCAAAGAAAGCCCGAGAAATACAAAAAAGTCACGTGACTAGCGTATTCGCGCGCCACGATTGTGCTGCTCTTAATCCTGGCTTGAGGGAACGAAATCAGCTGCTGGCATGGCGCGACGACCCCATTGCTTCGGCAGGCTGATATCTCGACGGTGGTTGCGGCGCCCGCGCGAGCAGGCCTGCAAGCGTGACGATGCAACCACCGTCGACATATCGGCCTGCCAAGCTATAAAGGCGAATTTATAGTCCGACGTGTTCAGCGCGCGGGCGCGCGTCGCTCGCAGTTAGTCGCGCTACGTCGGTTTCGCTGAGCCGGCCGAAGCATAGAGCACTATAGACTTGGTAGACGGTCCCTGCCACCACCGGACCGAGCGCTAACAAACAGGGAGGCAGTCGCATGGCGACGCCTGCAAGCTGGGAACTTCCCGAACCCCGTCTGGCTCTACCACACGTAAGTGGAGGAAAGAGCCGACGATAAATGCGCGACATGTGGAGAGAGGGGTACTTTAGACCACATAATCTGGCAATGCCCTGGTTCCCCGGGCGCCAAGGAGAACATAAGAAGTAGAGAAGCCTGGGAACTGATGCTGCGAAGCGAGTCCCTCGCCCACCAGCAGCAAGCCATCCGCCTGGCGGCTAAAGCCGCGAAGAAACACTGTCGCTTCGCCTGTCTTTAGTCGCGGAGACCCCGGCCCCGTTCTCCAGGCCTGCGTGCCGGGGATGGGGAGTAGGGGGTCTCCTACATCGGTGGAAATAAAGTTCTTACTCACTCACTCCCCCGGCCGAAGCGCCACCCCCTCTATACTTCGATGCGCCCAGACGCCGCGCGCCGATTTCGGAGCATGCGCAGAACGACCGCCGCCTCGCGCGCCGATCGTCGACACGCCGGCAGTTTGAATTCCGTTCCCGCCTTTTTCTGCGTCGCCTCATCCGTTTCGTTCCATCCACGGCATTGCGGCTGCTAATGAAACATGGCTAGGGTGTTATCCGCGCGACAGAAACTTGCTCACTTGTTACTAGTGTACCGCTTGCGGCGAAATCGCAGGCGCTCGATGTTCAGTATTGTGCGTTTTTATCGCTGACACTTTCAAAAATTTCGCCGCCTAAACCGCTGGCTCGTTTGCGGTGAAACTGCACACAGAGCTTGCGTATTATGGTAACTTTTGTATTGTAGCAAGTTTGACAATGGTACTTACTTAGTTGAGCCGTGCATGATGCGAAAACGTAATCGTCTACGTAGAGATCGGCAACCAAAACCCGCAGACGACACTTTTTCGCTGAAGGGCGGCTGTGGCGCCATCTGTTTTGGGCAGTGGAAACCGTCACGACAAGGCCGCCGAGGCGAGCATTGCAAACATTATTCTTTAAAAGATAAAGCCTCGTTAAATCATTTGTTCTGATATTTTTCCGCTTAATTAGTCGAAAATGTTGTAAGCGCTTCAGTAGAACCAGACGAAACGACAGGAACTGCATATTCAAACGGCCCGCCCTCCTTGCAACGCTCGCCTCGGCGGCCTAGTGGTTACGCTTTCCGCTGCCGAAAACAGACGGCGCCACTGCCGGTTCTCAGCGAAAAAACGTCGTCTGCGGGTTTTAGCTCGCCGATCTCTCGTAGACGCTTACGTTTTCGCATCATGTGCGCCTGAACTAAGTAAGTACCATTGTCAAACTTGCTACGAGACAAAATTTACCATAATACGCAAGCTCTGTGTGCAGTTTCACCGCAAACGAGCCAGCGGTTGAGGCGGAGAAATTTTTGAAAGTGTCAGCGATAAAAACGCACAATACTGTATGTGCGAAAGATCACTCTCTCCACGGGAACAACTCACCCGTGGAGAGACCGGTGCTTCGCCTTCTGTTGCCAAGCGTTCTCTTTGCCCTGGTGGTCTCTGGTATCCAGCCTTTTGGAGCCGCCGCGGTGGCTGAGTGGTTACGGCACTCGGCTGCCAGCCCGAAAGACGCGGGTTCGATCCCGGCCGCGGCGGTCGAATTTCGATGGAGGCGAAATTCTAGAGGCCCGTGTACTGTGCGATGTCAGTGCACGTTAAAAAACCCCAGGTGGTCGAAATTTCCGGAGCCCTCCACTACGGCGTCCCTCATAGCCTGAGTCGCTTTGGGACGTTAAACCCCTCATAAACCAAAACCAGCCTTTTGGTGTCGTATACACAAGGGTGTTGTTTGATGGCTTCGATAAACCGTTCCACAACGATATCCGGCACAATTTCAATATTTGGGCAGCTCGCGCCCCTCACGCAGCTCGCACTGGCATCCGCCATTTTTCTCCGCGCGATGCATTGTGGGTGACGCGGTCGGCGGCACCGGCGCGCAATTGGAGCAGGAGTCAAATGTGCGCCGGGCCTGTCGGGCACGCTGGCAGCCGCCGGTTACGTTGGCCGCTGCAGTGCGTCGAACTATAGATGGAGCTTTTTCACCAACGCAACAGCAGCGTGCGCGCTTGCCTTACGTCGGACTATATTCGCGCCTGAATGGTCGCCGCGCCATGCCAGCAGCTGATTTCGTTCCCTCAAGCCAGTATTAAGAGCAGCACAATCGTGGCGCGCAAATGCGCTACTCACGTGATTTTTTTTGTATTTCGCGGGCTTTCCTTGAAGCTCGTAAAAAAAGATACACGTGAAGCTTTCTTTATCGAAAATAAATGGAATGGGGGTTTTGGAAGGTGCTCTCGAACTTCGCTATTCACATTTCTTGCCTCAAGTCAATGTTTACGCATTTAGAAAAATTATACTAATTGCTAATTAATTAATTGCGAAACAAAAAATTGCCTCTGATGCGCAAGCCGGTTGGTAGGTGTATGTAAGTAGTTTCCTTGGCCTACCTCAAATAACTTATTTTTTAACCCTTGGCTAAAGTTTAGCCTGGACACCTATATATTGTGACTATTGTTAGGTACTGGTCGGGGGATGGGGTAGGAAAATAGAGGTTAGCTCTGCCCGGTAACTGCCTCCGTCGAAGGGGTCACCGCAACCGGGCTTTGCTCGTGGCGCTGGCAGCAGTCCAGCGCAAGTGGCTTGCCCCAGGCGAGCGGAGTTGGCGCGGCTGCAAGCTGGCCAAGAGTAAGCCTATCAACATTGTTCTGTGGAGGACCTCGTCAACAGTCCAGTCGCAGTGGCGCCGTTGGCGGCAGACTGCCGGCTGTGGGTGGCCAAGCCATTCAGCTTATCGGGCCAGTGAGCGCCACGGGCGTCGCGGGATCTTACTTTGAGCAGGTTGCTCAAAGTAAGTGCCAGTGAAACATCCTGGCTGGAGGAGACTGAGAAGACATATGCTGAACTGCTGGTGGAGGAGCAGCAGCAGCATCGGCAGCGTGCTGACACAGCCAGTGAGTTGACCTGCCAGTATGCAGGCTGCACATTACCCTCTTTCCAGGTGCTTCTAGTAAATAGGATCTGCAGGAGCACCATACAGTCACAGTTGTTTTACAATGTCCACAAAAGTTTCCTTCAGATCCGGCATATTGACACGTTGTGTAATTAAGGTTTTTCCCTCTTACAGCAGGAGCTGTGAGAAGGCTGACGTGCACATTGAGTTCACTGAAACTATGCTGCATTTGTCATATCACTGACTGCAACTGCTTTTATGTACTGCTACTCCCTTCAGACATTGCAGCAAACAGTTTGTTTATTGCAGAGAGTGATGTGTCGAATGACAAGTGTACATTCAGTCTGTTCCCCTCCGACAGGCACCCACCAGCAGCAGCCCACGGCACCACCCGCATCGGCAGTTCCGGGCCGTCCATTGCGGTGGAGGAAGTAGCAGGACGAGGAGGTGGACTAGCTGCTTAGGGAGACAAGGCGCACAGCTGATGTCGCTAAGGCACGCAACGGGCAGGATGCCGAATTTTCAGACACGCCTCCTGGAGGTATGGGCTGATAGCATGCGCCAGATTTTGTGCAACAGAAGAAGCTGGATGTAATGTAATGTTGCTACATTCACCGTTCCAAACCTGCGCTAACCTCACTGTGACCGCCTATTGTGGGATGTGGCCCAGTATATTTCTATAGGTTCTCTATAACACGAAAGCGAAATGAGCCTTGAATGTGTTGGGAGCAAAAATTTGCTATTTAATTTTCTTTTATATGCAGCACCTCAACGAGGCCTCTGCAGACAGAAGGCGGCTACAGCCATTATGTCAGACCTTGCAACAACAGTGCGGGACGCGAGAAAGGAATCGGCATACCTGCACGAGCAGCTCTTGCTGGCCATCTCCTTCATTGTGGTGCTGCTGCAATACCAGCTATAGCCACCATCAACTTCAGTTTTTTATTGTTTTAAATCTTGTTTGCTGGCACACTTTTTTTACAGCCTTTCGCAACACGCAGAAGGTGTGGTTTTTTTCTTGTGGTGCCTTTTTACCTTCTGCAAGACGCAGAAGGTCTGTGATAATTTCTGGTGGGCCTGTGTGTATTTTTTCAATGGTGCCTCCTTACCTTCTGCAAGATACATAAAGTATGTGATATTCTCTAGTCAGTGTGTGATGCACAAAGCGTGCAATATTCTCTAGTCAGGTTGTTTTTGCATATTTGTAATGGTGCCTTTTTTAATTTTGCAAGACGCAGATGGATGATGTCTAGTAAGTCTGTATCTGATTTTTTCTGATATTACTGTTTTACTTCTGCAAGATGCAGAAGCGTTAATGGCCTAACCATTGAGCCGCTGCAGCGGGACTTTTCATGCAGTATTGCCTGCATTGTAACAAGCTGCATATTTTGCACATCTCTACATGAATGTGCTCTATGTTCTGCTGTACAGTGAAAACCTCTACACGCATACCACTTAACTAATAAAACTCTGATGTTCACACGTCTCAATATATGTATGAGGACCTCTTACTAACGCTGCATTCATTGCGAGCACTGCGACTTGCTTTAAGTGCCACACACTTAGTCATGCACCATTTACATCAAAACTGATACACTGTTCATCATATGCAGTGATAATGGTCATTTGTAACGTAATAATAATAATACCTTTATTTTCCATCGTAGTGATGGGGGAGGTAGGGAAAAAAACCGGGCACTTTTCTTGATTAGGTTCCCACCCCCCAGAAGTAATAAAGAAGTGAGAAAGAGGCATCAGCAGAACAGTGTAGCAAGTTCAGAAAATAAAAGTGCACTCGACGACACGTTATAATCATGGATTGTCAGCTCAAGATTCACAAACAAAAGTGACGACATTTGCACGAAACATGCGAAGGAATGTGGTTCTTCAAAAAAAGTGAGGTCACCATTTATGCAAGAAAAAAAATAAACAAACTAAAAGGACTGATTTTGTTCCCGCTAGAAACAAGCAGTGAGACAAATTGAAACTAAAAGGACTGATTTTGTTCCCGCTAGAAACAAGCAGTGAGACAAATTGAAAGATGAAAGCTTTGAACACCCATGTCGAACTTTTGCACTCTGAAAATAAGGAAATGAATCCAACAGTACAGATGCCACTTTTTACATTACAAAATGCAGGTTTTACATGAACAGAAAAGAATGAAGAATCAATCACCGCAAATAACACCAAGAAAAACATTTCCTACTAGAACATGACAAGAAACAGGTTCATCCATGGATAAAAGTAATCTGATATCAGCTTTAATTGCTCGCTGGATTTTAAGGCCATGTTTATTTAGTAAATTCAAAAATTTTGGAAGGTGACACCATATCATGTTTGTCATAATTTGTGAAACATATCACTTTATTCCATATATGTGGGTTTCTGGCGGGATAATGTGCATCTTTTGTCTGTAAGGAAGCCAGTTCATTCATTAAATCTATATTGTTTTTAATTTCCTTTTTATATTCTAAACCTAAGTGGTAAGCGTACATATCATATATGGCCATTATGTTATGTTTCGGAAAGAGCGGAAGAGACAGATGGTCATAAGGAGCATTGGAATCATTTATTAGCATTTTTTTCTGCAGTCCATATATTTTATGCATGTTACTTACGGTTGTCGTTCCCCAGGCAGAGTGACAATATTTTATGAGCGAGTAGAACAATGCGTGGCGAAACAGAGTTCTAACTTTGGTAGGGAAGATATGTTTGTTTATATTAGTCAAGGTAAGGAGTCATGACAACTTCCGTATAATATGATCCACTTGGGCATCCCATGTCATCTGTTCTGTGAAGAGGACACCAAGTATTTTAAATGAGATTACAATTTCTATGAATTATTATGGCATATATCTTCATCGATGAATACATTTCTATTTTGTTGGGGAAAGGGAATAGCTTTTGTTTTATTAGCATTTAGTTTCAACTTGTTTCATTAAGACCATTCTTGAATACTTATGAGTGCTCTGTTTGCCTGTTTAATTAGTTGATTGGGCGAAGTGGCAGAAAATAGTAAAGTAGTGTCGTCTAGTTAAATTACAAATTTGGCTACGTCATCTATATCCACGCTTTTGTACACGTTAAAGGTTTTGTAATCATGTAAAATCTATTGTGCAGTGCTTTCTGAACATTGCACTACTTGTGTAATATGTTAATGCACTTACTGCAAAAGTGGGCTTTCTGCCTGCACAAGCTGTGTAGAAGCTGTGATAATTACCAGTTGAGCTTGTAGTCTTGCAATCATTTTTTATCATGTCTGCATTACAACTTATGTCGCACTTGACAAGAACTATGGAATTTTTGTCGATATTATGGCATGCATGTTTTGCTAATGCGTGTGCTCATCTGACCACCTGTGTGCAATGGTGCAGTATGCAGTAAAACTATTAGGGATGCACACTAAATAAAACTTTGGTGGTACTTTCCGATTACATCAAACATTGGCTGCCTTGCTTCAACATTACACTATTTATTCACGTTCTTTTTCATGCAAAGAGCGACCACAGGTAGCTCTACACACAGCACACGCAGGCTGCAAGATGACGGCAGTGGAGGGCAGGTTGGTCCACACGGGCAATGCCACAGGAGGGTGCATGAAGTGATTTTTGACTTACTAGACAAGTTGTTTCGGCGCGAGTTTCAAGTGGAGAAGCAGACTGAAGTGGCTGCGCGGCGAACTCTATGATGAACGGTAAATGCACTGTAAGTGATGTGGCAGCTGGTTTGCACAGCTTGCTTCTTTGCCACTGCAGGCTTCCAGACGCACACCGCGAACGAGAAACAAAAAAAAAGCTGCCACTTCGCTAGCTGTAGCCAGAACAACCACGACATACACACAAGCATTGGCTGGACACTGCCTTCAGTGGCTGCGACGACTTGGCCGGCTAGTTCATTGCCTACGTTATAGCCTGCGCAACCGTACCAGTCGCTGCTGGAGACGGTTTCTCCGCAGCTGTCTGACTACACGTGCAGGCACGACTTTCCCCCGCAGGTAGGTGAGGCTGGTTCCAGTATCTGGCAAATAGCCGGCAGGCAAAGCGGGCCTTCGCCTTTTGCGGCAGGGGGCATCCTCGTCATCCGCTGACGTAGGATCCTCCAAGCAGAGGTTGTGCAGCGCTGCACATGCTGCGATGACGACAGCCTCTTGCTCTGGCTCGTAATGGAGCGTCCCAAACCTTTGCAGGACTGAGAAATTTAGGCAAACACCGCTGAAAGGACACGCTTGGAAGCTCATATTGATGTAAACGGTTCACTACTATTTCCAACGCGCCACAAGTGTCGTACCAACGCCTTCTGGCTTTGTTTAAGCCTGGAATAATACGCATTTCAACAATGCTTTATGTGCCTTGTGTTTCTGCTGCATTCAGTAACAACACGGGCAACTCGCACAAGGCGTATGTATCGTACCGCAATGCGTTTTCCTAAGTGCAACGAGCCCGCCCCATTCTTGTAGCTTCAGTGCATGCGGACCACAGTAGCTCGATATATGTAAGCGAGACAGGGCTTTCTTACTGCTTACCCCGAAGAAACTCTCCGTCCTCCAACATTCACCCGTCGCGGTGGTTAAGTGGTTAAGGCGCTTGTCTACTGAGCCGGAGTACCAGAGTTTGAACCCGACCACTTCGACCGCGTTTGGATGGAGGCGGAACGCAGAAGGCGCCTGTGTGCTGGGCGATGCCAGTGCACCTCAAAGATCTCCAGGTCGTCGGATTAGTTCTGGACACCTCCACTAGGGCAACTCCTTCCTTTCTTCTTTCATTCCCTCCTTTATTCCTTCCCTCCTTTATTCCTTCCCTTAACCCGCCGCGGTGGCTCAGTGGTTAGGCGCTCGACTACTGATCCGGAGTTCCCGGGTTCGAACCCGACCGCGGCGGCTGCGTTTTTATGGAGGAAAAACGCTAAGGCGCCCGTGTGCTGTGCGATGTCAGTGCACGTTAAAGATCCCCAGGTGGTCGAAATTATTCCGGAGCCCTCCACTACGGCACCTCTTCTTCCTTTCTTCTTTCACTCCCTCCTTTATCCCTTCCCTTACGGCGCGGTTCAGGTGTCCAACGATATATGAGACAGATACTGCGCCATTTCCTTTCCCCAAAAACCAATTATTATTATTATTATTCCTTCCCTTACAGCGTGGTTCGGGTGTCCGCTGATATAGGTGAGGAAGTTACTGCGTCATTTCCTCTCCTCAAAAATCAATTTTCATTTTCCTCCAACATGTATCTCACCACCTCACATCGCAGCCACGAGTAGCGCCAGGCGAAGGCGTCGTTGCACGAGCCGGGGCAGCGGGTGTTTACGACCAGGATTCGAAGGTTGCAGTCGCGGACTTGAAAGAAAACATATACAATACAGGTTCAGGCATGAACGTCCGCGGCCCGGACTTGGAGCCGAACACATCTAGTCAAAAACAGCAGGGGATGAAGTTACTCACTATCACGGCGTTCTAGGCGCAATAGCCCTTGCGGCTGCAGAAGACTGCCCTGTGTGCAGCATTGCCCCGCGGCGCCTTGATGGCGATTAATGTGTCATCGACACACCCTTCGACGCCGGGGATGCTGCCGTGGCGATGGAAGCCCTCCTTCGCCGCTGCCTCCTCTTCGGGGCTCGCCGGAAAGAAAACCCACCCGTTCCGCGACTCAACCTCCACGATGGCTTCGGCAACCCGCCGCACACATTTGCTAACCGTCGGTTGCGCTATCCCGACGCGCTTTGAAAACCGCCGGTGGCGAAAAGGCCGAGCGCGCACAGAAGGCCTGCCGCTCCGCTGACAGCACATTTGCTCGCAAACCTTCCAGTTCATCGGCATTTACTTGACACGACCGCCGTGCAGTGTCCTTCTCCAGGCGAATCTCGCGTCGAAACAACTCGACCGGCAAGCCAAAAGCGTCTTCGCGGACTCTCCTCGTTATTCGCGCCGCCGCAGTACGCTGCAACGTTTACCGCCACTTTCCCTCGCAAAGACTGTGGGCGTAATAGGGGCTAAGTTTTTCGCTCGCAGGTTTCAGTCACATTCAGCCCGCATAATTAAGTGCGCAACGTCATCACTGCAGCAGTGTTCACTACGTGAATAGAAGCCACCGGTGACGCAAAAATTCATATGTCCGCCAGCCAAGGCCGACCAATAGGAGCGGGGATTGTGAGCGGTTTAGTATTGAGAGCGGTGCGTAATACGGCCCTACTTTCAGAGGTAATTTTGCTGTGCTGAAATCTAATAAATTTAATAGCGCACCTACGGTGCATGAATCCCGCGTTTCCGCCGTGGCGTGCTTCATCAAAATATCTGGAAAGGAAGATTGGTTTGGTTTGAAAAACCCAGAGAATGAGACGAGCATCGGCGTTGTATGTATTTGACCATTCACCGCTGGCAATCGCTCCGTCTCTCGACCATAGAGTTATATTTTTCCAGCAAACAGAGCTGCGCTCAAACACATATCTACACAGAAGAAGTTGAAAGCAGTGCGCAATGAGAGATAGTGTGGTACAATGTCACAATCCAAGCTTTTCGACCTTTTCTCTTACACTTCAAAAACCGATTGCGTTAAACTCTGCCCGTCAGTAGCGCGCAGCTGAACTCGGAAAAACATCGCTGCCTTCGCATTAGCAAGCGCAGCGCGTGGCTCCTATTATAGTTCGTATAAATCAAGCGGCTCTCTGCGGGCCATACCGTTGCAGTTTTTTGCTTTGTTTTGGGGGTATTTTTTCACCGGCTCGGGTGTCCCAGTGAAAAGAGAGAGCCAAGTGCGAAGACGCCATTAGTCGATTTGAACTCGTGACGCCGTTACCGAAAAGGACGAGTTGCCACCGTTTTGAAGTGAATAGCGTTTTTGCGTAGCCTCTGGGATCCACGCCCAAACTTCTGTGTCCACGTGCGCATTTGACATGCGAAATCGACCGGGGATGACGACACCTGTATTTCGTTTTATGGTTTTTTTCTAGCTTATTAAAGCTCGGTTTTAGGGGGAAGTGGTCTCTTTCGGTTAAAGCGAGGTACTCCATCTATACAGGTCAAATTCTTTTTGTTCTCAGTGTGCTTTTAAGGTGCGGATTACCTAGCTTGGTTGGTTCTTGGGTTTTTTAGTTAGATGAACAATGCGTCTGCTTGTCCTGATGCTTCCCTCTTACGCCTTTGCAACTTTTGGCGATGTTCACTACCTAGACCGAGCACCGCGGTTGATTTAAAATTATGGGGTCGCCGAAGCCATCTTAAGAGGGCAATACGACAGCAGAGTGTTCTGTATCCATTGCACAAAGACTGAAGTTGATGGCAGTTAAGAGACTGGCAACACTTGGAATGATGGACTGCGGGCCCGTCTTTGCTGGGCAACAATTCCCTAGTGCCCTTCGCTTATATTAACCAACGGCTCCCCTCTGAACATTGGCGTCCGTCATCCCATTTGCATCTTTCAGCCTTGAGTTTCCTTTCCTTTCATGATCAGCCATTCGTCTCTTTTCTCAAGTGCTTTCTCTAGCAGCGCACACGACCTATGCAGTTCATACGGGTGCATGTGCGCACCTCCTTACTCCCCGATTACGAGGCTGCCCACAATACAGCCCGAGGATTAACGGATCGCGCAAGGGAGCAATATCTTCCCCTTTCGCTGAGGACCGCGAGGGACCGCATGGTTTTATATCTATGAATTGCAATACCCTACCCTCTATATCTCAGTCCCTCCGGGACACAAGTACGCGTAAGCGAAGTTTAAGAAATCTTATGGAGGCAACTTGAATCGGAATCGCTCCCTAACCCGGCGCTATATGCGGCCATGTTTCCGGCGCATACTTCCCCATATATATACTATGTCGCCAAAAGGCCGATTATTCACATATTTTATGGCATATCCCAAGGACGCTCGGCTCACTTATCACGAGGGCCCGGAAACCGTTTTGGTCAGCTCAGACTCCGACACGCAATCCGGACCATCGACAGATCCACGGAGGTTGTCAAATCACAAGGGCTCGTGACCATCTGACCGAACCTCAAACCACATCGCTAACTTTACCTTTAAATGTTTTCATTCCTCTCCCTTCTTGTCCTAGAGGCAATATTTTTTCCTGCCCTTAATCTGGTCTTATATCAGAATTTCCTTGATTGAAATGCTTGACTTTTCCCTCCAACTACACTGTCTACGGGACGCAATCCCGTTTCCATTCTACGGTCAGTCCCTTTCACTGAGATAACCTCTCCCGTAGCCTTACTTTTACCAGACTCGCTATGCTGTAAAAGAATTTTAATTTTTTATGGTTATCTTATGGTGCGGTTATGGTATGGCATGGCTATGTATGGTTAGGTTTATGGTGCGGTATGGTATGGTTAGGAAAATTTTCCAAAAAGACCTCAATAAGCCCATTTAATACATTGGCTGGCAGATTCTTAGCATTCCCTGGGAAGGTGTCGTCGAAGGAGACTACCGTATCAGCCCGGTGGTCGTTAACTCGTAGGACATAATTTATTGATACAGAAATTTTTGACAGCGAGGAATTAGGGAACACAATCTGAGGAAGCTTATACCTAGGACAGAAAGCACCAAAGCATAGACGTGGGTTCGCTGTAAATATGGGGTTAGCCAATACAGGAACGGGCTCCAGAGACCTTACAAATGTCCGCACAGAAAAGAGCTTAAACCGCAAATTTAGATCAGGTATCCGCGCATCCAAGTAAAGCACAGCATTAGCCACTGATTTACTTTTCCTTCTCCTAATTCGTCTTCCTCCTTTTCTTCCATTCTTTTATCTTCGATGACGGCAAGGACTAACTAATCACACTGATGTTTATCACGAATATTGTCCCTTAAACAGTTTCTCGCTGTAAAAAAAAAATTGTGTGCTCACAATCGTGTGTTCGTATGCCCAGGAACAGCACATCTTCGTAGAAAGAACGCATCCTGCAGCCACTTGCGATATTTCCACTGATAAGTCGCTGCGTACACGCCGGTGACTTACGAGGCCCGTAAAGACGCCGTGTTCTGAGCGCGCCTATGAGGTCATTTTGTCTCATGATGATGAAGGATTTTTATGGCGAAAGGGCATCTATGAGCAAAGAGCGCCATAGCACAAGGTATTTTTCAAATTCTTAAGGTGGGGTCAAAGACCCATTTCCCAAGCATTTCACCCTAAATAAGCTGAGCACCAGACTAGGGGAAAGCTTGTACCCATTGTATCACCGGTGGGTACCCGGAGGCACTGGGGATCGAACCCCGCACCTCCCGCATGCGAGGCGGATGCTCAACCACTTGGCCACCGCTGCGGTCCATATTGTCTCAAACGGAACAACTGCGCGCTGTAAACGGTCTATACGCTCGCCATCACTGACAATCTTGTCACCGCACGAACGACCCTGTGCCGCTGCCTAGAAACCCGAGTTGCTGCCCGTAGCTACTCGGGTAAGCTCTGGTAGTAACTTGGGTAAGTTAGGAGGAGCGTTGCGGCAGCTGCGCGAGAGGTTGCTCGGGAAAAGCAACATGGGTCGCACAATCCCTACCGGTGGCTGTGATTTATAAACGGCCACCTGCCAGTGCAGTGGCGCATCGCTTAACCGCTGCAACACTGCCCTGGTAGTCGTATGAGAAGTCGCCGCAGTCCATGACTGTTAAGTATAGAGAATAAACAGTTCTGCATACATGGGCATTAAACCACTAAACATATCACGTCGTACCCTTAAGGCGGAGCTTTCATTGAAATGTGAACACCTGCTTTCGCACGTCCACTCGGTTCAACATAAGATAAACCCCTACGATTTTGTAATTTACCTATGTTGGATACATGGTTCGATCTGCTACTTTAAGGCGTTTCTTTCTTTTCTTCTTTTTTATGCGTCCGAAATTATTCTGAAAAAATTTTGCTCTGACAATATAGAAGACATTTAAAAACACTACCAAGTATACTCTCCAGACACACACACACAGAAAAAACCTGATCACAGGTTCGACTTTTTCTTCCATTATGCATCACTGTTTGGCTTCTTTCCAGCGCCACGCATACTTATCATGAGCGGCTCACAGTGCCACGCCGCTCGAGGGCAGACGACGACGGAGCCCATGCACGTGCCCCTGCTCGGTCGCGCAGTCATCAGAACAGCCACGTAGTCTCCCGACAGCACTCGCCGTTCGTTCCGCTGCGACCAGATCTGGCCGACGGAGGGCAGTCTCGACAGCCCGCCACACAGAAGGCACGCAAGCATCCCGAAGGATCGTTCCATGGCGCTTGCATCCGCCCGGGAGTTCGTCACCAGGGTTAGAAGCCGCGGTGAGTGGCTGGGCGGCGACAGCGCCCAGCAGCTACCCGGCTCCGGCGTACGTTTGGCCGACGGCTTCCGATTCGTGTCGAGGCTCGTGGAGGGCGCCTATGGCGTCGTGCAGCATGTGGCAAGCTGCCTCAAGGTAACGGCTGATTTCCCACGTCTGGCATTCTGCGCTCTGGTCAAGCTCGTCACATGGCTGCGCATCAGAGCCCCTGCGGCAGTGAATACTTCCAGCGACGTCAGCCCTTCCAGGCGTGACTCAGGCCTCCACTATGTGCCCAACCCGCATCACCACAGCAACACAGCCGGCGCTAGATACCGCCTAGAAATTTCACCAGGGATGCCATATCAAAGGGAAGACGTACAGGGAAGAACTCCCGTCATGACTGCGAGAGCGCTGCGCCAACGAAATGTCAGGCTCGCGGACAATGGCGTCTCTGCAGGTGGTAACCGTTCTTCGGGACGAAGGGCTGCTCCCAGCAAGACTCACCTGGAAAGTGTCGCCTCGCCGCCGCGGGAATCACTTCTCGGACCTGAAGAAAGACAACTCCTGGCAGCACTGATCAATGCATACGGAGGGTTTGACCAGCATTCTCTGTGCACGCTTCCAGAATGCCGACGCCGGAGCCGCAGGCCTGTCGCCGGTCTCTCCCAGCCGCACAAGCAGTGCAGTTGTGCCAAAGTTCCGGCCATATCAGCACGGGGCATCAACGCGGTGGGATCGGCGCCAGTTCGCAGTGCACCCTCACGGTGGAGAACAAGAGCAGCACAAGCAGGAAAGCCCGACCCAAGGGTCCCCAGTGCCGGCAGCTAGAAGGGATACAACATTGACTTTTGCAGTCGCTGCCCACTTCACTTGTGAGCCACGCTGTTCAAGTGCAAGCGCAGGACACAGAACCCTTCTGAATAGTTACTCTTGAGTTTAAAATGGCACAGACCACTCCTGAAGGCCGGCAGGCAGTAAGAACTGATGTTGCGACTGCTGTAGTCACTTGAGAAGGAGAAAATAAACTTTTATTTCCACTCCGGCATCCTGTCTGGAGCTGACTGGAATTTCATCGGTTCATCAGCCCTAGCACAGCCCGTAGTGCATGATCCGTCAAAAGTGCTGTCAAACACTGTTTAGTAATTTTGACGTCACGCTTACAAACTTGCGGTACGTAATATGGCCCCAGAAAAACGAAAATTGGTTTTTGGGGAAATTCTTTCACTCCCTCCTTTATCCCTCTCCTTACGGCGCGGTTCAGGTGTCCAACGATATATGAGACAGATATTGCGCCATTTCCTTTCCACCAAAAACCAATCAAATGAAATGGCGCAGTATCTGTTCACATATCGGCGGACGCCTGAACCGCGCCGTAAGGTATGAGATAAAGGAGGTACTAAGAGAAGAAAGGAGGAAAGAAGTGCCGTAGTGGAGGGCTCCGGAATAATTTCGACCACCTGGATAGCGCCCGTGTGCTGTGCGATGTCAGTGCACGTTACAGATGCCCAGGTGGTCGAAATCATTCCTGAGCCCTCCACTACGACACCTATTTATTCCTTTCTTCTTTCACTCCCTCCTTTATCCCTTCTCTTACGGGGCGGTTCACATGTCCGCCGATATGTGATACAGATACTGCGCCATTTCTTTTCCCCAGAAACCAGTTGTTATTATTATTATTATTATTATTATTATTATTATTATTATTATTATTATTATTATTATTATTATTATTATTATTATTATTATTATTATTATTATTATTATTATCTTTGACATGCACTGACATCGCACAACACATGAACGCGCCTTAGCGTTTCGCCTCCATCGAAATGCGGCCGCCGCGGTTGGGTTCGGTCCCCGGTACTCCGGATATGGCCCCAGCTGTTTTTATTTTTCTTGCTGCCATATTCACGATGAATCATTTTGTGGATGAAATGATAAGGCTGAATCCTTCAAATTGGGCAGCAGCTCAGGCCACCTAGCCGACGCTTTTCCGCTGTCAGCGTATCCTCTCGCGAGAGCAAAAGTGACTGAACAGAAAACTTAAATGCAAAACTGAGGGTGTTTCTTGTTTTGCTTGGTCATGCCCAAGAATAAAGCTTCGCCGAAGACTGGAGAAAAAAAAAATGGCTCTGGTTGAACGTGGAGGGACGCGATAGCTACATCTGGCCGAGTGGAACTCGCTCAGTCGAATTGCAAGGTCAGCCTTTCGCCGCTCCGCTTCGCTGGCCGTTCCTTCTTCATTTTCGTCCCACTCGACACGGCGCATGCGCACAGCTGTTGCAGCTCGGTTTCGCCGGCGCGCCGCGCCGCCGGCAGCAGCAGCTGCTCCGCACCGCCTGACCAACCGCGTGACCAACCGTGACCACGCTGAAGGCTCGAAGAGGTGGCGTAGTGTAGCTATCGCTACAAAAAACGTGCGAATTTTTTCATTATTTTCCAATAAGATAACAGAATTAGCCTCTCAGCTAACGGTACGTGAATGTGTAAAACATACAAACAAACAAAACAGTGTATTTTACCAGGCCCATGTAAAACATCCCCTGTGACTGTATTTATTACGTAAAAACTGATCACCCTCTTCTTGAACGAAGCACCGTGCTAACACGCTCGTACATCCTTAGAATACGATCACTCACAAGAAGGCACCTCTGCTACCCCACTTTCACCAACTGCCCCGCCGGGGCATGTTTTGCAGCGAATCCGGAGCCATCGGACCGTCGCCAATAAGACTTGAAGATGCATGCCGCGGGAACTGGATTTACTGTACCAGGTACTGCGCAAAATCCCAACCCACTGCCTCCATGGTACAATCTTCGCGCAGTATGCACTCCCACTTTGACTAACAAGAAAAACAACCTCTCAGGAACAAATCATACAAGGATACTTTCACTAGAGAAAGAACTGAGAATTGCGTGCATTTTACAAAGACAGCTTAAAGAATTGAGAGCGCTTACGCCGGCTACGTTAATCGCAAAATTCAGTGATAGCTAGCGTGAATTTCACTGACGGCCAGAGACACTAAATTTTTCGTACTCGAAAAACAACAGAACGCTTCCTGCCGTCACAACAGACATTTCTCTGTATTTTGGGACATGACCTTCAAGTAGCAGCCGAAATTCTTTTAGTAACAACAGAATTTTCTGTATTGCGCAGTCAATTGTAGTAGCAACCGATTCTGTTGTGACAACAAGCGACTTCGAAACACTACAGAAAATTCTGTCATTACGACAAGACGATAAAACATGTTACCGTATATGGGCACGACTGTCGTTTTTCTTTCGACTTTGTGTGGTCGTGGTTTTTATTAAGGCCTGAAACATTAGTAAACATACATCCCCACGTAAAATTCGCCTCCTCAGTTGATAATTTATAAATCAATTTTTTTCTCCCAAGTTGTTTCGGCTTCGGTTCCAGCATTTTGGGAACAGCGCTAACGCAGGACGGAGCGAGAACACAGCACAGGCGCTGACTAGCAACTCGCTCCGTCCTGTGTTAGCGCTGTTCAAAAAATGATCGTAAGCCAACAAGCCCAACTCTCCACTCTTCTCGGTTTCAGTAATAGAACGGTGGGAGGTCACGAGTATCAGGAGACATAAAACCACTATATATACAGTCTAGCCCACTTAGAACGAATTCCTGAGGGTCGCGCAGATTTCGTTCGTTGTATCCGAGGTTCCTAGTAAGTGGACTTTTCATTTTACAGCCAGAAATATGAAGTCCGACGAAATTAGCGTTCGTTTTTAGCAAAGTTCGTTATGCGCATCGGCTTCTTCGAAGGAGCAATGTCACGGCGGTTTCCAGGCTCTGCAGAGCGGTGATACATATGTTTCTCCTTGAGGCCAAGCAACAAGCTACCTTAAGAGCACGGTTTAAAGGAATCGCGGTTAAAGCGTCACAGCAAACGGCGGCAGGTCCGGCCTCCTCGTCATCAGATTCTTGGCAGTTGGGAAGCGCTCATACTTTGCTTACAATCAGTGTAAGCGCCATGATCCGTACCACACAAAGCTATATGCCAGGCGAAATTATATCTGGCTATATAAGCATCGACAAAGTTTGTTACAAACCCACATGTGTCTAATCACGCGGATGTTCAACAGCGTTTTCAGTCGTTTCTTGGCCCATAAACCATGCATGCTTTTCGGAAGCAAATTCCTGTGCACTCCACCGTCAGTCCCACCCATACGGCCTTAATCCTTTCTACAGCGGCGAACAGAGATATCCGAACCGGAACGTCGTCGTCAGCTGTTACCAGCGTGCGCTGTATCGTGTCACCGATGCTAGGACATATTGAGCGCGTGAAATGCGCCCGTCCGGTGGCTGAATCTTGCACTCTTCATTTGGTGGCGAGAAGAGCATTGTCACCACAGTCAGAGAATGGCGACGCGTGGAGCGTCGGAAAGCACGAGCAGGAGCAATTATTATTTTCGCTATATCATGGCTGAACTCAACAAGCCACTGGACGAGAAAACCGTGATGAAATTTATGCCTGGTTCCACGTTCCTGGAATAACAAGAAAAAGTGAGGCATTAGGCAAGCCCTTCGTGGCCGGCATCTAGCGTACGAAAGTGCACTTCCCAAATTATCGCAGTTAGCTAAACTGCCGATGTCAAAAGACAGCCGCAGGTCGCATTGGTTCATTCTTGAGCACAGAAGCACGTTAACGCGAAAGTTTGCGACCAACGCAGGTGTCGCCATTCAAGGAATTCGTCCTTGACGGCACTATTTCGTAAAACTGTGCCGTTTTTTTCGGCAGTGTCTCGCAAGTTCCCTTTTATATTTTATTTCGCCACATTCCTTCCAAGGGAAGTTGTCACGGGGGTTCCCAGTCCCATTGCCCTAATGAATGTCTGGACGGTAGCGCCGCGCTCGTTCGTAATATCCGAGCGTTCGTTATAACTGCAGCCGTTAAAAGTGGGCTCAACTGTGTGTGTGTGTGTGTGTGTGTGTGTGTGTGTGTGTGTGTGTGTGTGTGTGTGTGTGTGTGTGTGTGTGTGTGTGTGTGTGTGTGTGTGTGTGTGTGTGTGTGTGTGTGTGTGTGTGTGTGTGTGTGTGTGTGTGTGTGTGTGTGTGTGTGTGTGTGTGTGTGTGTGTGTGTGTGTGTGTGTGTGTGTGTGTGTGTGTGTGTGTGTGTGTGTGTGTGTGTGTGTGTGTGTGTGTGTGTGTGTGTGTGTGTGTGTGTGTGTGTGTGTGTGTGTGTGTGTGTGTGTGTGTGTGTGTGTGTGTGTGTGTGTGTGTGTGTGTGTGTGTGTGTGTGTGTGTGTGTGTGTGTGTGTGTGTGTGTGTGTGTGTGTGTGTGTGTGTGTGTGTGTGTGTGTGTGTGTGTGTGTGTGTGTGTGTGTGTGTGTGTGCGCGCGTGCGTGTGTGCGTGCGTGCGTGCGTGCGTGTGCGTGCGTGCGTGCATGTGCGTGCGTGCATGTGCGTGCGTGCATGTGCGCGCATGTGCGTGCGTGTGTGTGTGTGTGTGTGTGCCAGAGATAGAGAGAGAGAGAGAGATTATACAGTGATTATACATGCTATCCATGCTATCCGGGCAGCTAACTATGTTTACATTGCCTTGCCACCGAGTTGGAGAGCGTTGATGTTTAACAGTGAAGAAAGGTGGAGGGGGGGGGGGGGGCGTAATGAACGACAAGGCGATAAGAAAGAAGCGAGGGAAATGCGCTCAGAAATTTCCTTTCCACATGACTGAAGATTTGAGAAATGTTTTTCTTCTCGGCCTTTGTTGTTTGTTCTTCTCATTTCGCTGCGCTGTAAGCAGCTCCTCAACAAGGTGACGGTACCGCGTTTGTACGTGTCAAAGCCATCTCGATGCAGTAGAAAAAGAAACAGCATTTACATTTTAAAATCTTTTTATTATCGCAGCACACTGGCTCAAGAAAAAAATGAAAATGGGTCGCGAGGAAAGGAAAAGCGCAATAACTGTCTTTTTGGGTGGACACCTCAACCGCGCCACAAGTGCAGGGATGGAGTCTGTATCAAAACAGCAGGAGGAGGAGGAGGTGGATAAACTTTATTTTCGTCGACAAATTAGCAAATGGTGTGGGGTTATAGCGCCATCAAGTGGCCATGAGCCCGTGGCGTTCGGTGACTTCTAGGGATCTTGTAACAACCCGGATCTGTGTGTCCGAGTCGGAACTAAGCAATGCGGCCTCCCACTGGTCTGGATTCGAGAGCTGCAAACCTCGCGGATGGTCTCCTGAGGGCAAACCCAGATTATGTGGGATAGAGTGGCATGTTGGCCACATAGTTTACAGGAGGGAGAGTAGACCCCAGGGTATATGCGGGCATATATATCGCGGGGTTGGGGAAAGTGTTCGTTTGGAGTTTCCTCCACGCAACCTCTTGAGGTTTGGTGAGAGAAATGTGTGCGGGTGGATATAGAAGTATAATTATAAGCGGTAGTGCATGGCTATTTCATGAAATGTAATCATACGATCTGTCGCTGCCCTCAGGACTGGCGGCACCACACCCTGGTCGACGAATCATCGGGCATGATTGTGGGCCGCCTCGTTCCCTGGATGGGATGAGTGCGCAGGGACCCAGATCAATTCGATCGGGCGGAGTTGGAGGTTGGTGGAGTGGAGGAGAGATCGGGTAACAGGGGATATCCGGCCTTTGGCCAAATCACGAATGGCAGATTTAGAGTCGCTGAAGATGGTTTCTGCAGAGGTGGAGACCATCCCCAAGGTTATGGCCGCCTCCTCGGCCACTACAGACGATCTGACGGGAATGGAGCACGGAACCAACGGCCGCCCACAGTAGTTTACAACCGCGAGCGAAAAAGCATCTCGATCGGGGTATTCAGCGGCGTCGACGTAGACAGCTTTGCGATCTGTTAATACTTTTTGTGCAGAAACTTAGCCCTGTCCTTGCGGCGAGCGACATGATACTCTGGGTGCATGTTTTTAGGGAGAGGGGTAACGATAAGGTTACTGTGGATATGGGACGGAAGCTGGGCCTTTTCGGCGACGGTCATTTTGAAGCTTATTCCAAACTTGTCGAGAATGTGACGTCCCGTGGAGGTGTGGGTGAGACGCTCGTACTGAGAAGTGAGATGAGCTTCCGAGAGCTCCGTCACAGCTAGTGTTGTAGACCCCTAACTCCAGTAGTTTATACGTGGGGGTCCGGTGAGGGAGATGAAAAGTCGCCTTGTATGAATGTCTAAAAAGGCATCAACGCGGCCCCCTTCCTGGCAGCTAAGGTAGAGGTAAGGGAGGGTATATGGGATGAGACTGATAACAAATCCCTGATAACAAGGCTTTTATGCCCGCTCTGGTAGAGGGGCACAGTATCTCTCGAGAGAGCTGGAACATACTGTCTTGCGTAGAGATATTTGAGAGGAAGCCAATCATGTTGCGAGGTAAGAGATCGTTATCTTCAACATAATGATTAAGACGGTTGAGAATGACATGCTCAATCAGTTTCCCAGCACAGGAAGTGAGAGACGGGGCGGAAGTGTTCGAGAGCTTGTCGTTTGCCTTGTTTCGCTATGAAAGTCACGAGTTCATGTTTCCATGTAGCGGGGAGTTCACCCGCTCTCCAGCAACCATTCACAAGGCAGCAAGGGCGTCAATGGACGGGCCATATAAATTACGGAGAGTTTTGTTGCAAATGCCGTCCTTTCCCGAGCCAGAAGAAGAAACAGAAAGAGGTACCGTAGTGGACGGCTTCAGATTATTTTGGACCACCTGGGATCCTGTAACGTTCGTCGACATATCGCACATCTCACGGCCTCCTTTCACAATCCACCTTCACCGAAATGCGAGCTTCGGAACCGGGCTTTGTTTCTGCGACCTCCTGCTCAGCAGCCGAACGCCATAACTCCTGAGAAACAAAATAATGAGCCTCAAACAGTGACCTCCCGCGCACTTTCGTTTTCATTTTGTTCATTTCCAACATCACGGATGTTGAGGGCTGCGAACAAAAAGCCTCTAAACGGACTTGACGGGGTCCACGGCCCGCATACATGGCATTGGCAGCAAACGGCAATGCAGAAACACTGAATCAGATATGCAAGGATCTGGCGAAATTTCGAGACATATCAGAAAGAATATTTACAAGAGAAGCAAAGAGTGTTGAATTAGGTGTGTACACTGTATGGTGAAACGCAAAAACATTCGGGGGACACTTAAGTTAGGCTATGTCAGATGGTGCGACACGTACGAAAAAATACGGCCCAGTCGCATTTTCGTTGCTACGACAATGCAACCCTAAATATTTTAAGGTTTTGCGCTCGTTAACAGATACGACACTACGAGCAGCCAGCCTCCCTTGAAATTCTATTGGTTGCCGCCTGGGCTGTTCGCAACGATCGAGCCGACGGTGCGTAAGTGCGACCGACTCGTTGGAAGTCTGTCGCAAAGCGTTTACCGACACCGACGTGTCGTTCCGTCGCAAAACGTCGAATATCGCACAACAACGCCAAGGATACAATAGCGTCATGTGAAACAGCCTTAGGGGTATGGCTCGATAGCGGGAATGTGTCCCTTTAGCGGCCTGGTGTCATCGTTGCATATCATTTCGCCCGTACACTGCTCTTTCTCTGAATAATTTTTACGACACTTTTCATTTCTTTTTTTTTTACCAGAAGACACACAAGAGCTCCCTTTTGCAATGTCGAGCGAAAGATCGTCAGTGGTCGAGGGGCAGTGCGCCCGACTCACGACCCAAGGGACAGCGGTTCGAGTTCCGGCTCAACCGTTTTAACGCGATAGCGTTAAGGGCCTCGTGTCTCAGAAAAGCCGGTGTCGTCGGCGTTGGCCAGGAGCGAAAAATTCCTCCTCTCTCTCCTCCGTCTCCTCCCAATGTACGCCACTGCTCCAACAGACAGCGCGCGACGACAGCGCCACCCGCTCGTCTCGTTCGGGTGCAGTGGGGCCGTGCGGGCACGCAGGAATCACGCGTTGAGCGCCGAAAATTGCAGAAAATAGAGCCACTCCCTAAAAAAGAAGCCACCAGCGTTGAGCGGCGAACAACGCAGCGCAAGTACAAAGCGCGTTCACCACGAAGCTAGCGGCTTCCTGCCCGTTCGTTCGGCGCGTAAGCTATGCTGGCGTTCGTGGCATCGGGTTTGTCGAGAACGATGTGCCTACGAACTACGACTGCAACTTGAGTCCCGCGCGTTTCGGCAAGACGCCTGGCAGCGCTTCTACGGGGTTTGCCGCTCCGCGCGTCCGTTTCACCGTACGTAGCAGAGCGATTTGTCTAACGGGCAAGGCGCCGCGCCGAACGGGCGATGGCGTTCCTTGGACTCCCTAGCAGTGCTGCAATGCGCTGTCGCGCTCCACTCTTAAAGGCGAAGCTTAAGCGTCCTCCAATTTTTTTTCCCCTTCCGGGCTATTGCTCTTCTTTCTTCAGAGTCTCTGCGTAATGGTCGTGGAATGACGTCATGGCCCTGTAGACCAATAAGGAATTGTATGGCTACATCATCAGTGTTGTGACGTGTGAACGTTGTAGGATGTTTGTATTAACCGGGCGAGGTCATGTGGCAGTGACGTCACGACCGTTTCGACCAAGCGTTTTGTTTTCAGCACAGCACCATCACTAAAAAAGATTATAGAAGGAAATTTAGAACAGCGGTCCAAACAGATCTGTGGCTGAACCCAAATATGGTGGCGCCAAATGATAGCAAGAGCGGGCGGCTTTAACTAAGACCAAGGGGCCGCAAGGGCTCCTCCAGCGACTTTCTTCTCAAAGAGGTATATCGGCGAATATAGAGCAAAAAATGCTCAATGGATTCAAGCTCACGGCAAAATGCACAAAGGGGAGAGAGCGTCAAACCCGACCTGCGTAAATAGAAATTTAGAGGAGGGATACGCCACCGCAGTCTCTTCAGAGATACCCAAAGCTGCCGGGATCGACACACTTGCCCGTTCCAAGAATATCTGAGGTGCTGATAATCCGCCGATGTTAAGAGTGTTGTGTCTTGCGTGCTTAAAAACGCACGTCGCCGAAACCTAGATGCTGTAATATAGGCTGTAGCCGGGATGATAGGAACACGGGGCCGCTTAGGGAAGCCTTTGCGAGCGTATCAGCAATCTCATTAACTGTCACACAGCTGTGACCGGGAACCAATGCTAAATGAACAAGACTCAAATGAGGAGGAAGCAGGGACTAGAATGTGTTGAAAATGGGACCGTGAACCTGCGCGGCGAGGGCCGAAGGAAGAGATAAAGAATCGGCAATTACTCTCTGATCTGTTCTGATGACTGCGCGATCGAGCAGGGGCAAGTGCATGGGCTCCGTCGTCGTCTTCCATCGAGCGGAGTGGCACGCTGAGCCGCTCAAGAAAAGTCGTGTAGGGAGTATTTACTGTACAAACAGTCCACTTCTATTCAGGCGAATTCCTTTTTGAAAAGGAGCGCGTACTTTTTAGGCGTCTCAATTGATAACAGAAAAAAAAAGATACGAAAAATAACTCAAGAGGGGCATTGGAATCATTGGTTTTTGGGGAAAGGCAATTTGGCGCAGTATCTGTCTCACATCTCGGCGTAATCTCAACCGCGCCGTAAGGGAAGGAATAGATTAAAGCAGGGACTGATATAAGAAAGGAAGGAAGAGGGGAGGGCTCCGGAATAATTTCAACCACCTGGGGATCTTTAACGTGAACTGACATCGCACAGCGCACAGGCGCCTTTGCGTGTCGCCTCCATCGAAACGCGGCCGCCGCAGTCGGGTTCGAACCCGAGTACTCTGGATCCGAGTAGCCGAGCGGCCTAATACGGCATACACGCTTAACGGCATTCACTGTACTTATATAATGCACGCATTTGACAGCAACTTTCAAAAACCTTCAAAACCCTTTTATAGGCCCTTTAATGAGAGCCTTATTGCACCACCCAAACCGAGCCACACTAAAAGTTCTCCAGCCTCTTGCCCAGCTCATCAACTACGGGCTGTACTAGGGCTGGTGAACCGATGGAATTCCAATCAACTCGAGAGCATGCTGGAGTGGAAATAAAAGTTTATTTTCTCCTTCTCAAGTGACTACAGCAGTCGCAACATCAGTTCTTACTGCCTGCCGGCCTTCAGGAGTGGTCTGTGCCATTTTAAACTCAAGAGTAACCACTCAGAAGGGTTCTGTGTCCTGCGCTTGCACTTGAACAGCGTGGCTCACAAGTGAAGTGGGCAGCGACTGCAAAAGTCAATGTTGTATCCCTTCTAGCTGCCGGCACTGGGGACCCTTGGGTCGGGCTTTCCTGCTTGTGCTGCTCTTGTTCTCCACCGTGAGGGTGCACTGCGAACTGGCGCCGATCCCACCGCGTTGATGCCCCGTGCTGATATGGCCGGAACTTTGGCACAACTGCACTGCTTGTGCGGCTGGGAGAGACCGGCGACAGGCCTGCGGTTCCGGCGTCGGCATTCTGGAAGCGTGCACAGAGAATGCTGGTCAAACCCTCCGTATGCATTGATCAGTGCTGCCAGGAGTTGTCTTTCTTCAGGTCCGAGAAGTGATTCCCGCGGCGGCGAGGCGACACTTTCCAGGTGAGTCTTGCTGGGAGCAGCCCTTCGTCCCGAAGAACGGTTACCACCTGCAGAGACGCCATTGTCCGCGAGCCTGACATTTCGTTGGCGCAGCGCTCTCGCAGTCATGACGGGAGTTCTTCCCTGTACGTCTTCCCTTTGATATGGCATCCCTGGTGAAATTTCTAGGCGGTATCTAGCGCCGGCTGTGTTGCTGTGGTGATGCGGGTTGGGCACATAGTGGAGGCCTGAGTCACGCCTGGAAGGGCTGACGTCGCTGGAAGTATTCACTGCCGCAGGGGCTCTGATGCGCAGCCATGTGACGAGCTTGACCAGAGCGCAGAATGCCAGACGTGGGAAATCAGCCGTTACCTTGAGGCAGCTTGCCACATGCTGCACGACGCCATAGGCGCCCTTCACGAGCCTCGACACGAATCGGAAGCCGTCGGCCAAACGTACGCCGGAGCCGGGTAGCTGCTGGGCGCTGTCGCCGCCCAGCCACTCACCGCGGCTTCTAACCCTGGTGACGAACTCCCGGGCGGATGCAAGCGCCATGGAACGATCCTTCGGGATGCTTGCGTGCCTTCTGTGTGGCGGGCTGTCGAGACTGCCCTCCGTCGGCCAGATCTGGTCGCAGCGGAACGAACGGCGAGTGCTGTCGGGAGACTATGTGGCTGTTCTGATGACTGCGCGACCGAGCAGGGGCACGTGCATGGGCTCCGTCGTCGTCTGCCCTCGAGCGGAGTGGCACTCTGAGCCGCTCATGAAAAGTATGCGTGGCGCTGGAAAGAAGCCAAACAGTGATGCATAATGGCAGAAAAAGTCGAACCTGTGATCAGGTTTTTTCTGTATGTGTGTGTCTGGAGAGTATACTTGGTAGTGTTTTTAAAAGTCTTGGATATACTTAGAGCATAATTTTTTTCTCAAAAATAATTTCGCACGCATAAGAAAAAGAAGAAAAGAAATAAACGCCTTAAAGTAGCAGATCGAACCATGCATCCAACATAAGTAAATTAAAAAAATGGAAGGGGTTTATCTTATTTTAAACCGAGTGGACGTGCGAAAGCAGGTGTTCACATTTCAATGTAAGCTCCGCCTTAAGGGTAGGACGTGATATGTTTAGTGGTTTAATGCCCATGTATGCAGAACTGTTCATTCTCTATACTTAACAGTCATGGACTGCGGCGACTTCTCATACGACTACCAGGGCAGTGTCGCAGCGGTTAAGCGATGCGCCACTGCACTGGCTGGTGGCCGTTTATAAATCACAGCCACCGGCAGGGATTGTGCGACCCATGTTGCTTTTCCCGAGCAACCTCTCGCGCAGCTGCCGCAACGCTCCTCCTAACTTACCCAAGTTACTACCAGAGCTTACCCGAGTAGCTTCGGGTAGCAACTCGGGTTTCTAGGCAGCGGCTCAGGGTCGTACGTACGGTGACAAGATTGTCAGTGTTGGTGAGCGTATAGACCGCTTACAGCGCGCAGTTGTTCCGTTTGAGACAAAATTTCCTCACAGGCGCGCTCAGAACACGGCATCATTACGGGCCTCGTAAGTCGCCGGCGTGTACGGAGCGACTTTGGAATGGAAATATCACAAGTGACTGCAGAATGTGTTCTTTCTACGAAGATGTGGAAAGGCGGAGGAAATACGTGCGGTGTTGTGAATTGCAAGAATGGCGGCATAAAGTAAAGGTGCGGGATGAGATCGTTTGCGAGCTTCACTGAACCGAACCGCACAAGGACGTACTGCCCCTGTTCGTGCCCGTTTGCCATGAACCCTTTCCGAAAGGGCGAACGCAGCAAACAAATCTAGGGAGCATTGATCAAACGTCTGCCAGCGCTAGATAGCCAGTCTAGAAAAAAAAAAGGTTTCGATCTTGGAAAGTCTGCGAGGGTAAATGCACAACACAGCCGCACGAACAAGCTGTTCCGCCTCCGAAGCCGTGACGGCGTCTTTTCAGTTCTGCCAGTTGCGTCTGCGTGTGTAGCGAGACCCCACTGCTCGTAAGGTCTGCGGTCATTAATAACAGGCTGAATTAGGAACAGAAAAAAGAAGGACGACTTACACTCTTACATACCGCTACTGTAGACTACGCAGTGCACAGCCGTGCGCGCGGACAACGCTTACCGTCGATGGTGCTACTCTTGAACTTCGCTCCGCGAAGCGCGGCTTTTGTGGAACCTATTTGTAATAAAGCATTTTCGTTACGGCTGCTGGGATGAGTGGTTGTCCCTTCCTCGCGGTCCACGCCAGACTGTCACTAAAAAGTGACCTCGCAGACCAGCGCTCACAATTAAGCTGATTACTAATTACCACCAACGAGACCTCGAGCACTTTCGTGTTCGCATATCGAGTGGAGCGTACCACAATTTTAAGTGTGAGGCTTACATAATTGCGAACTTGTGTAGCATGAATGCGTTGCCATGCATGCACGCGTTATTACAATTATCGCAGGATTTACTTACGACTTATTTACTTCTTTGGATGCCGGAATTCAAGTCGATGCTTTGTTTGACAACCTTTCTCATCGACTTGACAACCTTTCCCATCGTCGCAAACTGGCTTGCTTAACTCCTTTCCACAAAATTTACCATCATCCCTTGCTTTGCGACGATTTCTTTCACTCACCCTCAGTAGTGTTTCCACGCCTTAACCATCCATTCAAGATAAAACGTATCACATGTGACACTTCAAGTTTTGCCAAATCATTCATACCCAAAACCATTATTGATTGTAACCGGCTGCCTTCTACAATCGTCGCTGAAACGAACACGACATCATTTCATGAACTTTTAAAAAATCAAAGCGATGTGTAGTTTTCTTCTAGTTCTGTTCTGCTCACCGTAATGTCCTCGAGTTTTGTTTTTCGTTCTGTTTATTACGTTTTTATTTTTTTTTTATTACGTTCATTTTGTGTTTTGTTGTTCCGCCACATTTTCATCCTTGCTGACTATCAGTTATTGCGCTTTTCCCGTTTTCTTTTTGTTCTGTTCCTTATGTTAGATGCTCCTTCTTGTATCTTCATGTTCGAATTTTTACCACCCCCCCCCCCCCCCTCCCCTACGGAATACCCTCGTGAGGAGGGCCTTTAGGGGTATCTTGAAATAGATAAATGAAATAAATATCGGGGAATACTTCGAAACGATTGCACGCCAGCTCGTGAAGGCTGCTTGATGCATGGTACTGCTGCTACGATAGTTATTTGTGCACATATATATTTATTTTCGCCGCCTTTCTGTGTTTAACAAACCAGTACACCCCCATATCCAAGTGGTGAGACTTCAACATTTTTGAATACGGGGGTTGGCAGATGTGGCGTGGAAATCTTTCACACAGAACCGCAACCTGTCGAAATAACGCAAGCATTATTACTTCATTTAGAGCGAACTAGCAGATAGAGTGTGCCAAACGAAAGCCGAACAATGAGGCAAAAGAAGGGTAATTTCCGCTAGGAGCGCTGCGAACGTTATCCTTCCCTAGGTGCCTTTTTAGAGGCGGCAGAGCCCGCCCGCTGCGTAGCGTAGGGGTTACTGAACTCGCTTAACACGCGGAAGACTAGGTTTCGATTCCCGCTGAACGAACAATAAGTTTTTTCATTTCTTATTTTATTTAAATACCAGTTTAATTTCGTGGAAACAAGCCGTGGCAGCGAAAAAAAATGGACAACCAAAACCGAAACTGAAGTTTGTGCAGTGCCGCCTTGCTGTGCTGTGGACTTCATCTTGTCAACATATAACGGCCGGAAACTCCGTACCTCGCCGCGCCAATTTTGAATGCACGTTTAAAGCGCGTTTATACTCCGACGTAACGCACGCGCAAGCGCGCGCTGGCCTCCGCGACGTTACGCTGGCTAGAAGCCGATGTCTATACTTCAACCAACCGACGCAGCGGACGTATTCAGCGTCGTCTGGCGCGCGAATAGCTCCGCTTCCATTTTTCGCCGGCCGCGTCGAGCTGCGTCAGCTACCCATTCCGGCATCCCTGGCATGGGGCATTATGGCTGACACTGCCTCCTGCAGCGGTCGACAGAGCTCTTTGATATCTGACAGCATGGATTGCGTGGCCGGCCAGTCCAGCGGTGTAATAGAGCGGCTGCTCGAGGGAATAAACGACTGGACTACAGAGATATTTAACGGAAGAGGAACGCTTGGGAAGCGATCCGCCTGCTCTGCGGTCTCGGCACAGGTGAGTTCCTCGGAAAATTTGCCGTTTGCCGCGTGCAGTGAAATGCTTTAGGGGATTTAATGATCTTTTTTTCTCTTATCCGCACTGCTTCCAATGGACGAATGCCAGAAATTATGGAAGAGGTTGCGGGATCGGTGCACGCGGGAGGCGCTGGAAATGGCGACGCGGAGCGGCAGCGGCTACGTTTCGCAGACAAAATGGGAATTCGCAAAGTCAATGGATTTCTACAAAAAGTGCGGCCGTCCGAGAAAGTGAGTACATATTTCAGCTGGTAGCACCACAGTTCGCTGCTTGATTAGACCAGATCGAGAAATCCTCCAGCAAGTTGTGCACCGCCCGACTGAATTATTCTGTTGGCCTAACGGTGGGTTTGTTCTGGCCCAAACTTTGCGCAGAGGTTGCATTCGGTGATCAGAATCTTTTTATACTACATTTAGACGAGGTGTACTTGCCCGATTCGGTCTGGATGATTCGGAAATCCGGCTTTCCTGTGGGATCGTTTGATCAAACGATAATCTTGGCGACATCTCGTGCGAAAATTGATATCCAAGCACAAAGAACCAAGCCCATTTTGGTGGTCAGCCCTTAGATATGACCCGGGAAACACACCAAATTTAGTTCACGACTCCATCACCCAGCTTGAAATTGATCTCGCACAAACTGGACCAAAATTTATAATTAAGTAGAATGAACAAAACAGGTTTCGGTGGGTAGCCACAAATTTCCCCCACTCCTAATATCAAGCGCAAAAATTTGGCTTCAATTAGCAAATGTACGCTATAAGCATGAATTAAGCAACATAAAAAAGTGGGAAACGTGCTTCCGCATGATTTTCCGATGAAACCACGTTAAACCACTGTCAGATGCTTTCCTCACTGGTATGAAGTCGATGTGCTGACAAACAGCGCATTCCAAAGCTTAGCAATGTTTAAAAGAAATCTGAGTTGCAACGAAGCAAACAATTGGAGACCTTTCTTTTTTCCCTGCGGGCTGTGCATATTTCTCTTTTCTCCTTAAGCATGCCGACTTAGTGATATTTCGTTTCTTCCAGAACTACGTCCAACCTCAAAAGGGCGCATGCAGTGGCGGATGATGCGGACACTTCTGTAGAGGCAATCATCAGCCTTGCGATGCATCAAAGTACACCGTCACCCGCTGGGAGCATCAGTGGTGACTCTGAACTCCAAGATAATGAGCACTCCTCACTGCCAGCTGTGGAGCCACCAGCAAGGGAACCACGAGCTCACATCACCAAAAAGCGCAGTAAACCTCCTGACATATTTGAGCAGCAGTTGCTGTCTCAGCTGCAGCAGAAAATGAGTGAACAGGAGGCACTTGGCCTGTCCATTCCGTTACCCCTTGACAGGATGGCTAGGCAAGCAGCAGCAAAGTGCAAAGTTGAATTAATGCAGGGATTTTTTTCCGAATTTGATGTCAGATTTCTAAGCAGCTTGTTTTTTTATTTTATTTTTTTTTTGGGGGGGGGGGGTCCACTCAAGTCAACTGTGCCCCTTTTGACTACATTACCAGTCGTAAAAACAGCTTGAAACGAATGTTTCATGTTCTAACATGCAAACAGCCTACTGTTATAAAGGTCAAACTACAAAGAGGTTTGCTCAATAATGGGTTTCATCACTGTGAGTTCGGAAAAAGAAGCGCTGTTCATGGAGGTTCATTACCACTGCCAATGAAACAAAGTACGAGGCTGGAATCTAAATGGTTATTTTGCTACCAAAATAGGTATCATACTACTTTTTCATTTGAATGCAACAAGACGGGATGGTGGCGGTGAAGAGCCTTTATTGAAAGAAAGAGGTGAGGCTCTCTAAAGAGCCCCGCAATGGGTGGAGTCCTTATTCCGGGACTCCATTGGTCGAAGCCGCCAGCTTAGCCCTCTTGACAAAAGCCTTTTGGACCTGAAGGTCCGAACAGCCAAGCAGGGTCGCCTCCCATTCCTCTCTGGTAGGGTTGGGGTGGGGGGAGAGAGCTGAGTTGCGCTGGCAAGCCCAAACCATGTGGTAGGTGTCAGCCACCTCCCCACAGTGTTTGCACCTGCCAGTGAACGCGGGATCGAAGTGTTTTAGTACTGCCGAGCACAGCATTGTGTTCGTGAATAATCTGAGCAGAACGCGTTCGTTTGCTTTCCCCAGTCCCTAGGGGCCGGGTAGAGGCGATGCCTATCCTTATAATACGATGTGATAGCTTTGAAGGAGAGTAAGCAGCTACCTTCAACAGGCTTCAAGTGCTTGTGATATGAAACTTCTCCAGTTAAGTGATTTTGAATGTGATAGCTTGATTTTATTTTGCTTAACTTCTGCCATGTGTTTTCAAATATTATACTACGCTTAGTCCAGCTACAACACTGATGGGATGTACAATGTTTGTGCAGATTTAAATGTTTTTTATTGAGAACCATTGCTTCTTTGGCTGGCACCTGATTGATTTGTTTTACATGTTTTATATTTTGTTGGTAGTTGTTGTTCAGCTGCATTACTTTGTTGCAGTGTAAACTCAGATGTGCAGTTCAGGTGCTGATATAGGCATAATAATGTGATTTTTAATCAACTTTGACGTTAGCTATATAAACTACAAGATATGTATCATACTACTTTTTCACTTGAATGCAAGAAGACGGGCTGCAATAGGCTTCATGTGCTTGTGATATGAAACTGCTATGCCAATTTTGTAATTATTCCTGATTTAATGTTGCTTAATCTTAGCTCTTTTTTGTTTGTTTATTACAATGTGCTTCAACATTTCGGTGGTTCACAACACTTGTCCATATTTAAATGTTTTCATCGCAGACCATGCCTACTTTAGCTGCTACCTGATTCTTGGTTTTTTACGAGTTTTATATTTAATTGCCAGCTGTTTTCACCTGCATTACTTTTTGTTTCTCAACTTGTGTGTATTTATTTATGCTATGTGCCAAATGAAGTGATTTTAAATCGGATGTGGTGTTATTGAGGGAACACCAGTGTTCAATCGCTATACCCTTTGGATACTCGGTAGCCTGCAATATTTTTTCACTTGTACGGGTATAGAAATAAAGGCAAACTCTGTGAAACCCAATTTTGTATTTTATATATATATATATATATATATATATATATATATATATATATATATATATATATATATATATATATATATATATATATTAAAGCGATATCTGACTGATGCGCACCTAATTGCATAACAAATTTCATTCAGGTCATCTTTTTGGTGATGCTGCACAGCAAAATTAACCATCCAGATATTCAGAAATTACAAAAACTGGAAGGCTGTTAAACAGGTAATTTGGAAATGTACAATATGCTGCGACATCAAAAAGGCCAAGGTTTAGTGCAGGTGCTTGCTGAAGGTGACTGTCGAAGCGCTTTAGATAGAAAACAAAGAACACTAGTCTTTAAACCCCTAAAGTAGACTAAAATAAACCATGTACTACTTCAACCTAAAAAAAAGAAACTATTTCTCTAACATGCATGACACGAGAGTATGAAGTGCACTTTTACAAACAGCTGATGCAAAAATTGTGAAGACAAAACAAAATGTCAGTCATGTTTAATACAGCTTTTGAACAACAGACAGCATTTAAGGAAAAGAACAGTCTTAAAAATACTTCACAACAAAATGACTACATTTTAAGTGTACTCTTACTGCTAAAAGAAATAGAAAACAAACTGAGAATTGACGTGCTCGCACAGAACGAAGTCTGTCGTCATCATCATCATCATCATCATTTATTAACCCTTAAGGGTCCCGTAGGGACATTACATAAGGGGGGGGGGGGGGATACATAGTGTCCGACGGTCATACATATGAAAAGGCAAAAAAATATTGAGAAAACTGGGCAAAGTAAAAGATAAACAAATTAATATAGTCAATCAAAGGAAAAGTGAAGAAGAAGCATGCAGAAATACACACTACCTTAATAGAACGTGTTCAACAAAGAGTTTGGTCATTTTACAGTGCATCGTAGCTGACACCGGGTATAGGAAAGTTTTATTATTCTTGAAAATGTTCGATGAGCAGCTGCCTAAAGTTGGAGGGATTAGTCTCAACAACAATGTTTTCGGGTAGGCTATTCCAGAATTCAATCGCACAAGGAAGAAACGATTTGTTGAATGCATTGGTGGAGCCGTGCAAGCGTTGTATGCTAGAGGAATTAAATAAGCGGCGAGATGATCGTACCGGAGTGCGCAGGAGGTTTCCCCGAAGTGCTAGAAAGTTAAAGTACAGTTTGTGGAAGAGGCAGAGAATTTAAATTTTTCGGCGAAGCGCTAATGATTTCAGACCGAGAGATGATTTCATGACAGTTACACTGAGCCGAGGTTTGTACTGCGAGGTGATGAAACGTGCTGCCCGGTTTTTGATGGCCTCGAGTGAGTCAATCAGGTAGTCAATCAGGTCGGGTACTTGCACAAAGCAAATGGTAAAAAACTGCAGAAAGGCCACATTACGTTCACTGTTTGTGAAAGATAGCCACAAGATGGTTGCTCATGCAACATCTTGTGAAGGTGTAGGCTACATTTTAGCTTCTCCGAACTACATTTAGCTGCCAAGGAAGGGAGGGAGCCTGTTGGCGACATAAAATATTCAGTGGTTTCATCCCTCAGGGCTATAACCGTTGAAGTCGACCGGTTACTTGTAACTGTCGAGCGGTTGCTGCTGCCACGGACATCCACTACTGTTTCGCGCCAATCTCCATCTTGTACATTTTCTCCACACACGCTATCACTGTAGCCAGATGGGGCAGTATGCAGAGTCCTGCATAAGAAAATTGTGTAGGCACACTGCTGCATTTACCATATTGGTTAGGAGGTCAGGGTCTCCATCTACAGTGGAAAGAAAGGTACCCGATCGAGCAACCAAAATGCCAAAGGCATTCACAACGCATCTTCGTGCCCTAGACAACCGATAGTTGAAGATTTTTTTCTCTCTTCCCAGTTTTTTCCAGGGTAAGGCCGCAGTAAGTCTTGAGAGGGAATGCTGCGTCACCCACGATAGAGAGAGGCCACCTAGACGTTGAGGAGGGTTGACCGAGTGTTCCATCTTCAAACTGTTCTTTGATAGTGCTCTCTCTAAAAATAGCACCATTCGGGAACATTCCTTCAACTCCGACTTCAACTAGCACAAAGCGATAGTCAGCATCTACCACTCCGAGAAGCACAACGGAGAAAAATCGCTTGCAGTTGCAGAAATCCGAACCAATGTTGTCCGGACACCTGATCGCAAAGTGTTTGCCGTCTATGCTCCCAATGCAATTAGGAAAGTTCCATTTGGTGCTGTAAGCTTGTTGGGTATTTTCCCACTGTGCTGCTGTTGGGCGCTTGAAAACGAGTGGTGACAGGGTTTCCCACAGAGCTGGCAAAATTTCTTTTTGTATTTGCGACACTGTTGAGGTGTCCATGCAGTAAGGCATTCCAATGTCCTGCATGCTGCAGCCTGAGGCGAGGAACCTGCAAGCATTCAGCACTCATAAAATTAATTTCTCTTACATACGTAGTTCTCATACGTTTGCGACGCAGGCGATGCACTAGCAGTGCTAGCGCAAGTTTCTTTTTCGTCTCGTGCGTCAACGGCATTCCACGAGAACAAATCTGCGCGCACTGCAAGGCTCGAGGTGACAAAATTTGCGCGGTAGCACCAGCGAAAACGTCCTCGCCTTGCCGCAGCGCTCGCCAAATAACCAAAACCTGCTCCAACTGCGCGTCTTCTGCGCATGCGCTCCGGCGCCGGGCGCGTCAGACGCGTCGCACTCAAGACGCAATGGTTTCCAGACGCGTCCGTCGGAGCCGGCGTAAGTAGCCGACGTCGCCGGCTGCCGCCTGGCGCGCCGAATACGTCGGACTGTATCAGAGGCTTTAGGGCACACCCGGCGTTACTCTCCAAGCTCCGATATGTGCTTTTAGCAGATGAGTAAGACAAACACGCCCTTCAAACAGTGCTGACAATTGTTTCGTTCAGCTCGACGTCTCCGAGCTGCACTGAGTACGTCACGCAGACGTGCGCTGTCACTGAACGAAGTTTTCGTCTGGACTGTAGTGTTTTCTTTCAGCTTTTGAAAGAGGGGAAGTAAATCACAACTGGATCAGCTCAGACTTGGCGTCGGCGCACTGCACACAGTGCAGCGAATTCGTTGTCAAGGGTCCTACAGCCACCGGTGAGATTATGTCAGCCGATGGATGCGCGAGCTGCATGATTGCGTAGCATGGACGGCTTGGTCATCGACAAAGTAGGCACACTTTGTTCTAGTCACTGTGGAAGTATGAGTGAACTCAGAAGTGCAATCAAGCCGCCTCACCGAACTGCAGTGCAGCGTATGCAACAAGGATAGCTTTACTCAAAAACATGGGCGCAGTTATACACTTGGAGCACGAGCTTAGCGCTGCAGCTGTTCGGCGGGCTGAAAATTTCTGTTCGTTGTTAACGGCGTGCGCCCCAGTGTTGACGGACCATTACTTAGCGGCGCCACTAAAGCTGGGCTGCGGTGCGACTATGTAGGCTCCCTTTGCAGAACCAATACTGCACAGACAGACTAATACGCCGACGCCGGCGGAAACAGGTTGGCCATTTCCCGAGCTGCGCGCGACGCAGCCGACGCGGAGTATGAGCCCTGCGCTGCTACGTCCTGAGGTTTTCGGTACAGCGGGACCCGTGATACTAATGCGTTAATGGTCGAGCCGCTGCGATGCACCCTATGGGCTATCAGCGAAGGAAGGAAGAAAGGAAAACGTTTATTGAGCTCTAGAGAGTAGGTGAGCAATTTGGCGGAGTCAGGTGTGTCGTCCGTCTTCTTAGCAATGGTCGTCTGCCCCTAGTCCAGGGCCCCGCTGGATGCCGCTGCCAGCTGTGCTCGCCTATATGCTCGCCGGATTAGCCCAAGTTGGACGTCTTGGCGGTCGCTGGAGAGCATTCCTTCCCATTGCTCCGCACTCGGGTTTGGTATTTTTGGTGCCACCTCTATTTTCTGGTAGGCCCACGTTATGTGATAGAGCGTGGGTGTTTCATGGCGCCATGGGCATTTGTCTGTGTATTGTGTGGGTTGTATTTTGTTGAGTGTATTTAGATTCGGGTATGAGCCCGTCTGTAGCAGCCTCCAGGCGACGGCGTCTTCCCTGGAGAGAGATTTATGTGGTGGGGGTACCGTTTCCTGCAGCCCTTGCAGTGGTTTAAGATTGCCGAGTAATCTCTAGGGACAGGTTCGGCTTCCTCGAGGTCGCTTGTGGAGGGAGCTCGGTAGAAAGTGTACCCTCGAGCTACCCTGTCGACCGCTTGGTTGCCTTCCACTCCCGCGTGTCCCGGCGTCCATACCATCGTATGTTTTATTGGTTCTTCTTCTGTGCTTTGTTTGGGTCGGTCCCCAGAGCGGAGTATGCGGAGCGCTCTGTGACCTATTCTGCCTAACGACAACGCAGAACAGAGAGGGGCAAAGGGATGAAATGAGGCCACGGGCGCGGGGGTCGCTTTATAGTGCCTTTGCGTTTTACAGCGCAGCTTTAATGGCGCGTTTGTCCGTCGAGTGCCGGTGTTGGTGGCAGACCACACGACCGCACTCTGCATGTGCCCGCTACTTGTCGTCTTCGTGTGGGGCGCGCGCTCATCCCTGATCACGTGACCACGCGTAGTTCTTTCGCGCTATCAGGAGACCTACACGTGCACGCAGGCCGTGCAACCTTCGCTGTCATCGGGTGGGGCACGCGTTTGCAAGCCGCCGCCAAACACTTCGAACCGTCTCTCGGACGCTCTGCAGTGTGTGCGTCTCTGCATGAGTTATAAGCAGTTCTCAGGAAAGGCGCGGTCGCAACCATGCCTGGTGTACCCCCGGGGAGTAGTGTAATGCACGGAATTAAGCGTTGAAAGGGTCACGGTTACGGTACTGGGTAATCCGTGATCAAAGCGCAGTTGTTTTGAACTCACAGTACAATTACCATATTCGGTAAACATAATCGTAAACACGCAGCCCGCGCAACGCCGACCAGATCCACCTGTGCAAGCCGCTTCAATACTTCAAATTACATAAACAATAACAAAACATCTGCATTCAAACGCAGAACCCACCCAGAAAAACTGCGAAGTAGTAAAGCATTGCCGATTATCGCAATCGTATTGTAAATTTTTAAAAATATTTTTCGTATTTTTTTAGCAGTTCTATTTCCTTAATAGACAGCGCTGTCATATGCAGACTTCGTTGAAGGAAGATATTCTGACGGGCTAGTTGGTACGCAATCTTTTTTCGAAAAGCTGTGCGCTAAATAGACGCTCATTGGAAAAAAGTAGGGACGACAGGACAGAAGTGCAACTTTCAACTTATAATAACTGAGCCGCCACGGTGGCTGAGTACTTACGGTGCTCGGCTGCTGGCCCAAAAGACGCGGGTTCGATACCGGCCGCGGCGGTCGAATTTCGATGGAGGCGAAATTGTAGAGGCCCGTGTACTGTGCGATGTCAGTGCACGTTAAAGAACCCCAGGGGGTCGAAATTTCCGGCCGAAGCCCTTCACTACGGCGTCTCTCATAGCCTGAGTCGCTTTGGGGCGTTAATCCCCATAAACCCAACTAAACAAAACTTTAGTAACTGACAAATGACGCGAGGCGTGTCTATATAGCCGCTCATATCCACAGACGGGCTGCATGAGAGAGCGTGAACCAAACCAACAAACAAGTGAAATAGAGCACGAGGATAAAAAATCCAGGTAGGTGAAGATATCAACATGTGCCGAGTTTTGATAAAACTTGATTAAAGGGGCATTAACATGGGGTGACAAAAATGCATAACAACATGAAAATATGGAGGTGCAAGAAAGATGACAGTGAAAAGGAACAAGTGCATAACAATATGATAAAGAAAAGCAGAGCAGCATGACAGATGACAATGAAAAGAAACAAGTGAGAGGGGAGCGAAAACCGTGTAAAGGGCGGCAAGACAAGATAAAAGCACATTAAAAATTCTAAAAGCAAACTAAAATAAGGAGCAGCGACCGTGTTTAGATGTAACCATACAAAAAGGATAGTTCATTTTTAGAAAGTTTAACAGAAGGCGTGCTAACGGAGTTATCTTCGGTCAATGAAAAGCCCTCATTACTTCCCTCTTGGTCTTGTCCTGAGCCTTGTCTAGAAATTTAGTTTCATGAAAGTTGGAATGGCCGTTTCGGCAACTGTTGCAGTGCAACGGAAGATGTACTCCAGATTTGCTCTTCAGGGTCACGTTGTGCCCCACATACACTTTGCCGCACGTCAAGGGGATCCCATGCACACAGAACATTGGCAGTGCATTGTGTGTACGCGGTTTGATGCTTGACATTACAGGCCTTTTTAACGCGCTTTTGGAGCGTGAGCTACACTGGCCGAGGTTGAGCAGTTTCGCGTGGCTCCTGGAGAGCCGTGCTGAGCATGCGCAAGGGGCAGTGACGTCACAGGCGAACAGCTGGCACGCAGGAGCCGCCGCCTCCGCCGCGCGCGCCTCGCCGGCCATGGCCGCGGCAGACGCACTGGCGCCGGCGCGTGCCCAGCTGTGCGCCTTCGTTGCGCAGTAGCCAAGTCTGGCGCTGCGCCGGAGCCGCTTGAGAGCGCCTCTCATTTTGTGCGCATGCGCAGAGGTATCAGTACATATAGCGGGACGTTTGCCAGTGTGGTATAGCCATGGAGAAGGAGAGCGAAATTGCTGCTCAGCGGCTCAGCGTAGATCACGCTACGTTTATCCTGGCATAGCCGAGCTAAGCCACTGCTAATTTTTTTGGCCACCGTCGGACATAAATTGGTCAGTTAGCTCGCAGCCGAAAAAACAATAGGCAGTGGCTTAGCTCTGGTCAAGCCTGGATATGCAAGCGAAAAGCTTCAGTTATGCTTGGTATGACGTCATGGTTATGCTTCGTAGCTTTGGCTTTATCATTTTTTCGCTGTTGTGCAGCGAACTCCCAAGCGAGTATACTTCTGGATCGGACGAATTTAGTTTCTCAGGTTTTCTGCGTAGTCTAGCAGCAGCCTCACTCTCCTTCCCTCCCATGTCGAGTGCGCACGCCTATTCTCTGGCAAGCGCATTTTGTAGCCTCCGTGCGCATGCACATGACGCACATGTGCAGTAGCGCGCGGCTGCGCCGAAAGGTCAGGCGGCGGCAGCGGCGAGGAGCGACCACCTGCGCGGCGCGTGACGTCACTCGTTTTCGCGCATGCGCATAACTCACCAGTTCGACTCGCGCGAAGCTCGGCTCTGACCCGCGTAGCGAAGCTTTTCGCTTCAAAACCAGCTGAACCCCGTGTCTAGACGCAACTGTCTTCAAATTGTGTGAAAGACTGTGCAGGTAAGGGATTATCTGCACAGGTCTCTGTTATGTCTCGTGCTTACCACGGTCACATTTTTTAATTTTTTGGAAAAGGCGTTCAGACTTGCTGATGACCAAATGGGCTGGGTCACCAGCAGATAAAATTCGCTCAATCCGGCACTGGAAGCTTTCACCTATCTTAATTGTAGGTGCATGTTTTTTTAATGCAGATTTCTTGCAAGTAATTACAATGCCACGATTTACCGGCTTGGAGTGGGCATTATCATAAGACAAAAGAGACTTCTTTGAGCGAGGCTATAAGCCTAATAGACATGCGTATTTGAAAAATTAAGCTGTAGGTCAAGTCGATCATGATCTGCACGCTCATGAGTGAACTTCAGACCCCTCGATGTTGGCTATTAAAGTTTAAAGTTGCGCTTCTGTCCTGTCGTCTCCGCTTTTTGCCTGTGCACAGCTTTTCAAAAAAGATGCAGACATGGAGTCTAATCCGCCTTTTTCACTCGGCCGCTCCGCGCATGCGCGCCTCTCCTCCTTCAGCTCCAGTGGTTGAAAACCAACCGCCAGCTCCTTACATGAAACGCCAGTTCAGGTTTGCGACAGGCGCATGCGACAGATGAGGGCAGCTGTCAAGCGACCACCGTGGCCGACACAACGGGCGCTTAGGTCGATAGCAACCGACAAGCTTGTGACATAGACTTCGTACAAAAACGCTGGGAAGCTTGGACACAGGCGAGTGGGCCGGAGCTGTAGGCCGATATTACACGCTGAACAGCAGCGGCGGCTGGAAGCATTGGTGCCGAGTTTTCAATCTGCCGGGGCGCGGTATAGGAGGGGGGGGGGGGGGGGGCAACTAGTCTCCTCTGCATTTTGCACTGGTTCCTCGCTCCCCCAAGAGAATAAACAGGCAGAGAGGCTATATATATATAGCCTCTCTGCCTGTGTATATATATATATATATATATATATATATATATATATATATATATATATATATATATATATATATATATATATATATATATATATATATATATATATATATATATATATATATATATATATATATGTAAGGATCACTTTTATTTGTCTCCTCTGGCGAATATGCTGAAGAGAATAACCTCATGGCTCTTAAGACGGGGCTCGGAACCCAACAAAATGTAATGACTAGGTTTCTTTCCTGGGCATGAATAACCTTCTGACGTAACGAGCGGGTACTTTCAAGGAGTGACGAAGTTTAGAGCCACCACAAAACTCAGTGAGTCAGTAAGCACAACTGATTTACTCTATTTACGTTGGGCTATATATATATATATATATATATATATATATATATATATATATATATATATATATATATATATATATATATATATATATATATATATTCTGCATGCTGGATAACATTTTCAAGGACAACCTTCTTGGTATATTTGTTCATGGTCTGGTTGCATGTTATGTCTGCCGCGTCCCCGGCGGCAAGCCTTTGCTGAGCTTCAAGAGCGGGGGAAAAGATAGAAAAACCAGTACTGCGAGGAACTTTTCATGAAACGAGCAAAAGGCGGAGTTACAGACGGCTCATTTTGAAAGGCACGTTTATAGTTGATGTTTGGGTCAAGATATGATTTGGGTGCTCGAGGAGAGTTCGAAGACTTAGAAAAGACGGTGCACCAAAGAAAAACCTGCGCTTATCAAATGGCCGCTGATTTGATTCCGCATAGAGGCTTGGAATTTTATGCGTTGAGCGTGAGCGCGCTGCCCGCAACTAAATCCCGGAGTTCAAATATACGGGGGTCGCGCTCACGGCCCGGTGGATGTCAACAACGCCTTCTCGGAGCACTACTCTAGTCTATTGCAGGCGCAGGCGACGCGCACCCAGGCCCAGAAGGAAGTCCTTGGCCTTCTGCCTAAGCTCCCAACGGATATACGGGAGATCGTGAACGTGCCAGTCACGCCTACAGAAATCGAACGTGCAATCAGCAAGCTTCCCGAGAACCAGAGCTGTACGTAACACGTTACAAGTAATTTATTACTTGTCATTTTGTAATTAATCGATTAGGTTTTTTCAAACGGTAACGTTCCGGGTAATTCAGTTGTTTTTTCTCTAATTGATTACTGGTAATCAGTTACTTTTTTTTCAAAAACAAGTTTTATAGCCAGCGGTACAGTTTTGAGAACCTCAACCTGATGGGACACACTCGTGCTAGCGAAGATGTTTCCTTCGTGGCAAAATGAGAACGACTCAGCTTCTCCGCAGCCAGGCCGTTCGTCCGGACCACTAACGGGTCACCATTGTCTTCTACGACAGTTCTCGTCCCGAGAAATATCACGTGACCACTTTGTAGAGAGCCCCCGTCCTGTCAGATCCATGACACCGCAAATCACCTCCCACTTCACCAAACTCGTCGGCTTCCACACAGAACATGAGGGTGGGAATACAGCACAAGAAGGCGTGTAAAGCAATGATTCCGTTGAAACCAGCTGTTAGAGTGTTTTGTATTATCAGAAGGAAAAGTATGTGTGTGGACCACGTACTCACGGTCGTGCTTCCGTTCCACTGGGAGAGGTAACATTATTGCAAGAAGGGACGACGACAGACAGAGTGAAAAGAGCGCTGACTTCCAACTATTTATTTTCCTGATAGGCCACGCATTTATACACATTTGAACCTTCAGCAGGAAAGGGCAGGCAAAGCAATCAGCATGAAAGGCATAGGAGATTAGGACAATCACCATCGATCCAGAAACTTCAGCTCTTTCTTGGTTAGAACAACTGATGGCATGCTTACACACCTGTCCTCTGCACGAGCAATACTTGCCGCCTCGATTATCTCCCTAACACACTGATCATTGTGTCGAGCAACGATTGTGCTTTTTTGGAACGCAGGCGCGCAAGGTTTTCTGCGGCGACGTGCAGACTCATTGCCACAATTACGACAGTGCGTGCTAAGATGGCCCTGGTCACCATCATTTACATTCTTGTTGTGTTCTTTCAATCTGGTATTTATGCACCTGCCGGTTTGTCCAATGTATTCGCGTCCGCAGGACAACGGAACGCGATATACGACACCATCGTCGCAAGTGACAAACTGATTCTGGTGTCTAATCATGCACGATTTTTCCTTTTTGCTGTAGCACGGGTTAGTCTTCTTGCACAGAACTGATAGTTTGAGTGGGGCCGAAAACACAACAATAACGCCTACGCGCTTTCCAATCTTCTTCAAGTTGTGGGAAGTCTGGTGGATATACGGAATGACTGCCACTTTTTTGCGTGCATCCGGGCCTGTCACGGCATTCTTTTCAGATTGCCGGACGTTTTTCATTTTCTGGAGCAAGCCCTCGGCCACAGAAACCACAAGGGCCTCCGGGTACCCTGCGTCAGACAGGCGTCTATTTTGCAGGGCTAGACTTTCTTTGATCATATGGTCGCAGGACTTAGTCAGGGCATTTACAAAACAGTGCTTTACAACGCTGCGCTTCACAAGCTTGGAGTGGGCAGACACAGCGGGTAATAAACCTTTTTTCCCCCGTGGTTCATACCCCCAACAAACATGGTCATTGCAAAACTTTAGTCTTAGTTCCAAAAATCTAATGGAATTGTTGCTGGGCAGTTCATGCGTCAAAACTAAAGGCGCTAAGTTTCGCTTTCTTTTCACTCTGTCTGTCGTCGTCCCTTCTTGTGGTTCGCGCTGCAACACATGTTAGATATGAACCAACTAGCCCGCCAAGCAACCATTCTGGAATAACATTATTGGATTTTGCCACTGAATGTGGGTTGGCCTCAGACCCTTTTTCGAAGCATTCCACCCCAAAAGATCCGAGCACCTAGTAGGGAGAAACCTTGTACCCATTAGAAAACAGGTGAGTACCCAGAGGCTCTGGCGATCGAGCCCAGCAACTCCCGTATGCGAGGCGGATGCTCTGACCACTATAGGCTACGGCATCGGCGCTCCAGTGACTCAGGTATATACAGGGTTCGCATTATTGAACAGGGGTTCGACTTATAGAGCGGAACGCAGCAGCGAAAAATCATGTTCCACGCCACTGTTTAAGAATATTGCAAGCTCCTTCACAAGTTCGCAGCACGTCCGCCTCAGCCCACAGCATTAAAACACGTGAAGTGCTCACAACCTACCACAATCAGCCAACCCAGCTATACACAGGCGCAGAGGGACGTTAGCAGGCAACATCACGGCGGCGTGGGGTAGTGTGGGGTACCCTGCAGCGTCAGTTAAGCGAACTAAAAAAAGTGAAAGAAATGAGGCCGGCAGCACCTCACGAGCAGGTCGCTTTCTGTCGTGGTACAAGCTACCGGGCATGCAAGCTCCGAGCGACCGGCATATGTGCGCAACTACGAGGTGATGTGCGCAAGGTGTTCATACGTCATAACACTGCCCTTTTGTTCAGTGTATGTAACTGCTGATCTCTTCACATGGAAACATGCGAAAATTAGCGACAACTTCGAAAAGCAACTCCACTTGAAAACATTAGCGCGTAACAAAACACCGAGCAGATAAGCCGCAAGTTGCTAATTGTTCAATAAAAGTTAGAAGCTAAATAACGCAATAGTAATCAAACACTTTTCTTTAATTGTTCAGTTACTCCTCTGGGACTGTAATTGACCACTGTAAACAGTTACATTTCACATAAAGTAAATGCAGTTGTAATCGGTTATTTTCTGCGACATGTACGCAAGACTGCTAAGAACTAATTGCCCGGAACTGACGGCATCTTAGCCGAGTGCTATCAGACATTCTAGAGTGAACTCTGCAATTCTGGCCTCCGTGCATGAAACCATACTGAACAGAAAGCTCGCCTCTCCATCTATGCGATGCGATCACTTGCTGTTAATCCCCAAGCGAACTTCCACGGACGTGGTACCCGATATCTCCGACTTTAGAGCGATCTACCTTTTATCTACCTACTATAAAATTCTTGACCGCGTCCTAGCACGCCAACTCGGGACCACTCTCGCAGGAATTGTCGGTCCATATCAAATGTGTGGATCTAAAGGACGATCGATAAGTGCCAGCCTTCACCGCATGCGTACAGTGCGTGAGGCGGCAGACAGGCCTGTTGCCCGTCGCGGTCATCTAGCTAGACTTAAAGAAAACATTCCGCTAAGTTTAGAGGTCGTTCCTCTCTGACATGCTAAAACACGTGGGAATCGGTGACACATTGAAAGACTGGATCGGTCTCAGCTACTGTGTGATCACCACCCGCATTGTCCTGAACGGGCACTGGGTGCGGTCGATACTCCAAGGCTGTCCCATGTCGCTCATGCTCTCTACATAGAACCGTTATGTCGCTCAATCCTCAATAGCAAGGTGATCTCCAGCCTCACTTTCGATTATGAGGAACTATGCCTGCTCACTTATGCTAAGGACGTAGCCATCGTCTGCTCGGCTGCTTCCCAGGTCCAAGAGGCCGTTCGAATAACGGAGCGGCTCTGTCAGTACGCTGGTGCCGAATTAAACCTTGCTAAATCTCAGGGCGCGTGGCTGGGGCTGTGGCCCAGCAAGCCGCCTAACTTGTTGGGTTTGGATTGGAGCACCAGCGTAGAGCGATACCTTGGGATTGATTTTGGCCTTGGCCCGCCTACACGTCCTCGGTGGGAACCAAAGCTAGCCGCCGGAGACAGAAAACTTCACCCTTGGAGGACGCGACACATCGCGGCAGAGCTAACGTCTGCGACACCGTTGCATATCCGGCTGTACTTTATGTTGTCACGGTAAACAGGCTGCACCGACTGTGGACCATATCTCCATATGAGACGGTCAGACCTGTTCGGGAGCTTGGAGGCGGGCGGCGTGAACATCGAACTCAAAGTGATCGTTCAACGATTCATGTACTTCAGATGTGAGCGCGTTCCTTTTTCTGACAGCTACAGTGCAATGCTTGGGAGCCACCCATTTGGCCCTTTGGCTCGCCACAACATCCCAGATCAGCAGGGGCTATCGAGCGATTGCCTTTTACAAGGAGGTCGCGCAATCCATTCCGCTCTAACAGGATCCTTTCTCGTCAGAATACTTGGCTAAAGTCAAGCCACGTAGGATATATACTGAGACTTACATTACCATATACAGCCGCCGCACCGCTACCGACAACTACCGACTGGAGAGAGCCGTTCGGAAGTTCTTCCGCGCGTCAGGAGACTCCTAGCTGGTATCGTCAGAAACGATTTCTTCCACTTTCACATGGGAGTGCTTCCCATAAAGATGCGCCAAGCCGAACGCGGCTTCTTCGTACCCTGAATGAATACATATCCCCTATGCGGGAAGCGAGAGGCCGCGCAGCACGTCTTTTTAGTGTAAACTGCACCCCGGCCTAGTACTTCTGGCACGAGCTTCTTCGGCGCGCGGTGGGACATAACTTGGTTCGGACTCCTCAATCTCAACGTTTCAGCCGACAGCCACCCAATGCCTGACTACGTTCTTGTTCTGGGACTCCATATTCCCTCTGGAGGGCGCGTGTTGACGTGGTGGAGTGTTTGAACAATCCGAAACCCGCTTGGCCGCACTTTGTCACGAAAGTAGAGTGGGAGCTGAGAGCGCGCTCAACCCGGACGAGGAGCTCCATGCATGGGGCTCTCGCTAAGCGGCTCCGAATTTCAAAGCCAGAGAATGGGAACAGTTCGCCCAGGCGTAGGGTGGCGCATACGGTGCGGCTCACCCCGGCTGGTCCGAAACCTGAAGGGAGCAGTGGAAATAACCTTTGCAGCGGCTGCCGCCCGGAGGTTGCGGTGGGTGAACGCGGATGCTCGCCACTCACGACGATATCGTTATTGTCCTTCCTCTATCTGTCCCATGATAGCATTTGTCTTATTGTATTCCGCATTACTGTATTACTGGAATTATGTTCAACCACACTTGTTATCACTGCTGTTGTCGTACATAATGTAATTAAAGCTGTTTTGAATCCTAATCAGGGTTAGAGCATGCTAGTTCCTTTTTCCTACGTTAGCAGTATAGACTTCTCTCCTGAAAAAAAATCCGTGGTGTGTGTGTGTGGGGAGTGGGGGGGTGCACTTTCGGACACCCACCGGTATTCAGACACCATTGCACAGAAGATACGGCGACATTCAATTCGAAAACAAAATGGGAGGTGATACGCGTAAAGGCGAAATATAAGTACAACCAATACAGCTAACGCAAATTTGTCGCATCACATCGTATTTTTTTTTGGCGGATACCATTTGCAAGACATTTTTTGGAATGTTTAAGGTAAATTTTGCTTAATTCACGTTTGCCTTTGTTTGCCATCATAGTCTGCTTCAAGTCTGCCGTGGTTTCTAGGCGATTTTTGCATTAGTCTGCCGAGAATGGATGCTAAAGGCAATTGGTTCACTGGAAACAACAGCAGACCGGCATGCATTGCGTAATCAGGATGAGGAAGGAGCATATCCAAAGGTGCTAGAAATTATCTATGTGAACCGCACAGCATGATCAAAGTCCTGCAGAGTAAACGTTATAAAATACGAACCACTATCATGCAGGGTGGCATAGTCGCTACATTATTAGCCGTCGCATATTCACAGAAGGTATTCGGTGGTTGGATTGGAAGGTTTGAGGTGAAAGTTCATAATGAAAACCTCAGCTACCTCCGATTTGTTTATTCCTATGCCCTGCGAAACAATTTAAGGGAACAATTACAGCGCGTCAAGCGTTTTAACGTGGCATTGATGGTTTGAAATCTGCGACCCAGATTACATTAGGTTGCTGCCCAACAAGAGCTTCTCCGCCATTTCACGGCAGCAGCCAAGTTGGTCGCCTCTCAGATCTTTTTCACACCTCTCTGCAAAATTTGGAACGCAGGATGTAAGAATCACCCTCTGTGAACTTTCACTTTCAGCAGTCGCTGCTCCAACTGGCGCCAGTGCGGCCGTCGGCCACCGCTTTTCCTATGGCCGACCCCTTCGCAGATGAAAAATCGTCCCTGATTTCCTCAAGTTTTTACCAGCCGTTGAAACTTGACACGTTTCAACATTCCCATTTTCAGGAAATCCAAAGCATCTGAAGATTGCATTGCAGTGCAAGGATATGTTCTCTGTTCGTACTTTGTATGACCATCCCAGTAAAAAGAAAAGGGGTTGTTTGGGCAGTCTTCGTAAGCAAAGATGCAAGGGCCACTTGGCTGATTGTGAGACACACAGCACAAAAACGACGCTATTCAACGCAAATTCACGGGATCAATGCTGATAGAATTAGGGACCTGCTTACTGCTCGGTAAGCAAACTTAAGGCTGCAACCCATCAGCGATATATTCACCTAGTGACAAGTAATGTGAAAAGAATACTGCCTTTGATGATTTTTACAGCGCGAGATGCCTCAGCGAAGCCCGTCTCGAGCCAGTACTGTACTTCGCGCCAACTTCGCAGTCATAAGGTGGGGCATGGGGTTCCAAAAAATTAGAGCAGATTTAGCTTACTTGTCAAATGCGAAGCATGTGCGCAAGCACGTCGTGTTTCATTTCGCTTTCGGTTCAAGGCTATACAGCACTATAAAATTTTGGGACTACTTAACGCACCTTAAGAGGGTACTACGACAGCGATGTGTTCTGGATCCATTGTGCGTGGATCGAAATTGATGAAGACGACGACATGCAATGCACAGTGCGAGAGTGAGGCAGTTAAACACGAAGGTATGTGCCACTCCAAGTTGACAACACTTTCGGATGGTTTTGCAATACATCTGGTAAGGGCTATCGGCCTGTAACTGGTAGGACTATTTGGTGCTTTTCCGGATTTCAGAAAAGGTACTACGACTGCTTTTTTCACACCTCGGATATTTTCCCAGTTACCTATATTTTATATAGGAATTTCAACAGTGCCTCAACAGCGGCCTTAGAAAGATGGGGAAGCAAAGCGTAATGTACATTGTCTGGGCCTGGTGCTGTCTTTTTACTGGAGTATAATACTCTATTAATTAGTTTGTTCATATAAGGTTGTGGCCAAGTACTACACCAGAGTGGCCAAATCCTGTTCCGGTGAGGAAGTGCATAGTCGGTTCCGGTCACTGAGATCATGCCGCACCCCAGGCCTGCTTACGCAATTCCATCGAAACGCTCACAAGGTTAATTGGAGGGACATGGGAGAGGCCTTTGTCCTGTAGTGGGTGTAGCCAGGCTGATGATGATGTTGAAACTCTATTTAATTACTGCCGTGTGATAACCTGGTTGTAGTCTGCATTCATGCTTGTGCCAGAGGGAAATTTGTTTTTCTGCTATTGTTTGGTACTTCTGGAATGTGTGTGTGTGTAGTAGTTGGAAGAACTTAAGATGAGCAAAATGCTAGCCTAATATACTGGGTACACGAGGTCTTTGAGAACTCACAATGTTTACTTCAGGCACAGAGCCATATCTCAGCAAAAATAGACACATTTATGCCAAACTGTGGCAGTTGCTTCTGTCATTGTTTATTTCCAGAATTACTCAATGAACCCGTTATCAGCAACCATAACCGATTCAATGCAAAATGTGCGAGTGGCGACGGCATAGAGTTTCTAAATATTAATTACCCTGAGGAAAAACTGGCGCCACCATCTATGCGAGTTTCTTAAATGGCCCTTCATCCACCGCGGGAATGCTGGGAAGACGTGGTTTCGTGTTAGGCCGAAACGTAGATAGTATCTCGAAATTGGTAGCTGTGCCGTGATGCACAGATTAAGCTAATTCGATAATGCTTTTTCAGTTCTCCAAAAACTACAGAGAATACTTGCTACATTTGAATCGGTAAGAAAGCATAGATTTATGCTACGTAGAAGACGACGATGAGTGGGCAGTGCAGTTGGAAGGGGTGCTCGTGCTAGGCCAGCTGCAGACAAGCAAGAGACGATTTTGCTTGGGTCATAACCACTGCATTAGTGCCACGTAGAAGACGACGATGAGTGGGCAGTGCCACGGGTAGGAGAACTTGCGCTAAGCCAGCTGCGGACATGCAAGAGACGACTTTGCTCAGGTCAGAACCACCGGATTAGTGCCGTGTAAAAGACAATGAGAGGGCAGTGCCGCGGGAAGGAGCGCTTGCAATAGGCCGGCTGGGGACACACAAGAGACGATTTTGCTTGGGCCAGAACCACCGGAGTAATGCAATGTAGAAGACAATGAGCAGGCAGTGCTTTGGAAAGGAGTGCTCGCGCTACACTTTTTAAGGACGTGTTCGCAAAAACTCCCCGTAATTTGCGTGCCCCTTTTGAAGTCTTTAAATTTAAAGAAAAAAGTGTGCAAATTACTTGAGTAATTATGGCACCCCTGCTTTTGCAACAAGCCCGCCTTTCCTAGCATATTTCTGTTGCATGCAGCAAAGAATGGCTGGATTCTGAAAAAACAAACTGCAGCAATTTATTGAGCCTTTATTTTGTAGTAATACAGTAAAAGATCGTTAAATCGAACTCTAAGGGGACCAGAAAATTGTTCGAATTAAGCAAAGTTCGAATTATCGAATGGGCGCTAGAATGAGCGGTTATAGCCCCTGTCGCGCGGGCAGAACCCGAAGCAGTCACATCTGGACTCGTTATCGCGAGCTAGTCACTACTACACGTTTGTGGCAGGCACATTCTGAGAATTAATTTCATACGGTCATAGTGAGAAATGAAATAAATTGATCGGCCTGTTATGCACCAGAAACAAGTACTGGAATGCATTCGCGAGAGCATCGAACTTTAGTGGTGGAATATATCACGCTATTTATGCTCCAAAACATGTTTCTTTACAGGGTAGGGTTGTCAAAATTGAAAGTAATCGGCGAAGTGTATTTGCTTGCGTTTCTTCTGCCGAGACTCCATCAGCATCATCTGCAGCTTGCCCAAAGCTCCTGCACAACGTCAGAGTTCTCACTGACAGAAAAGTGGCGTGCTGCACCATCAAGTGCCGAAGCTACTTCATGTGCGCTTGGCGGTGGCATAGTCTCGTCACAGCCGTCTGGCTCATCACCGCTGGCTGTTCTCACTGCACGTGAGCCCTGCGATGTCTGCTCAGAGCATGCAGCTTCAATTATATCGGCGTCACTAAAAAGGGCTCCAACGTCTCCACGCTGCTGTCCACGTAGCTAGCGCTCGCGGCAGCAACAAAAGCTATCATCACCCGAACCGCCATACTACGTTGTTTAAACCATGTGATCACGACCCAGCGACTGCGGCATAACGAAAACCTGGAACAGCATGTGCCAAAGCATCAGTGGCGCAGGCGAGTGCCCCGGCAGCGAAAACCTGCTACGGCATGCACCGGAACGCGGGCTCCACGAGACTTGTGCACTCGGCTTTTTTTTCTTTTCCATTGTTTTACATCTCTGGAAAATTTGGAGCGTGTTTTACTCGCTATGGGCCGACTTCTATCTACAAGGCGCGGAGTCAGCCAGTGGCTCCTAGTTCGAATTAACCACAGCGGATGCCGACTTGTTCGAATTATCAGGAGTTTTCCCCCATTGAAATACATAGGGCTGTGCCGGGACCCAGGCGTCAGTTTGAATTAACCATAAGTTCGAATTAACGAGCTTTTACTGTAGTAATATCAGGTTTAACGTGTTGAAGCGATACAGGGGCTATAAGGGATGCTGTAGTGGAGGACCCAATATTAACTCAGACCAGCTGAGGTTCTTGAATGTGCGTCGACATCGCATAGCACACGCATGTTTGTGGATTTCGCTTAAAATCAACCTTAAAATCAACAGCCGGGTGCCATAGCCACTGAGCCATCTTGGCGGGTCTTATTTTGCATCTGCTGAGACAACGAATGCCTTCAAAAGTAGATGCTGCACAGCGTGGTTGGGTCTTTGCACCTGTTTCACGTATTTATGGCACAAAGAAAAGGAAGCTATTCTCACTCGGTACTTAATGAGTTAGAGCAGCGCTAACAATTAAGTTAAAGGTATGTGCAAGCATGAGAAAGAGGCAGACTAATAAAACTCAAGATATCACATCAGTTCTGCGTACAGTGCTTTATAATTGCCGAAAGAACATTACGGAAGCGCTGATTAGGTTTCTTTCCTAGACACCAGACTTCTCTCAGTTTTGTTGCTGCGTAGACTGGGTGACACTTTCACACTGCTATAACACAGACAGCTTCTAAGCGGTAGCACATCTCACTTTGTCTGAAAAAAAAGTATGCTGTGTTGCAAGAAAAGTGCACCTGAACAGAGTCCTGAACCAGTTCGGAATGGTCTCTTTGAATTGTTCCAGTTTGGGTTCAGTTCCAAGAAAGCGAAAGAAATATTGGTTGGTTTCGGTTGGGGTTCTGGATGAAAATACGTGTTCGGTTCCAGTTCAGCAGCCTGCTGATGCCACCCCTCAAGCTCTTTAAGGTATGTAGAGCCATTGTGCCCTGCTTTCAAGGCAGTTTTACCTTTAGGGAAGCCATAATGGATCCACTATACAAGTGAGAAGCAAGCCTGGTTACATTTGGAAAGGACGGTACCTGTTAATGCCACCTGAGCTAACCCATTTTACAGTGACAGCCGCTAAAATAACTAAAATGCTCACATCTGACGCCTTTTTTAAGTGCTCCTGTCAGTCCCATTCAACCGCAGTGAATTGGGCAAGTGACTCACACTCTTTAGGAGTAGAAGTGCTTGCCTGATTGGGGGTCTAAAAACTAACACAGGTGAGCAGGGAATCGACCTTCAAAGCTTTGGATGGATAAGGTTAACGATTATATCCCAATTTCATTCCTCATTTGGTCAGGAGCTGGACACGTTACATACTGCCTACTGCCGGAACAGTTTCTTTCACATTTAATTTCATACACAGGCGGCAGCTCAGTTCTCATGATTAGAGCTGGATTGGGACTAAATGAATTTTGAGAAGCCCAGCAATATACGTGGGAGGTAATTCAAATATCGCTGTTGCATTAGAGTTTGCACAAATGGGATGATCCACAGAAGTGGTGTGCAACGCAGAAAAAAGGCAATTCAGAGGGGCGTTACATAAGCCACAAAGCAGCTTTTGCCAGATAAGTTATATTTTTTATAAGCCAGCAAAAACAGGCAAATCAGCTTCAGGCCGTCCAGCATCATGTCCCAAGATGTGTAAAAAGCAACTGCAGCAGCAGTGCCAGATGTGGCTGATCCAAAGAGCACTTTGGTAGAAGATGTGCTCTGGTGTTAGTTTCCTGGTGCGTTGACGGCATCAGCGCCTTCCTCGATGCGGTGCTTATGGGGGTCATCTGGCTTCATAGCAGGGAACAGCAGCACTTCCTGCAAGGCAATGCAGTGTTTCTCTCTGAACAATTTAAATCTTTTTTTTTTTAAACTGAGCATATTTCACACTTTATTACGTGCCTGAACTTTGGAATAATTTGCAGACATTAAATTCTTTGAGACAGCACAAGCAAATCTTGTAGGCTGGCTACACCTTCTGCAAAAGCTGGCCACCAAAACCAGATTAATAGGTCTTTCGTATCTGGACTTTTGCCGCCGGACGACTAAAACCAAAATAATGCATAATTTATACTCACTAGTAGACTGTTTGTTAAACCAAGCATAGGAAAGGAACACAACACAGCTGACATATAGCACTAAGGCCACCGCCACCACTATTAAATATAAGGGCTTTTTAAGCCTGGCAGTTTACTCTAGTATGGGGGCTCTCAATCTTTTTAGCCCCGGGCAATCCCAGCAGCTTTCAAAAGGTGATGAGGAAACCCATGCATCTTGGCTTCCAACCCTTCTTGCCTGACATTCATGCAAACAGGAGCATACAGACACATGACAGCCGAAGGAATGCCCAAATTCAAATAATAATGACTGGCTGTTGTATAAAAATGCATGCAAGGAAAGGCATGGGCTGAGGCATGCATGGATTTAGGGTGCTAACCCATTTTGAGAACCCTTGCTCTAGTGTTTTTTTTTTTTTCGACGACAGCATAGCAAATCAACTGATACTGGTGCTAGTATTTATGACACGCAGAGAAATGGACATTCTGACGAAGGCTGTTCCATGGCCGAAACTTCAATAAATTGTTTCAAACGTTGGTCTACATTTTTTACAACTGACCATGCCAAGAAGATTTCCTCTTCGCTGGATTAAAAACACACGCACACACATACGCATGCATGCACAATCTCTCTCTTGAAAGAAAACAGACGCGGTGAATAAACACTACTTTTCTTATTCTTCACAATGTCTGTTTTCTTTCAGGTGTATTGCCAACCCAGCCCTAGCAACTTTTTCTGCCCTATATAATTATATAAAAGAGACATCTTGACAGAAAGCTAACTCCATTTTTATGTTAAACTGCCATAACTACAGCTATAGCTTCTGCTCTGGTTGACTGAAGGTCCTAAGATCCTTTGTTGCAGTTGGTCTAAAGACCACATAGCCCACACTGACAGGAAGCGCCTCCTAAAAAATTAGCAGCTGCACACGACAGCTCCAGCTTGAGTGCCTGCACCAATGGCTGCAAGCCTCCAGAAGCAGCGTGATCAAGAAAACATGATAGTTTCTGGTCTCTAGATGCCATTACAGAAGAATGAGGATGGCTGTTGACACCAATAATGCACCACACCTTCTAAGGCTAGATGTTATGCCACTGCACTCCTGCCTGCTGCCAAAAAAGGAGCATACGAAGGGTGCACTCTTCACATCTGATAAAGAGGTCACCAATGCAAGACACTGTCAGTGTTGTCAACAGCTGCCCTCATTCCTCTCCAACAGCATGCAGAAACTAGTGCATCGGTGGCAGAAATACATCCACTGCTTGTAATGTCAGCATTGAAAAATTATGTGTTCCTGGTAAAGAAGATATATCAAACTTTCATATCAGTAAAGTATTTCCAAATTCCATTAGTTGCAAAAAAAGTGACAGCTCAGGAGAGAGATCATATTGCACCGCTTAAAAAATTTCTTGCACTTTACAAAATAGCTGTTAATTTTAGTAGATAGCTTTACACCAGCCCGTCACAATCATTACACTCATACTCATTAGCACCACAGCGCCACCATGCGAGCCACTCAGATGAAATTCTAATGAACCAGTCGCGCTCACACACAACGCTTGACATTCCATACCCTCACTACTCCAGCCCTCCATTGAGCAGAGCACTTCACCTCCCGAGTGCCAGTTTCAAGCTCCATATTTTTTGTACCACTACACTTATTTCTTAAACATACAATTATCAGGTTCCAGCTTGGCTACAACCTTGTCTTGATTTATGATTACTTGGCATCACTGAAGTATTGCTGCAATAATCACATTAATGTCGTAACTTCAAAGAATTTACATCTGCACTCTTTTACTCACTGGGCATTTTTTGTAACTAATCATCACTACTATTATTTGTGAATGGAACTGACTGTACGGAATGTTATAAGTTTCAAATAAAATTTAATCTTCCACTGTGACAAAGGTAACGGCTGTGAAGAAGTTTCCCACTTAAGAAAAGAAATGACGCATTCAAAAGTATTGCACCTTAATAAAGGTTCTAACCATGCATCTCATTCAGGCATATAGTCCTGGCGAGGATAATAAACAATACAAAAACTTGCCTTGATGTTATAGGAATCAGTGAGGAACATGACCAGCCGGTCAATGCCCATGCCCCAGCCGCCTGTGGGTGGGAGCCCGTACTCCAAAGCAGTGCAGAAGTTCTCATCCACAAGCTGCGCTTCATCATCTCCTGCTGCTTTATCCTGCAGAGTACAAGTCATGCCTCTTTATTATGAGTACTACATTCAGGTCCCTAATATTTCTTGCATGTATGCTTGAGTCCTTTAAGATAGACATAGGTTATTTTCAGTCCAAAGCTTCTCAGTCTAGCAACCCAATAGTTTACTAATAATTGATGTTCAACACACTAAGCGAATACTACATCAACTTAAAATAAAATGGCGCAAGTAATTTCGACAAATGTACAAAGGAGAGTACTGATGGCACACTTCACACGGAGCATTAGAAGAAACCTCAGATGCACACTTACCTTGGCCTGTTGCTCAAATCGTTGCCTCTGAATCAGTGGGTCGTTCAACTCTGTGTATGCATTCACAATTTCCTTGCGAGCAACGAACAACTCAAAACGTTCCGTGAGGCCACGTACACTACGATGCCATTTTGAAAGGGGGCTCATAAGCTGCACCAAGAAAGAGTCAAGAAATTTGTTTATTACAACACATTTATTATTAGGTCAACAAATCTGTCAAATGCAGAGAATTTTGTTTCCAGCAATTGCTGCATTAGAGAGGGTTTTGAAAGGTTGATGGCATCATAGAACACAAAATGAGGTCATAGTATCAAGAAATTACACCATTATATGGCATAATGAGCGCCACCACATATAAAGCCCTTTAATAAACTAAAAGTAATGCCATGTTTAGAAGATTGCTGCCTGCCTCCTTCTCTATGCCTTACCTCGGCATTTGGCCCTTCTATTCGTTGTATACTGTCACGAGCTTTTGCGCACTTTTATCCTGCTTGTTTTGTTGCTTCGGCCACCTTTTCAGTACCCAACAGCACGAGTTATGCAGGCTAGCACCACATTTCACACTCTATTTGGCTGTTTGTAACATAGCCCCATGTTTCGGATGCCACTTTGCCATGCTTTCAGGTGCAGCACATGTGAAAACTGACGGCAAGCAACTCGTCAGAATTGCAACTATAAAGCGAGGTGCTGTGGCATGGACGAAGGATTGCCTTCAATGAATCGGCCGGTCTGATTTCAACCCAATGCAATGGTTGCAGCTCTGTGAGGTTAGTGGGCGATTCCTTGCTCATCACTAGTCTAGTAATCTTATATGCTGCCACTTGCGGTGTACTATGGCTTCATTAGTTTTTCGCCCTGCTAAGTGTGACATGTTTGTGCTGCATTTATTTACAACTTTTGTGCACAACCTCAATCAAGTCGTCTCCAAAACCCCGTGCTTCTTATAGACTCAGTCATATATTCCGGGGCATTGTCATTGGCCTGAATGTATGCTAACTGCATGTTTTGAATGCATCGTCATACGTTATGAAGCGGTGACAGTACTTAGCAAAAAGGGGTGCTTACTTTTAAAGAAAGACGAACTTATTTGGGGGACGCTGTGCCCTCAAAAGAAATTGAACTCAGTGACCGGGGAAGATCAGAGTTCTTATCGCTATCGGCCACACTAAAAGATAAGGCACATGGAGGACTGATAACCATCTCAAAAATGGCAGAAAATGCTGTGCATGATACCTGTTCAGAGCAATGTAGTCGCATGTCGCATAACAACACAGAGATAAGGCCCCGTACTGGCTTTGAAGGGCAAGTGCAATGGGAAAACAGGCATACAAGACCTCGAGACGATTTTAACTTGCGCCAAAAATGTTGGATTGCACCTTATATTCATGGAGCATGGTGTTATAGTGACCTTGTTTTCCCGATTCCACCCCTGAGCAGGATAACTTCATGGAAGATCAGTTTGAGACGCTGATTCTTCAAAGCTGCACAACAAAAAAACTGAAGCCTCAATCCTCAGCTTTTGGAATAAAACTGGTGAAACTTCCAGCACTGCAAGTGCCTATTGTATATTGAAGCTTACCGACTTACTTGTTGCACTGTGAGTTATGTAGTCCAAGAAGTCAAAGTTCAGTTTTGAAGTAATTTGTAACTGCCATGAAGCGGTGAATTTTTACACGGGACTGAGGAGCACGGTGCGCAATTTTCTTAGCGAAAAGTTGTGCACTGATATGCAGACCGCCTTGCAAACCATCTCGGTTTCTTTTGTTTCTTTCTGGCTATCGCAATAAATTTTTTGAGTGCTAGTAGTAGCAGCGAGCCTCACAATGCTGTCAGACAGTCCATTTAGTTTCGAAAATGAATGCCTCAAGGAACCAGCCCAAAACATCCACTGCTGCCCACCATGGAGCATTCTGTTTGTGTTGCTGTCATATGCACCAAATTTTCCTTGTGGATTACAACTCCACATTTACCCTTCATTCTACATTCAGAAGAACATTGATGTCAGTAGATGTGCTTGTAATTCCAGCATTTTCCAATCAAAATAGTTAGTGAAAAATTGCTTCAGTAACACCTTCAAAAAATAATACTTTTTTTTGTAGCTCAAGTACTTGTCAAGCAAAGCATTAAAACTTTCTGGAGTATTTTTCCTTCCGTGTTATAAACCTAATGTCATTAATTTTCCCCAATGTTTGTATTAGACAAATGAAATTTCACATTACTGCCACATTTCTGCTTGAAATGCATACCGTCAAACTTTAAAATTATTTTGCTTCATTTTGATGTGCTGCACGCTAATGTTAACATAATTCTTTCCAGTCAAATATAAAAAGAATGAACAAAAAATGTTTACTTTTCCCATGGTATGGAAAGAGATAAAGGAGTATAGATACCTAATTTTGGTGGCATGCATTCTTCTTTACAATGATGCGGAAGGCACTACTATGCATGAATCACCCCGTGGTATTCACCTGCAGCAGCTAAATAATTTATAATCGAACTTTTCCGTCATGCTGTTTCACTTTCGGTTTCAACAGCCAAACAATATCGTTGACATCAAAGTGCGATTATACGTCACGTGAGGGATGGAAAAACTGAGATATAATTGCTGCTTCATCGCTTTAATTCACTACAGTGCTGAAGCCAGCCTTCTTCAAGAGCCGGAATAACGAATGCAGAAGCACCGATTATATTGCAGTTTTTCATGCCTCACATGACGTATCACCTCTCTTTGACGTCACAGTCATCGTTTGGCTGTTGAAACCGAAATCAAAACAGCACGGGAAAGAAATTCGATTATACATTACTGTAGCAAGAGCTACGCTACGCCAGCTCTTCGAGCCTTCAGCGTGGCACCCCTTGAGCTCCGTGGCAGCGCCGTGGCCTTGGTCACGTGGTCGGTCACGTGGCGCGGAGCAGCTGCTGCCAAAGAAACCGAGCTGCAACAGCTGTGCACATGCTCCACGTCGAGTGGAGGGGGGGGGGGTGCAGAGGGGGAGAGAGTGAATCCACGTCCAGGGAAGAAGATGAAGAAGGAACGCTCAGCAAAACGGAGTGGCGAAAGACTGACTTTGAAATTCGACTGAGCGAGCTCCACTCGGCCAGATGTAGCTCTCGCATCACTCCAGGTTTAACCAGAGCTAAACCACAGCCAATTTTTTTAGCGGTCGTAAGGGAATACCACGTGGTAATCCATGTATAATAATGCCTTTCACCGCCGACAGGACGGCCCTGTGCACCTCGAGCATGTCCTTGGACACTGGAGGGACACGGCTTTGGGTGCACGCGGGACAAAAGCAGTTTTAGTGTTTCTAAGAGACAGTGGTTTCGTGGACATTCTTTGACAATCATGTGTATGTGTGTGTGTTTATGAGTGCATGAGTGTGCTTGATTTCACCATTCACCTTTTCTTTTTCCCTTTTCCTCTCTTTTTCACCACCCTCTTCTCTAATCTTCTCTTCTTTCACCCCCATCTGGAGTAGCATGCCAGTCCGACAACCACGCACACCTCACCTGTTTCATTAAAGTCTCCCCTCCTCCTCATTACAAAGAAGAAAACACGCACCCAAAGGTTAGGTGTCTATACTCCTTTAAATGCCACGTGTGTGAGCCGCGGCCGTCAATACGAGGTGGCGTTTGCCTGGCCTACTTATCCACGGGCTTCACTGTTGAAGGCCTTGCGGAAATCAATTATACGTTCATTTTAATGTGAGATTATTGTGTGATGGTAAACTGGTAACAAGGTTATACCTGTTATATTAAACCATTATTAGATTTAAAGCACTTTCACTACGGCTTTGATGAAGAACATGCTAAGCCTAGTGACACCGGGCCAACAGTGTGCAACTATGGCACGTATTACCCTAGCCTGGTGGGCGGTGAGCCGCTGCAAAAAAGTTCGCCACTACCATGGGTACTCCCAATTCCAGTGTTCTGCACAGCATAACATTTTGTCTTTTCTGATGTGAGCGCCAAGTGCACAAGACGAGTTAGCAGCGCTAAGACACCGCGTGTTCGTGATTCCAGGTGGGGTCTGGCGCGCGGGACGATGCGTGCGTGGTCGTACCAAGTGTCACAGGCAGTTAGTGTTTATCAGCTCCCAGCGTAACATACCATGCGGGCAAAATCATGCATGCATGCAGCAATTCTTTTGGCTAACTTTCTTTTTTTCCTATTACTGACTGCCAAGCTGGGGATACGGCCCCTAAACGAGTATATACGGTAAATCCACAATACTCACAAAGCAAAGATTCAAACAATGCAAGCTTGAATGCCACTCACCTCTGGATGATTGCAGAGAAAAGTGGGATTCACAAACTGTTCTTCCAGAAAGTGACCCACTAGCTTATCCAAAAGTCGAGCAGCTGTTCTGGGTGCCGGACATTCTACCTCATGCTTGATGCACAAGTCTGACAACAGGGCCACCGACTCTGCACAAGGACAAGATGGACATATCACGGCACTGTCTAAACAAACAGGCCGCAGTAAAATAGAAGAAAAAAATGGTGTACTACAGTAGAACACTGCAGGAAGACCTGGTCAAGAGAAATGCCCATGCAGCCAAAAGAGGTCCAAACATGACAAGCAAAAACAGAAGAAAGCAGAGGCCACTCCACCCGCCCAAAGAAGACAGGGACCAATGACATAAGACATGCATAAAGATACGTTGTCACAAAGACAAATTATCGGGCAGAGGTGCACCTTGCTCTCATACGATCAGTGTGAGCTCTTCAAGTAAGCCATGCTTAGGTGCTCTTGGCTATCCAAGCATCTCTATTTTTCTGAGCATTGTGGAAAAAGCTCGGAGAGAATGTGGAGGCTGGAATGTAAAGCTTGGAAGGAAATCAAAGAAATGGTGGTGGGTAACCGTGAAAGAAACATTTGCTATAAGTACACAAAGTGGCACAGAGGCAAGAAAGTGTGGCTTTAAAGAATTATTAACTGCACCATGAAGCTTAAAGAGGGTCAAAGCATCTAGACCAGAAAGCTGTGGAAGATGTGCAACAGCAGACACATCAGGCACAGTTACAATTGCGCGATACTCGCAGCAAGAAAATGGTGTGTACCGAAGTCTGAACATGAATGACAGCAAAGCAACAAGGTGAATAAAAATTGCACAAGACTGCCCTCCCATAAGTGCCCTTGAAACAAAATCGAAGGGTCTATAGCTCCTGCTTTTTTTTTTCTTTTAGTCTCAGCTGTTTCAGCTTTGTATGAAGTCAACTTCAGTTTGGCCACACTACTGAGGTGGGAGAATAAAGTATGCTTAGATGCAGCATACAACGCTGACTGATTGGTTTAGTTTGGTTTATGGGGTTTGACGTCCCACAGCGACTCAGGCTATGAGGGCTAGTAAAGGGCTCCGGAAATTTCGACCACCTGGGGTTCTTTAACGTGCACTAACATTGCACAGTACACACGCCTCTAGAATTTTGCCTCCACCGAAATTCGACCGCCGCAGCCAGGATCGAATCCATCTCTTTCGGGTCAGCAGTCGAGCGCCATAACCGCTGAGCCACGACATACAGTAATCACAACCATGACACCAGAAGGCAATCCCTGTTACCTCAGATTGGCGGCACTTCTCGATCTTCTGAACACATTTTGGTGCAACATGGTGGTTAGCAGTCTCACCAAAATACTCTTAACTGTAGTACAACATATTTAATAAAATGGCACAGACTGGTGCATTTTGAGCAGTATCTAAAGTACTGAAGACAAAATACCCACCAGGTGTGCCTAGCAGCTCAGGGGCAGGCAGCTTAACGCCCATAGCTTTCTCCAAATCTGGAAGCATGTTCACCCTTCGGAAGGGGGGTGTAAAGTCAATCTCCAAAGCAGGCCCATCGGCACCCTCCGGGTGGTAGGTGACCTTGTATGATCCAGTCAGAAACTTAACCATGCCTGCAGTAAGAACACAAACACTTTTTGTTCATTCTACAACATGCAAACTAGTTTCCAACTCCTACTGCAGCATGTAAAAGTGGTGGCACTAGTGAACAGATCATGATTCTGAGATCAGAGTAGCCGGACAGTTCCAAAATATAGCAGGAACACCATGAGTGCTTCGGTGGCACACTGGGGTACCGAATGTGCTACCCTCCTCGATTTCAAACATCCTGAATACTAGCTTCTCGGGACTGTATTCTGTTTACATTTAATGCTACTGGTACTTCTACATATTTAATACAACAAACATGGGTAACACTTGGGCCCCACAAAAGGGAGAGAGATTTATGCACAATTAATTTCTTTAAAGAATAGCATGGTTCATGATATCAACAATACACAAGCAAAACCAGTTAAATACAATTTAGATTTGACTGTACCATAGCTTTCATTTATATTTGAGCTTATATTTATATGTGATTTTGGAGAGAAAATGTAAGAAATTTTGCTGCAGGGAACTTGGCAAAATGAATGCCATTCGTTTGTCGTGACATCAAGGAATGCAATAAAGATAATATTATTATCCTGCGTATCAAAGAACTTGAGTTGTAGGGTTTTGAAGTTACCACTCAAGAAACATGAATACAAACTTTTCTTCCCGTTTCTGAAGTGGCAACTTCAAATCCCCATAACTCAAGTTCTATGATAGATAAGATGATAATTTTACCCTTACTGTATTTCATGATGTGAAGACAATCTAATAGCAATCATTTCAGCAAGTTCCCTGCAGCAAAAGTTCTAACAATTTCTCTCCAAAACCTTACATAACATTACAGAAGTGCACAAGTACTAGTTCTACATTAAATTAAATTTCATATTGGGAATCAGTATGCAAAAACACATTCCCTAAAGATTTCATAATTGCGACTTCATTAATAAATTTTTTTACCCAGCTTCCCCCCTTTGAGGGAGGCCTTGTGTGTCCTCAGGTAAATAAAAATAAATGCAATAAAGAACAGTGTCCATGTCACCGAATTGATATCCAAAGAGGACACCAGGATGTGAAAGGGACCCACCAATGCTATCATGTTAACGGAGCTCAAGTGTGCCCTGAATTTAGTTAGACATGCCAAAGAAAATTTTTAATGACAATTGTTTCATCAGTGGATGTGTGCACTTTTACTTATCTGAATGCTTTTGAAAACCATGATCAGCGAATGTGTTGGTAACTTGACATCGGCAAAAGTGATGAACTAAAAAATAAAAGCTACAGTAAAAGCTCATTAACTTACTTGAACTTCAAGGCACCGACAAGAAAAAATGTTCCAATTATCCAAAAGTTCGAATTATCAAATGACCCCCCAAAAAAACTGTCAGGAACTGCCAGCACCACGGTAAGTTTACTTGTTGAAAGACTGGGCAATGGGTGCCTGCTTTCAAGATAAAAATGGTGTGCCAATGACTATTTTTCATGTTTCCATTAATGCTTCATTAAGTGCATAATGCCAGGAGTGTCGAAGTGCAATTGAACCAGAATTGTAAGGACATCCTCGGCATCCTTCACGGTAGGACATGGTGGGGCTCCACCACTACCGCGTCACACCCCTCTCAAGCAGCACCATCGTGTGTGAGGAGGCTTCACCTCGTGAACAGGGAACGGCATGTAGTGGCACTATCATCATCAGCAGTGCTGCGCCGCCTTGGCTGGTGAGATGCGCTCGCGCTGGCTACGTGGGGGCCACGTGTGGAGTAGAATAAAGACAGTTGATTCCTGGTTCCCGGCCTGTTTGCTTCGTCCGCGTCGCGCTCCGTTAATTTGTAGGGGACTAACTCTCTGTGCCTCTAGAGACACATGACAAGCATGCATTTTTGGCGCACTGGAAAAGCACTGGAAACTGAAACTAAGCAGTCAAACTGGTCTTGAAGACAGGGCTGTCTGTTCGCCGTCACGTCTGCCGCTGCATACCAATGTCAGAGGTGCACGGGCCGCAAGCGACTGCAGCATGGAATCCAGGTTTTGAGTAGGGCTGTTTAGACGATCACTCGGTGGCTTGGTTATGCCTAAAAGCAGCCTCCCTTCACGTGCCTGTTTGTATTAATTGGTGCATCTGAATTAATGAGCGCATGACGCCACTGACTCGCATGGGAGTTGGCCGTGGCCAAGCAGGCAGTTCTAATTATGCGGATTTCTGAACTAACAGTGGTTGAAGCAACAAGCTTTCACTATAATACTGTCCCAGCTGCCTGACATTAATTAGACAGGTTTATAGTACACAGCAGCATCCATTTGAGTTTCCACACCCAAAGCTATTATGACACAGTGACATATGCCTTGCCGATGTAAGTTTCACCACGGTTACAACTTAAAGAAATGCAAAACACTGCGGTGCCATCTAGTGACAGACGTTCAAAACACTTTGTCAGCGATGCAAAGGGAGTGTGGCTTTTCATCGAAGGGCATAGTGGAACATAAAAAGTAATCAAATATGATGAACGCAATATTTTACCGAGAAGTGGTCACATGATGGGATACATTGATAATGGAAAATTTTCTACTGCAGAATGATGCTTCAGTTTGTTTTACACTATTTTCAATGGCACATTAATATTCTAAGTCTTAATTTCTTCGATACTGCAGTGCCCGATCCTGATAATATCAGGCAAGATCTTTTGATCTGCCGCATAATTTCATCGCACATCTTGGTCAGTTTTAAGTACCTTTAACAACCCATTTCTAACAAAAATAAAAAGGCTTACCTGACACCAAAGATTCAGTGATTGTCATCAAATCATTGTAATCAGCATAAGCCATATAAAATTCACATGTAGTGAACTCCGGATTATGTGTTAGGTCAATGCCTTCATTGCGGAACTGGCGGCCTATCTCATATACACGATCTAGACCACCAACAATCAGCATCTGAAAGGAGAAATATGTAATTTAAAAGAGCATCCTTAAATTAATTTGTCTTCTTTCTTGTAATAAACCCATTCGAACCAGAAAGTGTTTTTAATTACTGGCAGAAAAAAAAGCGAAGAAGCTATGCACAAATATTCATACACAAAGAATGCCCTTTAAGACAGATTCTGTTAAGGGCAGATACGGGCCTCGAAATGAACATTTTTATTATTAAATATATTGCAATCAAATTAGGTGTGTATATGTGTTTATCCTTCCTTGTTTAAAGAATAAAATTAGTGTCAGTATATCACACTTAGTTCCCAAATTATAGAAAAATAACTGGAGCCTAATTATAGTTATTTTCTTACAGGTCGTTAAGACACTTTCTTTCTACATATTTTTGTTTTGATTGAAATGGGGCTGCAGCCAAAGGCCTGCCATCTGGAGCTATGCTAATTATATTGTTGTTGAAGCACACCATAATATAAAAATGTTAAATTTTGTCTAAACACCAAACTTGTGAAGTATAGTTAGGTGACATACTGGTGCACAAAAATTGAAATGTTGACTCAAACAAAAATAGCAAAGCTCCACAGATTAGTTCTTTCTGAATTAAACTGTATAAGATTAATTGAAATTGCACCATAAAAACATAATAAAAGCTTCCATGAGGCTAGTCAAGTTGGGGAAAAAACACGAAGCTGAGAAAATCGCACTTGAAGTGCGCGCACCAGCCATTTGGAGGTCATTGTAGAGGCATCAAAAAACAGCGGAATGCAGATGCCCCAAAAATATTTCACAACAGTGAATAATGCCAGATAGGGGGAAGGGGCACAGCTTTCAAACAAAACCAAGATGTCGGCCATCGGGGATGCGGCCGTGGGAAGTGACGGGTGAAAAGTCCTGCCGCATTTCACTCCAAAATCACCATTTCCGGGCTTTGTAGGCGTGAAATATATAGGAATTTCAGCAGTTGGAGGTCGAATTAAGACCTTAGAACTTTTTAGGCAGGAGCTTTAGAGTGTACTGATCCAAAAAGGCATTTTTGCAAAATCAAAATTTTCCATTTTTATCATTTCAAGACCGTCTCCCCTTAATGGGAAATGCGGGTCTTAAAATGTTAGAAGTTCCCTAATTAGGCCTGAGTTATTTTCCCATAATATGGGTACTAATAGAAATATATGAAAACTAATTATATTTTTAAAACAGAAGGAAGAAACACATATACACACCTAATTTCATTGCCATATCTGTAATAAAAATTTCATTTTAAGACCTGCGTCTCTCCTAAGAAAATGAGGACAACTCTATCAGTTTTTTTTTGTTAGCAAAATCCGACAGTTCGGCATTTCGTGGCTTTGTTGTCGCTAGTCCGAGTGCAAAAGGTGCATTTACTGCTAAGAGATTTGGATTCGAAGTTGAAAAACTTTTTCCCGCAGTTCTGATTCAAACTTGACTCTGATGACGAAATAGCCGAAAAGAAACGTAAACTCACATAAACGCGTACTCTGTCATGGCTGGCAGTGAGCGGTGCAGACCAGCAGCAGCCGAAATGAAAACTACCACCAGCTAGATGTTGAAGGCCTTTATAAGTGTTAGCTAGCGTTGCTTTGTTTACGTTTCCTCAACAACGAAATTCTCGAAAAGAACTGCAGCTTGCCCTTCAGCGGCCTCAACTCCACACAGCGTGCAGTGCCGAGCCATAGTCACGACTGATGAGTAGACTGGTACGTATGCACATATTTAAATTCTGTAAGAATAGTCCTCCTAGTCCTCGTAGCACTAGATATGCAGCCCGGCGCAATGGTACGTTGACGAAGTGAACGTGCCGAGCACTGCGTTTGGTAACGTGGAGGCTTGTGCAACACTAGCTAGCCACAAGTACATTAAATAGCACAAGGATGCTTTGAACTGGGCAAGTTGGAGAGGATGCATGTTTCGAAAAAACCAGCTAAAAAAAAGAACGGGACGGAAGCGAGAGAACATGGATAAGCACTGTCTCACAACTTAATTTATTAAGGAAGTGCACAGATTAAATAGCAAAGAACACGCGAACACTGCATAAGCGACGCATGAACTGCATTGATTAAGAATGAGATTACTAACCTGGATTCAGCAGTGACCTAACCGCAGTTTTAAACTTTTGCTTCCCTCGTTTTTGAGTGTTCATTTCTCTGACTTGCTTTTTCAATCGCATTTGCCTTCATGTTTTTTCATGTGTTCTTTGCTATTTAATCTGTACACGTCCTGATAATAAATTCAGTTGTGAGACAGCGCTTGTCCGTGTTCCCTTGCTTGTGTCCCGTTCTTTCGCGCTGGTTTTTTCCCAAACGTACTAAATAGCGCAGTGTCTCAGATTTGCAAGCTGAATGACAGCACAGGTTTCCGAAAATAGTTTCTTTCCAGAATGCTTAAAAGTGTTTCTCTTCACTCCTAATGATTTACGTTTGCCTCATTGCCAGTTTAATAATGGTGCCTGCATGCTGGTACATATAGTCAAGCCTCAATAATAACAGAAAGGGGACAGTGGTGGTCCAGCCATTTCAAGTTGTGGAGCAATTTTTGGAGCAGAAAAATATTAATTTTGGAGCACCTTTGTATCAGAACGATAATTCTAGAGCAACCCGTGAGCAGCACAAATGGAATAAAGGAGTCACCCAGAAAAGTTCGTTACTAATGGGATCAGGTTCAGCCATGTAGCTAGGAAGAGAAAAAAAACAGAAGAAAGGTGCTCACAAAAAACAGTGACATTTTATCAATGCTGGCACTGTCTTGGACACAAGCTCAACCAAGCATGCTTGACTAAAGGTCCAAAGTGCACGTGCACTTGAACCATTCTTTTCTTCATGTTGGCACTATCTCAACGCCTCTTGGAATTTTTTGACAAATTCATCAAGCTCGCAAAGTGAATCAGCAAGGCTCAAATTCCCTTGTTCCAACAAAGCTTGATCTCGTTGGACCTGCGCCAAGCTTTTGTTCTTCAACACAGAAGATGCGACTTCTTCAGCCCGCTTAATGGATGATTGACATATAATACAACCTTTTGATGCAACTGACATGATGCGCGAACATGGAGGAAGGAAAACTCGAGAGAGGCCCTCACTATCCGAGCTGCGCTCCAAAAAGTGTGCCGGAAGTCATGCGCTTTCGCAGGAACTACTGGGAGTCTGGCCGAAGGCAGCCAATAGTAACGCTGGGCACAGCAGCGTCGTCTGCTAGACTGCCTGCTGCGCATGCGCAAGCGCACTGAGACAGCGGCCAAGTAGGGGGAGCAGGGGGAAGCTGGCTTCAAAAAATGTGACTTAACCGCCTCTCCTGAGTTCTTTCCTTCCTCGATGTGCGCGAATGAACTGGCTGCTAAGTTCTACCATGAGCCAGCCCATCCTGGATTACCAACTGCAGAAACGTTTTAGTAGGATGCCAACTGAAAGCCTGAATTAAGAGTGCACGTTGTTGGGCGAGGCAGTCGTAAGTACTTAAGCAAGGGAAATGCTCTATAAAGAAGACACGGATGTGTCTTCTTTTTAGTGCATTTCCCTTGCTTAAGAAAGCCTGAATGGTTCCAAAAATATGGGTAGTCGTTTTCCCGTGACCGCGTCTTTCTTTTGGTGCAGCTAAGGCACAATATTGATAAATTTGCTGCTTTTGGAGCAGACTGGAGCAGCAAAATGTACCGTAAAAACCGGAATATAGGTCTAACTTTTTTTCAAAAAACCATGGTGAAAAGTCAACCCCCGTCTTATATACCGGTCATTGGCGGAAAAAATACGGAAGTCTTGCAACAATGGGTGGCTGAAGTCAACAGCCTCCATCACCATCGCCATCAGCAGCAGTGCCGCCATTTTGCGTTTCAGTAGATGCAAAGCGGAAGCTAACGGCAATTTACCGTCGCCTTCAAGAAAAACACGATTGAGTACGAGGAAGCTCACGGGAACCTGGCGGCACAGTGCGAATTTGGAGTATCCGAAAAGAGCATTCAGTACTGGCGGAGGCAGAAGCTGCGTATTACAACTTGCAGCAACCAGAAGAAAACATCATTTCGTGGGCAGACCGTAGTGTATCGAGAATAGGAAGGAAACGTTGCGCTGCGAGCAAGATCGCTGCCTGTGACTGCCGAATGCATTCGCGTGAAAGCGGCAGAGATCGCGCGTGCTTCTAGACTCACGAGGGCGCAATTCAAAGGCTCGCCATCCTGGTTGCGGCGATTCATGAAGAGGAGGGCTTTGCTCTACGGCGCCGTACTTGCCTGTGCCAGAAACAAACACGCGGGCCGATTGGTGCGCGATATTGTTAAAAATTTTCCGGGTGTACATACAAGCAGCATTTAAATGAAATTAAATACTGTCACCATTGTGCAACCTCTCGAGTCGCATTTGTTTCAAATTAAGGATGTCTTTCGGTACTTTTCCCATTGAAAAAGATCTTTTTCATTTTTAGAATTGGTTAGTTAGGGGGTCGACCTATATTCCGGTCCGACCTATAGTCCGGTTTTTACGGTACATGTATCCGAATGGTGCAAATGGAGCAGCTGGAGCACCACTGGCCCAGACCAAAATTTTGCTTGAAATGAGTGGAGCGTGAAATAAAAGAAGTACACTTAGAACAAGGAAGTGATGCATCACGTATGGGTAACCACAACATAGAGGCTTCAGCACTTGACAAGCCTTTTCGTGCACATGAATCCACTCGACATTGAGGGTAAGTGATGGATCTGCAGTGGCTTCAGCACTACACCGGCACCACGCCTGCACCATACCGGTGCCACTTGGCCATTTTATCTACGAGGCAACTGCACTTTCCCTCGACAGTACTTGCATACAGGCAGCAACAAACCTTGAGGTAGAGTTCGGGGGCCACACGCATGTACAGATCCATGTTGAGCTCATTGTGGTGCGTAATGAAAGGCTTGGCAGTGGCACCACCCGCAATCATGTTCATCATAGGTGTCTCAACCTGCATGAGCAAAAACACTCTCAGGAGTTCCAATGCGATAAGCCAAAATGTTACAAGCACCACCAAAACTAACGCGGAACAGACAGTGGCAAAAAAATTTTGGCACAACACCTGCTGGTCAGTAAAAAGCAGTTCACACAGTGGCTGTGAAAGCCCAAGGTACCGTTCACATGTGAGAAGTGGGCCACAGTTCTGTCATTTGTGCTGCCCACATAAAACAAAGCCAATAAAAATATCTTTGAAGAACAAACAAAGCAAAAATAATAAACCTACCTCAAGAAAGCCCATGTTATCGAAAAACTTGCGCACATAGTTGACCACTTTGGATCGTGTGATGAACTTTTGCCGTGTGCTGTCATTGAGAATGAGGTCCAGGTACCGCTGCCGGAAGCGGGTTTCCTGAATTGGTGAAGAAATGAGAACAACCATTTTGCTACACCAACCAAATGAAGCACAAACCGAAATATCCAGATAAAAAAAATCACACCACACAGTGCTTGCAGTATTGTCTTACTGAGAAAGCAAAAAAAAAGCAACACAAACAACAAAAATAATACCTAAAAAAAACATAAAAGTGGAAAGGACTCCGAAGTTTTTTTCTTCAAATATTGTTTTCTGTGCAAACTACTTGCGTCAGCATTGCAGTACATCTGAACTTGACAATTACCTACCATTAAATGTTTCTTCAACATAGTAAAAGAAATGTGGCACATAGATTTTCCTGTCTAACATTAGCGAACACTAATAGATCATTCGGGTGGTGTGACAAGATATTCAGTTCACTGATGTGATAAAAAATCCTGCGAACTGAACAAGTTAGCACCACTGGGAAATGGTACGTCACGAGTTCTGATGAAAGGAATATTCATAATTTTTAAATATATTCAGAAAATTTTCTACTTCAAACAGTGTTTGTGTATGTGCCTGCACGAAAGAAACAAAGTTTACGATTCCAAGGAAAGCACAGGGGAATATTACTATTGTTATCTATTTTTCTTCATAGAGGGAAAGTAACAGAGCAATCATTTTGGACAGGCCTGACACACACAAAAAAAAAAAGACATGCGATCAGTGGGAGCTGAGCCCACGCTGCTGCAAGCCACATGCAGTACTCAATCAACTGTGCTACAGTGGATAAGCGAAAGTGAAAAACTCTATCTGCTCCACAGTGCCAGCTGTCTTGCCGTTACTTTTGAAGATGCTTGCCTGCTCAAGTGTGTGTAATGAAGCAATGTAAATTACAAAAGGGAAGTACAAATCATTCTTCTAGCTAACTGAGAACTAAGGCAGCAGGCGATATGGATTATGGGGGTTGAACATCCCAAATCAACTCAGGCTATGAAGGATGCCGTAATGAAGGGCTCCAGAAATTTCGACCACCTGGATTTCTTTAACGCGCACTGACATTGCACAGTACATGCAGCAGGCTAATGTGAAGCCTGCGGACCGAGAAGCCCAACATATAATAATAATGATGATGATGATTATGGATTCTTATGGCGCAAGGGCATCTGTGGCCAAAGAGCGCCATGGCACAAGGTATTTTTCTTCTTCTCAAGGTGGGGTCAAAGACCTATTTCCCAAGCATTTCACCCTAAATAAGCCGAGCACCAGACCAGGGCAGAGCTTGTACCCATTGTATCACCGGTGGGTACCCGGCGGCACTGGGGATCAAACCCCGCACCTCCCGCATGCGAGGCAGATGCTTGACCACTTGGGCACGCTGCAGTACATATAAGTCTGCACTGCCCATGTGAGCATACCACATAAGGCTCATCACTACTGTGCCAGTCATTGCGACGCTATTGTATGAGGAGCAAGCAAAACCAGTTTTCTAAAGCTTGCAGCTCTGGCCATTTTTGCCAAAACATTTGCAAGCTATCGCAGTAAAGGCCTCGAGTATTCACAGCAGCAGTACAAAGCACTTGTATGGCTGAAAACTTAGAACTGAGTAAACATTCAAAGATTTTCCTGGCTTCGGACAACTTAATTTCATATGCAATGTCACAGTTCACAGCATGCCAACTCATAGGTCAAAGCACTACTAATGGGTAGGTGGTGAGGTTGTCCCTTAAGTTTCAAACATGCACAGAAGAGCCATACAAGCTTACCTTGTCCTTAAGCCCAAAATGCAGGTGGGGCAGCATGTGTAGGCAGGGGGCAAGAAGCACCATTTCCACAGGCACAATGCTCAATTCACCTTTCTTTGTCTTACCTGAAGAAAAATGAAAGATGGAAATGACCATCAGCGTGAAAATGCTAACTTTCGCCTGATCAATACTGACAAATTAAAACAACCAATGACAAACTAATTCTTTTGTACAGAAAATGCAGACCCAAATCTCAGAGCCTTCCTCAAGTACCATACACAAAGCTATATTCGGTCGAGTCCTCAGTTTTATGTGTCTATAGCCAAAAAAGAGCAAGAAGAAAGAAAAGAAACAAGCTAGTGCCAAGTCACAGTGCAACCCAATGCGTGCAGAAGTGCTCGCTTTTTAGAATAAATTCAAAGGTGCTATGGTGATGCCCAAATTAAGCCTACCATCTGCATCAGTCAGGCGGAATAACTTTACTTTGGAGTCCCATTAAGACCCCAGAAGGAGGGTCACCTGTTCGGCTACAGTTCGACGTTTATCGAGCACTACCAAGTTTAGCCAAGCGTTTCAGGTTGTGGGCGGAGGACAGGGAAAATAAGGAGCAGTTTGAGCGGTGTTGCACCAAAGCAAAGACCTACTGAACACCCAACCAGCTCAGCAAGCACAATGCCAGCAGGCCTACTACTGCGCATGTTCTTGCCACTGTGAGTGGCATGGTGCTAGTTATACACTGTTGCTCTTGGCTTCTTGCACTGGCGAGTGGTGGCAAAAATGTTCTGATCTTAGAAAATAAAAAAAATCTCTGGCTTTGCACTAGTTGCATTGAGCCTGGAGTGTTCAGGGAATGGGAATAAAGTTTTCCATTCCAGACGGACGATGTCACGAACGCCATGAGCAAATACCGTCAACGAATTACAACGAATTAGTCTCATGCAGGTACAGAAAAGGCTACAAAAGTATCAAACTTACGAACGATGAAGTGCCTAGTAACAGGTACCAAGAGAGTGGCGAGTGCCGCCAGCTGTTTACAGCGGAGAGAATGGAAGCTGTCAAATTCTATGGAGCAGTGCGCCCGAGCCGTTAATCTCGGTTGCAACAACAATCTACATGAAAATAATGTTCCCGACGCTTTGCGATGCCAGAAAACCGCGGTCTCTTGAATGCCGAAGAGTGGCCAAAAGACCACGGGCAGACTTGCGCTGTAGCATTCCATGGGGTGTGCTCAATGAGCGAAGTTTTACCACTTAAAAAGCACTTCTGGAAATGAAGCGTGCCAAAAAGCACAAAAGAAGTGTCCCGCCGATTATGGGCCCATTCACACTTGCGAGTCACAGAGGTTGTGTGACCGTTTTGGATGAAAAGCGACAGTCACAAATGGTCGCATAGGTACAAAAAGACCGACAGTCACAGGCCAGTCACTTGCTGCTTGATTTTCCAGAAAACCGCTGAACTAATCAACGAGCGAGCCGAGCTTACGCCGACCGCGGATGCGCTGGGCAACGAACTCAACTCAGCTGCTCGCTGGCTGCCGTAGTCGTCGCTAAGCCTAACCATTTCACATTGGCCAAAGCAGACGAAACTTGAAAGCGCGCCACCAACGTCATTCCCGAGAGTTTTTGCTTCAAACTCTGAGAAGGCGACCCGCAGGACACGCTTGCAAGTGTGAACAACAGTGTTTGTCGAGCTGCTGCCTGATCGCATGCCCTTTGCCGCGTTCGACGACAGGAGCTACGTTAACAAATCAGGAAGACGACTTTGGGGAAGCCGATCTAGAAATTTGTTCGCCACTCGCCATAATCGGCCAGCATCCCAATAAAACACTGCCCCTAGCTTCGTTGCACTTTTGACGGTGCAAATTGACCAATAACTTGCTGAAAACATGAAAAATTCGAGCGTCGCCAGCGGCGAGTCAGGCTGTCAACATGGCGGGTCAAAGCCCGATTCGCGCCATCCGACCAGACAAATGGTCTAAGTGTGTGGTAGGGTCATTGAATTTTGCTCCTAGACATTTGTCAATGGCGCAAACGCGACGCTGCGCGAACACCGCCACACTAACCGTAGAATTAGCACAGCACACCGTCGACAATGACACTCTCACTTTGCAAACTTCACGGCTGCACACCTCGGAAAAAATTGCCCAGCAATCATGCAGAGCTCCTACTGCAAAACCGTTCAGTTTTCACGATCGCGCTGCACACCCACAATGAGCAGCTAATCGTTTTTTTCAGCACAGCAAACACAACCTCAGACTCAAGCCACGGCATTTGCGGCGCTTTCCAGCGTGATACTCTTGTAGCTTTCCATGATCCCCCCATAAAAGCGGCTACTGCCTTTGGGATTCGAAATACCCTGAAGGCTGAATGCATGGGTGGCGACCGTGGCCTCGTGCAATGCTTGGTCAGATTAGAGCAGGGGATACACGTGCCCGGTAAGAACTTGAAAGAGCCAAAGCTCACTGCCTTTCTTGTACCTGAATAAAGTTTTGCTTCACTGAATATATTGTATTTTGATTTCCTTGCAGTTGCGGCACAAAGCTCGAGTGCTTTAGCTTCCCTCAGGTGGTCGCTTGTATCGAATTCCTGCTTATCACAAATTTTTTCGCTGTCCCGCTGACTTCGTTATAATTAGGTATTACTGTAATTAACTTGTCTTCAAGGTAACTGGCATTGTTGATCTAGACTTTTTGTAACACTTTTTCACAACTTAATTAGAAGCGTGCTATCTCCCAGAAAATGCTCCCAGAAAACACTGCAATCTCATTAATCCCATCTTTCAATATTTCAGTACTTTCTGTTGCTCTTTTCACCATGGCCTCCAATTTACTAAGCTACCCTGATATAGCTACAACATGAATGGTTTCACAGTAAGTAGCCAATAAAAAAAAAACTTATGCATACATTGTAGTGCACAAATTCTGCCCATCCGCTCATTCAACTAGACTGCAAGATAAACACAGCAATTCTGTGCAGTCAGTGCCTCCTGACTACCGCAGTTGCCAAGCGGACAAGATGAGGGAAAAAAAGAGACAAGCTATAGTACTTGGAACTCTGCTAGGCTTGCATTTTCCAATTGAATGGCAATGCCCAAAACAGCCAGCCTTACCTGGGTGACCAATACAACCAAGTATGTCACCTCTCCTGAGTTTTGCATTTACCTTGGCAAATGCTTCTTCTGAGCTGTAATACCTGGAAGAATAAAAAAAAAACAAGCCTGTATAGAGCACGCTCAAGAAAATAATCATTCAGAAATATACAATATACAGCAAGCCTCTATTTGTATTATTATGGAACATGGTACCAGTGCAAGAAACAAGGACGAAGAGAGAAGACAAAACAAATGCACAACAAAAAACCTTAAAAATTTGCAGTCTATCTCGTCGTCGAGAGTAGAAGTAAGCATGAAATTAGCCTCAATAACGGTGATGAAAGCAGTGTACTTGCTCATGGGCATCCATCTGTGCTGATTTAGAACTTGTTTGCCACTGCAACTGTGATGAGTTTAAAGCGTAGCATGGAAGTGATGCTTGTAGTGAACTCGAACCATAAGAGCTTGAGGCTGTACGTGTCGCCTCAATCGGTACAGTAAACGTCAACGCCTTCCTCGAAGTAGTGAAGTATGCTGGAGGTTCTTTGCACAAGTTGTTGGTGACATCGATGTTCACAGTCTTTCTTTTTTATTAGTCCCACCAAAGGATCAGCCATCATGTGAAGCACGTTCTGGTTCAATATCTTCCTCTTCTTTTACCTCTACTGTCCTCAGGGAAACAAGCAGTGTCATCTGTCATTTCAAGCGAGATATGGTTTATGGTTTATCAGGGTTTAAAGTCCCAAAGCGACTCAGGCTATCAGGGATGCTGTAGTGAAGGGCTCCGGCAATTTCGACCACCTGGGGTGCTTTAACGTGCACTGACATCGCACAGTATGTGGGCCTCTAGCATTTTGCCTCCATAGAAATGCGACCCCCGCGGCCGGGATCGAACCCATGTCCTTCGGGTCAGCAGCCGAGCCCCATAACCACTGAGCAACCACAGTGGCGTCATTACATGAAATGTAATGCGAGTTTTTTTACCGAAAGTAGAAAGGAGATGTCGCCCCCCGCGTTACAATCGAATACTAGGATTAAAAATGCTATGAAGAGCACCAAACACACACTATTAAAATCATTTCATGTGTCAAACGTGTGCGTTGATCGTACTGGTCATTCGAAATCACGCACTCCAACTCGCCGGTCAACCAGTATGCGAACCACAGGTCACAACTACTAGGACAAAGCGGCAACCTAATCGCAAACGCAAAAAAAAAAAACGACGCCAGTAAGAACAAGCCAACAAGAGTTGGCGCCAGCTAGAGTCACTGGTGCGATGAGAGGGCGCCACCTCTTGACGACTGCTCGCAACCTGTAGCGAGGTTGTGTGGCCTCCGTGACCGCAAAATACAACAGCCATCTCGGAGGCACCGAGCGCTCGCAATCGCCACAAAGACGCTAGCAAAGGAGCGAGCGATCCCGCCGCCATCTGTCTGTTAATCCTTGCAACTGATGCAAAAACATGGCCACGTGACTAACAGGCAGCAGGGCATGGAGCAGCGCGCTTTGTTCGCTCTTTCTCGTGTTTGGTGCCAGTTCGTGTAGTTGTGCGTTCCGTGCATCGAGTCTTAGGCCTATCCCCATCAAACGGTCGAGTTGTCTTCAAGCAGAATGGTGTGCTCACGCGCTCAGTATACAGCTGGCTTCAAGCGCAACGCTATTCTGCTTGCTGAGAAAGCGGGAAATTCAGCGGCTGCAAGACGTCTGGACGTCAACGAATCGACGATCAGGGGATGGAGGAAACATTGCGAGGAATTGTTTAACTGCAACAGCCTGCGAAAAGGCTTTCGGGTGCCCAAGAAAGGCCGCTTCCCGGAGTTGGAGCGTCGCCTTGCAGAGTTCATTAGCGAGCAACGTTCCCGACCACTTGGAGTAAGCATTGAAATGCTTCAGTGCAAAGAACAGGAGCTTGTGTTTGACCCAAAACCAGTTTAAGGCATCACTATGCTGGGTGCAGAAGTTTATGCGAAGGGCCAAGTTCTCTCTTCGACGCACGACTTCTATTTGCCAGAAGCTGCCCGGGGACTTCGAATCAAAACTTCGAGAGTTCCAGCGCTAGGTCATCGATCTTCGTCGCTCTACCAACATGCCACTTGGACATATCGGCAATGCCGACCAGACCCCCGTGTATCTGGACATGCCTATGTCCAGAACAGTGCACAAGTCTGGTGAGCATGAAGTTCGCCTTAGAAGCACAGGCAACGAAAAAAATCGTATTACTGTTATGCTGGCATGTTTGGCTGACGGCCACAAGCTCCCTCCATTCATCATTTTTCGCCGGAAGACGATCCCGAAGGAAACTTTCCCGAAAGACGTTATCGCGCGCTGTCACGAAAAAGGTTGCATGGACTCGTATCTTGTCATAGATTGGATTCAAAGCATGTGGCAGCGAAGGCCAGGCGCATTGCTGCATCCAGAAGCAATATTGGTTCTCGACTCTTTCCGGGGTCACCTGACACCCGGCGTCAAACAAAAGCTACAGCGCGACCGAACCAATCTCGTTGTTATACCGGGTGGCATGACCTCCATTCTCCAGCCTCTGGACGTTTGCATGAACAAGCCCTTCAAGGATCGCTTGCGACAATTATACTGGGAGTGGATTGAAAGCGGATCAACAACAACACCTGCAGTTAGGCTGAAATGCCCAAGCGCGTCTACCGTTGCCCACTGGGTTTCAGCAGCCTGGTACGGGCTGCCTCATGATTTGGGCTACCGCGCATTTAAGAAATGCTCAATTTCAAATGCTCTAGACGGAAACGAGGACGACCTGCTGTGGGAGGAAGCTAGTGACAAAGAAGAGTCAAGCTGTGATGGTGACAGTGACGGCGACAACTGCCGTGAGGATGAGGGTGTATAGGAATGCCTGTTTGGCTTGTATTTCAATAAAGTTGTCTTTGACCCTCAGAACTGTGCGATGTCGGTTCCTCGCGTCACATTCGGGTTCTTTCGGTTTTTCTGTCGTACGCCCGAAGTCTACCCTCGCGTTACAATCGTAGTTTTTTTTTCCCCCTTTTCACACCCAAAAAGTCGACCCTCGCGTTACAATCGTGGTCGCGTTACATTCGAGTAAATACAGTACTTTGCTGACATACTAGGTAACCCTGTGACCATCACAAAGTGCTGTTTCACAATACAACACTCACACAGCCAACTAAACAGCACATGTATACATGCATCAGTGCTCTCGTATGCATGCATGTGTAAAGGAGCACACAAGCATACATTTTCAGAAAGCGATGGGACAGTTCTTAAAGAATATGACATGGCTGCAATTGAATGGTTCAACAGAACGCCACTTTCTTGCAATTAGTATTAAGCGTGGCCCGCATGGAGCGTTTTTTGCCTGTGAAATCGCGTCGTGCACCCAACGCCCGAGCCGGCGTCGACGAATTCACTCCCGCATGGTCAGCAGCTGAGCGGCATTTTTTTGCCGCCCAGTTGTGTGATGCGCACGCCCCCATCCATACTGAAATCAGACGTATGCGCAGGAAGCGAAGTGAAGCCGCTGGCTATCGCGCACAAAATGGTCACGAGCGCGCACCCTCCATGCGAGCACGTCTCTCTCGGCCGGCGTGGCTCCGTCCAGAATAACGTGACACCCGCTCCTGGTCTCATTGGCCCTCTGTCGCTGCCCTCTCCTGGCGTCAGCGTTTTTTTCTGTTCCGTCAGAACCCGACGATTTGGCAAAAACGTCGTCTCCGGCGGCAAAAAAACGCTCCGCTGCCGCCGACGCCGGCGAATCGCCCAGAAAAGCGCTCCATGCGGGCCACGCTTTACATTTGTTTTTGTGCCTTCATTTAACCAGTGTCCGATTGCTATCACACTAACTTATCACTGTTTCCGACATTAGGATACATAAAAACACATGTCAATGGTCCCATAAATCGAAAAATATCTCTTCAAAATGTTTTGCACAATTGCATTTAACACAAATGCCATGAAACTTCAGACCTCGGACACCGAAGGTTTCCACTGTGCCAAAAAAATAAAATTAAAAAACGTATACATGCCACAGTGACAAAAATTTCTGAGGGCACTTAAGTCTGCTTGCAGGCACTTAAGTCTGCTTGCATGCAGGAATGTGAAAGCATGGAACTTTCTAGAACATGGGTTTTTCTCCAGACCGGCAGTACGCGTTGTATTTAAATTTTTCTTTCTGTTATTTATATATATACAGGGTGTCCCAGCAAACTTTGACCCAAGATTTAAAAAAAATCTAAGTATTCTTGAGAACAGAAATTGCGAGGATGTTGTTAAGGTTTATCTAAAGTTGCAGTACCATTTTTTTGCTCATGCTATTTCAATAATTAATCGAGATAATTAGCTTTTTAAATATAGCTTGAAACATTCAGGCGTCAATGAGAAATTTGTGGAGCTCCACGAATATTGTCCAACCCAGGCACTACCAACGAGATAAGACTTAGCGTGGCCGTTTTAATTCGGAAAAAATGAAAGCCCGTGGAGTTTAAAAAATACCTCGTGACAGTGCGCTCCGTGTACCCAAATACGCCGCGATTACAGCACTCTCATCCGTGGTTTGTAAAAAAAACATCGCCAGCACTGCTCCTCTTCACTTATGGAAAAGGGCTTCTATCTTTGCTCGGCTCTGACGTTACCGGCAGCAGCTGGCAACGCATTCTGCAATCTGCCAGCGTGAGAGCGCAATTATCGCCGCAGAAACGGGAGCCAGCTTTCTTTAAACTGCCGCCCGAACCCACTGGTGCTTATCTTGGAACCAAGCACAACGCTAAGCTCTGTTGTGAGCAGCACGAATGGCACAAAGCGAGCAATGTTTTTTAGAAAGCATGGAAGAGAGCACTGCAGTCGCGGCGCATTCAGGTGCACAGAACACGTTGTCACGTGGTATTTTTTAAACTCTGCGGACTTTTGTTTTTTCTGAAATAAAACATTCACGCTAAGTCTATCTCGTTGGAAGTGCCTGGGTTGGAAAATATTAATGGAACTTCACAAATTTCCTATTGAGGCCTGAACGTTTCAAGCTATGTTTGAAAAGTTAATTAACTTGTCTCGATAATTATTTAAGTAGGACAAGCAAAAAAATGGTACTGCAACGTTAGCTAAAACCTAACAACATCCACGAGATTTCTGTTCTGAAAAACGCTTAGGTTTCTTTAAAATCTTGGTCCAAGTTAGCTGGGACACCCTGTATGTATGTATGCGCACGCATGCATGCGCACACGCACACACACACAGGGTGCCCCAGCTAACTTGGACCAAGATATTGAAAGAACCTAAGGGTTCTGTAGAACTGAAATCGTGTGGATGGTGTAAGGGATTATCTAAAGTTTCAGTACAATTTTTTTGCTCGTCTTACTTGAATAATTAGTTGAGATACATTAACTTTTTAAATATAGCTTGAAACGTTCAAGTGTCAATAGGAAAGTTGTAGGAATATTGTCCAAACCAGGCCCTTCCAACAAGATAGACCTGGCGTGGTCATTTTTATTCGGGAAAAACGAAAGCCCGCGGAGTTTTAAAAATACCAAGTGACAGCGCGCTTTGTGCACCTGAATGCGCCGTGATTACAGCGCTCTCATCTGCGATTTGTAAAAAACACAGCCAGCGCCGCGCCTTCTCTTTGCCTAGGAGAAAGGGCTTCTATCTTTGCTCGGCTCTGACATTACCGGCAGCAGCTGCCGACGCATTCTGCAATCTGCTAGCGTGAGAGCACAATTACGCCGCAGAAACGGGAGTTGCGCTTTCTTTCAACTTTTTTTCCTTTATTGGTTTCTTTCAACTGCCGCCTGAACCCACCGGCGCTTATCTTGTAACCAAGCACAACGCGAAGCTCTGTCATGTGGAGCACGAAAGGCTCAAAGCGAGCGATGTTTTTTACAAAGCACAGATGAGAGTGCTGTAATTGCGGCGCATTTGGGTGCACAGAGCACGCTGTCACGTGGTATTTTTAAAACTCCGTGGGCTTTCGCTTTTCCCGAATAAACACGGCCGCGCTAGGTCTATCTCGTTGGAAGTGCCTGGGTTGGACAATATTTGTGGAGCTCCAGAACTCTCCTATTGATGCCTGAACATTTCTATATTTAAAAAGTTAATTTGTTTCGACTAATTATTCAATTAGGACGAGCAAAAAAATGGTACTGTAACTTAAGATAAACAACATCCATGCGATATCAGTTCTGAAGAACGCTTAGGTTTTTTAAAATACTTGGTCCAAGTTAGATGGCACACCCTGTGTGTGTGTGTGAGTGTGTGTGCGTGTGTGCAAAGTTGAGAAATGCTTAATTGAGATTTGAGTCGACGTTTCGGACAGAGCCTGTCCTTTGCTTGAGAAAGGACAGACTCTGTCCGAAATGTTGACTCAAAATAAATCTCTGCATAAATGAAGCATTTCTCAACTTTGCATTTTACCTCTAGCAGCCAAATACGTTTATCTTCCTATACTTCACACACACACACACACACACGCACGCACGCGCACACACACACACGCACGCGCACACACACACACACACGCACGCGCGCACACACACACACACACACACACACACATTTTGTATTTTCTTTTTAATTTTATTATTGTCAATCATTTTTTATTTTTTGCTTTTGTTTTATTTTTATTTATTCTAGTTTTGATGTCACTTTATTGACAGGTAAGGTGGACACTTCATGCGAACGGACACTTCCGACGGACTCATGAGGCAAGTAAGGCTTTCGCCTTAATATGCATGCCGTAGTAGAGGATATTGGATTAGCTTTAATCACCTGAAGTTCTTCAAATTGCATACAAATCTCAACACACATGCACTTTTGCATTTAGCCTCCACAAAAATGCAGCCACCACAGCCAAGAATGAAACCCGTGGTATTCTAAGGAGGAAAACACCACACGCACAAAAGCACCAAGCAAATGGAAGCTGCAACCTTGGGAAAATTATAAGAAAGCATGAGCACAGCAATTGGTAAGGGGCACCAAAGAAACTAAGAAAGGGCTTACGAGGCATTGGCCATGACCTGAATCTTGGTGCCCTCGCCGCGCAGGTCATAGAAGATGAGCTTGGCACCAGACTGACGCTTGGCATGCACCCGACCTGCCACTGACAGCCGCTCATCTGTCAGCACCTGACCTGCCTGCAGGTCACTGTAGCGCTCGACAAACTCAACGAGCGAGATGGACACATCAAACTTGTGCGGGTAAGGGTCCTCGCCAGCCTCGCGCAGCTGTGCCACCATGGCTGACCGGATTCGGAAGAATTCCTGTGCGAGTGATAGAAATCAGAAGGAAGAAATTAAAGTAATGTATAAGTCCGGCCTTTTCAGCTTTCTTTGAGCACTAAGACAAGTAAAAGGCTCATCACGTGAAAATGCAGCCTGAGAATAAATTTTTTTTTAACTGCTGTCCTCACCTGTAAGAACATGCACATGTTTCCCTTGCAGGTGTACAGTTCTGTCAGTATAAGTACAGTACATCAACCAAAGTCTTTCATAAAAAGAAAGGCAAGAAAAAAGAAGCAAGAAAGCAACAGCAGGTACTTACAACTCAAAAGGATACCATTATTTAACTTATAACTGGAAGTGTTTCACCACATCTCCATGCTCATGTAAAAAAGATGCATAGCACTTGGCATGTAACGCTGCTTTCAAAGGACAGAAATCGTCATTTTATCTTTCTTTTTTTTTTCGTCGCTGCAAGAAAATGTGCTGCTAGCGTGGATACTCCCCATTCTAGTTTTTCGTGCAGCATAATGTCTTTGTCCTTTTTGGTGTGAACGCCGAGCGCACAAGATGAGTTAGCAGTACTGAGGCACTGCATGTTCACGGTTCAAGGCGGAGTTTGGCACACAAGATGATGCGAGCGTGGTTGTACCAAGCATCGCAGGCAGTTATCGTCTACCAGCTCCCAGTGTATCCTACCCCGTGGGCAAAGTTACACACACATGAAGCAATTCTTTTGGCTGACATTTTTTTTTCCTTTACCGGCTGCCCAGTTGGGGGTGCGGCCCTTACACGAGTATATAGGGTAAATGAATCAAATAGAAAGGAATACAAATAACACTAAATCACGCTGCCTCGCTTCAAGCTCTCTGAGAAGTGTGTGCTACATATATAAAAATGCAGACAGCACCAACACAATGACGAAAATAAGTCAAAGATTTCTTCTGCAGAAAAATACAATTAAAAAGGAAAGGTGAAAAAATATTGGGAAAGTAGAAAGTGTTTGCAACTTTACTTGCACCCTATGGATTATATCAGCAAAAAATGGAGAGTGCAGAACTTGAGCTGATTAAGTTTTTAATGGCGTGAGCACTATACCTTGCATTTCTAAGAGCATGGCATCCAGCAGTGCCTGTATGAAGCTTTACATGAGTCATTACAAAACAACGGTGAACACTCAGATGCGAGGAGAGGCAAAGGAGACTGGTGGTTTTGGTATGGAGGTGACATTCAATTTTGAATATTTAAAAGAAAGGTGTTAGATACTGCTGCACATTACACATGTTCCATACTTTGCAAGTTTCGAGGAAACTGGCTCAGCTAATTTTGATGAGTCCAAACCTCCAGTACACAGCTTCAACCACTCACGTTCGGATCCATGGTTTCCTCATCTTTGGCGTCGGCCGGTGCAGCATTGTTGGAAGTTGGAGCAGCAGCAGCAGCAGCAGCCTTCAAGGCCTCAGCCCTCTCAGCTTTCTCCTTGGCTTTCTGCTCTGCCTTTTGCCTACGTTTCTGCTCACTGCACAGAAAAAAAGGTTATCATGTATTAACCATCAGGCATCAAGCAAGAAAGCAAAAAGTCATACAAAAATCAGATAAAACGTGTGTAAAATATGTGCTCTGCATGCCTGCAGACCACTTGCTCCTGAAGGATGCTGCCAAAAACCACTAGGTGAGAGCCACTGCGCTAAGCTCAGCAATAGGTGACTAGACATTCTACTGTAACTAGGGCTCTAGCTATACATGATTGTGTGAAAAATTGTCGAATTATGCATTTTTTCAAGGAAATGCGCAAAAATAACTGCAGTTTTCTGTGTGGCTAATAACAGGACAGACAAAACAATAGGAATCTGATTAATCATTTTAATTCTTGTAAAAGTTACAATTTCTACCGATGCCTTGACACATCTGCTCCCTCCATTCGCTCGAACAAGCGAGCGAATCAAGTGCGGCAGCTGTGTTGGACATTCTGTAGCCGTTCATAACAAATATGAACTGAAGTGGCAAAAACGTCTTTAATTTCAAGTAACACCCAGTGCCCATTCCGGTGGCTTCCTCTTGTTGCAATACCTGACCCTCCGGACAGAGTGCCAGCAGAATGCCAAACTTGCGGGGTTGCCTCCTGCTTGTCGGTGCAGTCACCAAAGCAGAGCAGGTGTGGAATGGTGCACCATCTTTTCATCAGAGATATCATTCCATCACTATGGGGGTATTGTGTCAAACAAGAACCAATCTTCAAGTGAAGGGAATACCAAGTACTACCTGATGCTGAATTATAACAGTCACCTTGAATATTAATGGAAGTGCAGATCTGCAGCAGGAAAGACAAGTTCCAGAAATAAACTTACATTTGTATTTTATGTGTTAGGTTTCCCACAAAATTATGACAGCTCTTTTAAAGGGGCTCTGAAAGGGGCTGCTAATAAAGTTGCAGTATGCCTGGGATGTTAAAGGATGCTGCTTCACGAATATCCTCAAGGAATAATTTTTTTTTATGCGTTCTGTAGAAGCTGAGTTGTCTGTGGTCAAAATTTGAATTTCAGCATCCGCGCGCCTTCCCCTCTCCCCTCGTTACTTTCCGCATGTTGAAAGGTCGGCGCTCCTGCGCCGGCTCCATCACCGACGTGCGGGAATTCCCCCGAGGGCGGAGCTTCCTGACCCGCCGGAGTGACGCAACAGACTGGCCACAGCCATGGTAGCTGCCCGACGTCTGAAAGAATCTAACCAATAGCCGCCCCTCAACCGGCATATGCAGGAGCATGAGACGGAGGAGGGTGCAAGCATAAAAGGTAGCCAGAAAGGGCTCGCCAACGTGTGATTGTAGGTTCTCTGCTACGTGTAGAAGAGTATTATTTGGCTCAGGTGTTCATGATAACACAATGCAGTGATTGAGCGTGTTTATGTGCTCCTCTCAGAAGGTGTTTAAAAGCCCCTTTAAACATGACCTTGTAGAATCTGAAACTTTCCACTGCAAAAAGTGAGGGCTCTAACAGTAGCGTAAAAAAATTAGGAGACTAAAACTGAATCACTCAGAAAAATGCAAATGCCACAAGGACTAGCGACTTTAAAACCATCACAAGGGTACACTAATAGAAACACAGTCTTGCTACTGTTCACGACAATAAGCATTGTTCTAGTAACATGCACACTACTCATGTTTTTGGTTTTTTTTTCTATGGAAAGGTACCTGCAAACAATGAAATAACATGTTGTGCTAATAAGCCACAGTAGCACATAAAATTAATTGCACTTGGCCCATTCTGTTCTACTACATAAATAGCCTCCAAGAATAAGTGATATAAGAAGCAACAAACAGCACTGTAATAAGCACGGCCTCCAAACCTCATTCTGATATGTATTGAGCTAGCAATAAAAAGACAAACACATAAAGAATTCGAAAATGATAAAACAAAAGCCTCAACATTCAGAGTCCTTCTCTAATAAAACACACTTGAAAAATAAACCAACAATTACAAGCCAGTATTTAACCTCCATCATGCAAAAACTACCATACTCCTTGCCTTTATCAAGTGCGCTAGAGCCAACTGAACTCAAGCAAAGCAGCATGCCTCTCAAGGGAGGCCCTCCAACCAATTCGTCGATCTACTGTCAGCAGCCTTGCACCTGCTGGCATGGCATCACAGGTGGCTGGAAGGTGCAAGGTGTGATGTCATGACAATAAGTTGATGCCACTGGTTGGAGGGCCTCCTCTGCGGGGCATCTGCCACTTAGTTTTTCAGTTATATCATACAATAAAATCCAGAAGTCCCATTTACACATTCCACTCACAAATGTTTGTTGTAACTCAACAAGCTTCAATTTTTATTATGCCCACCATCAGCTGAAAACAGAGCTTTTCTACTGGTAACTAACAAGTTTGTGCTCGGTGCATCATACAGACTGGCACCAAGAGCATATAAGCCAAGGCACTGCACTTTACCTCATAGGAGTGATCTTTAGTTTTTTCACTTCTTTGCCATGAAGGAACCACTGAACTCCCTTGGCTGAGGAATGATTACAAAGCCACAAAGTAAACACACCAGTAAGTTGCTATAATTTACACCCCCTTCTTTTCCAGACTGTGCCATTATAATAAACAAGGACAAATAGTTACCACAAATAAAAACTGAAAGAACAAAACAAAATCTGAAATAAGATGAAATGAGTGAAGTTTCTGATAGGATGAATGAATGCTGACAACACCTTGCTTCCTGCTTTCTAGTGTGAACACTTAAGTGCACAATTAGCACTTTCCTTTTTGGCATCTTCTAGTGCCCTCAAAAAAATGTTAACGCAGTGACCAACCTCGCACGAGCAGAAGCCACCAATGTCCTTGGTTTACATATGTGACATGTGCTAGCAGAAGGAACCACTGGCAGCACCAAGGAACTGTGCCGTCGCAGTGTCTGGCAAAGAGTTCTCAAGGCCATCATCGTCACCTGGAGGCATGCCAGAACAGAATGAACGGCTGGCTACAACTACCCCTCTACAGCACAGGAATGAATGCTTGAGCCTAACTTAAATAAGTGAAAACAGAAGACTGATCATGTACACATTAAGAAGAGCCAAGGTCACAAATATGAGCACATGGTGTTCCCTGCAGTAACTTTGAAAGGACATTGAGGACAACGTTGTTGAATAATTGTTTTCAGTAAAAATTGATTCTCTGCCTCTTTCTGAGCATGTTAGCGTTTATTGTCCTTTTTGACAGCGTGCACAAACAAAACCAAGCAGATTGCATAAACAAACATGAAACACAGTTCACTGAATGCAAGGTAAAAATAGTTTACAGGATTCATATCAGCTGCGGTCTTCACTACTATGGGCAGACAGTACGTTGCTTCAACGATAGGGGCAGGGGGCATCGACGATTCATGCAGAAATCAGGAAGCAACCTTGCTGACCATTGCAAAGCATGTGAGACAAAGTGAAAGAAAAGATGCTACCTGAATATAGAGCACAAAATCCACTAAAGCGGATAAACGTTAAACAGAGCACGAAGTCACTGAGGCATATTTTATTAGAAAGGCTGGGCAGAAGTGCGTGAGCACATCTTCCATCAATTTACACAACAGCAAGTTTGAATTTCTGGATGGTTATCTGTAGGTATTGTTAAGGAGTAGAGATGCCAAATTTAAGTTGTGTTTTCTCTCTTCAGAATGATCAGAACAGAATCTGATCTTTTTTTTTTTTATTTCACACAAGAGGTGAAAAGGTTGGTTTATGGGGTTTAATGTCCCAAAGTGACTCAGGCTATGAGGGACACCATAGTGAAGGGCTCCAGAAATTTCGACCACCCGGGGTTCTTTAAGGTTCACCGACATCGCACAGTACATGCGCCTCTAGAATTTCGCCTCCATCGAGATTCGACCACTGTGGCCGGGATTGAACCCGCGTCTTTTGGGTCAGCAGCCGAGCGCCACAACCATTGAGCCACCGCAGCGGCAGAGGTAAAAAGGGAAGGCGGAGAAAAAGCTGTTTGAATACAGCTAGGCGTCGCTCGATCCCCCCAGGGACCACAGTAACAGCTTGCATATTTCGGGTTATCAGACAAATAAGTAACAGTAACAAATTACACGACAATAAGTTAAATGAATCTGTTCCCTGAGAATCGATATGGCATAAATTACATGTGAAAAACACTCATTCACGCAATACATATTTGTCGCTGTTAATATATTATAAATTTCACATATGTATGTAAACATATCTGCTATTTCAAAATGCATATCTAAAATGAAAACACTCATAAATAAAATTAAACCTTATTCGCATTGATTAGATACACTGGTATACTAAACTTTTAAGTATGAAACAAGAATAGCTCTAAAATACGGCTGTTTTTAAGCGTTACCACATCCACAGCTTCTGAGTGAAAGCGGTTAAGAGCGCCTGGTAATGTGTGCGTGATTATTTGTTGACCGTAGTATGTACTATCGCTATCAAAATATTACGAGACGCATGCCCTCGGAAAAAAGTATATTGTAGCTCTACCTCACTAAGTAGTCGCTTGGCATTGTTACCAGCGGATAGAGCAACACGTCCCCTCATAGTCCCCTCATACCTTGACACATTTTCAGATGAGTGGATTATCTGAGTGTGCAAAAATAAATATTTTCCCGCACACTCGCGTCCCATAAACTTTTGATCACGACAGTATGTGAAAAAGGAATGAGCCATGGTCCTGATGACGATAGTGGTAAATGTTGCATGCGCTAAGTTCGCGTGATTTAAGAATGTGTGAAGTTTTCCCGGGACTGCATGCTTGTAGCATCTAATTAACTTGTGGCTATATATATCAGTAGCTTTTAATACTTTGTTTTTTGAGGAAAACCACTGTGGAGTGTTCCAAGTAGGAAACACTTTCAATTGCTCGCATTGCTTTCTTTTTGTAATCGAACTAAGCTATGTAGATTCTTTGAGGTCATGCTTCCCTATATCAGTAAGCAATAATCAACCTTCGAATGGATTAAAGAATTATAAAGAAGTCCTTTTGTGCCAGTTGTAAATGAGTGACAACACATATTTAAAGTACCTGTAGCCTTTTGTACTTTTGTGCAAAGAATCTTGACATGTTCATTCCAAGTCATGTCATCAGAAAAGGTCACTCCAAGCGTTTTCTCATTTTTATCAGAGGACATATTAAATGGCCCTCATCTAACAGTGTTTGTCACTGTGATGCAAGTCCCTCAAGCTCGGAAAAGAACACATTTTGTTTTTGCTTTGCTGATTATCAGACTGTTTCTTTGCAACTATTCTTGGGGTGCACAGCAAATGAAACTTGCTTCACAAAGCATACTTGATAAGCCTCAGGAAAATATACACAGTACAGTCATCGGCGTAGATTACAAACTGACAACTCTGGGTTCCTTGCACAATATCATCTACATGGTACAAAAACAGCATGGGGCAAAGGATACTGCTTTGTGGAACTCCAGTTTTATTCAGTAAAGGGTTTGATTTATGCCCGTTAATTGCTACAAACTGCACTCATGAATGATGGTACGATTTGAGGAGCTGGAGCAAAAGTTCTTGGATTCCACAGCTTTCTAGTTTTCTTAGCAATAGGTCGTGGCTAACTCGATCGAAAACTTTGCTGTCATCTAGGTATATCCCAAGCGTCATTGTTTTTTTTTTTTTGAGTTACTGAGTAAAATGCCTTTTTGTACTAGTAAGGCAGTTTTTGTAGAACAATTTTGTCTAAAACCATGCTGATTATCAGTTATTAAATTACATTCGTGAGAGATACTATCCACTCGGATATTAATTACGTGCTCGAGCCCTTTGGAAAAAACTGGAAGTAGAGAGATTAGACGACAATTACTTAAGATGTTCCCATTTACTCCCTTGTGTATAACTGTCACTTTCACAGCCTTCAGAGTACATGTGCAGCACTTTAGAAAACATAGAAAGCCAGGTGGACTGCGCCAACAAGCGGCATATAATTTGTAATTCAACTTTTTCTCTCATGCTGTTTCGGTGTGGGTTTCAACAGCCAAATGATGGTTGTGATGTCCAAGACAGGTTTAGATCCCATGAGACATGCAAAAACTCCAGTATAATCACTGCTTTCTTGTTTTAATTCACATCAACGCTTATGCAAGCCCGCTCAAGAGTTGGAATGACAAATAAAAAATGGCTGTGGTTTAGCCCTGGCTAAACCTGGAGTGACGCGATAGCTACAGCTGGCCGAGTGGAACTCGTTCAGTCAAATTGCAAAGTCAGTCTTTCGCCGTTCTGTTTTGCTGGGCGTGTCTTCTTCATCTTTGTCCCTGGACGTGGATTCACTCAGGTGCTCCGCACCACATGACCAGCCACGGCGCCGCCACGCTGAAGGCTCGAAATGTTAGCGTAATGTAGCTATCGCTACAAAATTTACAAGCAATGATGATAACGCAGTTTTTTGCATGCCTCAGGTGACCTGAACGTGTCTTGTACATCACAGCCGCCGTTAGGCTTTTGGAACCACAACAACAAGAAAAAAATTTAATTCTGAATAATTCTGTCGTGACTCACGTAAATCATTATCCAGTGCATCACTCCAAAGAAAGAAAAACATGAATTCAAAAATTTGGTGTCTCCACTGCTTTAGTGCTGTTGCTGGTTTTGCTTCCCTAATGTCATCCAATTCTGTTGTGTCTGAATTTTTAAATAGTTTTATAATCCCTTTCCGCACTCTCAGATTTAGGTTTTTCAACCTTTGCCGTGTTTTTGTTCCCTTTAGACTCCTTGTTATTTACATGCATTGCAATTTCAAATCCATTCCCTTTGCCAATTTCAGTCTAATTAAACCACAGATTTGTTTTGTGTGGAAGCCTTCTGCACTCCCATTTCAGTCTTAGCATGTTCATTTTTATGTTTTGATTTTTAATTTATTTTGCACTTTTACTTTTCTTACAGCTACGTTAACTGCTGGTCATTAGATGCTCTAGCTTCATCTTTTCCTGGACATCTTTTAACACTGCAATGCAACAGTGACTCGTTTTTTAATCTTTTCTGATCTTTCCCCTTTCCTTTTTTTTTTTCAGCTTTTGTTTCCCAAGCACCCATTTTTGCTTTTCCATATGTCTACATCTTGTCTGTGCCCTGTGATTCAATGCGCATGCTCACCAACTGACTGTAGCTGCTCAGTATTTATATGATCCCCAAGGTGACTTCCTCTGAAACAAAGCTGAAAGATAGCGCTAGTTCAGTGTTGTTCTGCGTTGTCCTTGTGTCTTTTTTTGCACTGTCTACAAGAAGATTCTTGAACACTGCATGCCGAAGACAATGGCTGATCTAACGTCATCTGGAGAACTTGCACACAAAGCCAATGCTTCAAGTTCTTGTGCAACAAAAGCCGGCATCTGATACACAAAATTGCAGAGGCAAGAAAACAAGCATAATAGCCATTCTTACACAGAAGCATGGCCCCAACTAGAGAAATTAGGGGCCATGCTTCCCTGTTAAAATAGACACTAGATAAATACTACTGACATCCAGGCACTGCCTATCAACGATTTATAAAAAAAAGCTAAAAGTGCACTTGATTCAGTATTATTTTTCAGTTCTAAAATAATTAACGGCAGAGCCATTCCACCATGCTTACCTTTCAGTTGGTAAGGAACGACAAAATGACATATGTTGTGCAGTACTGTACTACATTAGAATGCGGCTACATGTGGTGAAAATCTGAAAACTGGATTTTTTTAATAAGCTGCTACTTCCTCGCTACCGCATATCTATGCCTAAAAATGAGCTTCCTCAAGAAAAAAAAAAGAGCGCTTGTAAGCCTTTTTTGTCTCGATACCATTACAGCACTTTATTTCTCATTTCTGAAAAAAAGTCTGCTGCTAAATGCCAAGCATGGCGATGAGATAAAAAGTGCAATTAGATCAGAATACTCTCCTGCCCTGCAACTTGTGCAGACGCCACTTGAGAACTTTTTATAATCTTTAACAATTTTTCTGCAGCTTGCCCCATCCCCGTGTCTGCTGAGAGTCACCCGCTTAACGAGTGCAATTGACAGCAGCTCGAATGTGAGCCTTCGAAGCTCGAAGGTTTCAAGCCAGTACTGGTTATAGCAACAAAGCTTCCGCGCCTCATCAAGAGTCTTCTGGCACTCTGGTGCAAGTGGCTCAACAGAGCTTTCTAAAAGGTGCACTGATCGGCTTGTCTGTGTCTGTCAGCTTCCTTCTTTTACTAGGTGCAGTCAACATTTGACAGCATACTCCCTGGATCTCACAACTTCACTACACTACCCTCTGGAGTGGCAGTAAGTGCACGGGATCCTTGAAACACCGTCCTGTAGACTGAACTGATGACCCCTAAGTAGCCACTTCTCTCACGTTTCAGTGCTGCTCCACATGCGTCTTCTTCGGCTCACCATGGCTGTGAGTCCACAAAAAAGCATCCGCCATCGATACCACACACCAGCGAGTGGCAGTCTTAGGGAAGCCAAGGCACCAGAGCAACAATCCACAAGTCTTTTCGGTGTCAAACTTCGGGCATACTTGGATATAAATAACTTGCATATTCTTGTTCTATCTCTCCAGTGTTTAAAATACTTCCGGGATTCTTCCTTGGTTTTTTCCAACATTCAAAATTTCCGGAAATTTTACATCTTCACATTGGCAACCGGTGCAGACATGGCACTGCGTACCTCCCGCATACGAGGCGGTTGCTAAAACCACTAGGTGACCGCTGCAATCAACGGCAGCGTGTTTCCCTGTCCAACAATTTCTTTCGCGTTCAAACAGCTGGAAGGTAAGATTTTGATAGGCCGATGTCACGTTACGACGGGCGAACTCGACCTCGTAGCTAATCTATACTTTTTAAAATTGTATTGCTCAGTAAAAAATGAGAGCTGTCTAATTAGCAGGCCACATGGTTCTCATCTACACTTCTCAGCATCACACGGCGAAAAGCGAAGTGTGCACTTGCAACAGTGGAATATGCCTTGCATCAGAACAAGCCCTCCAAGTAGACAAAGCGAACAGTCAGTATAAATTTTGGCGCATCCCTTTGAGTAGAAAGAGGACTGCTAACCAACAACCGCCAGACTATTACAAGCAAGGATCAACAGCCGAAATACCGTTGCTCTCCCGTGCGCTCCGCCAAGATGTTTGAAGTCGCGCGTGAAGAATTATAGCCCGCACACACAGGCAAAAGAAAACAAGACACCAACCATTTCCAGACAAAACAGCACGTGGTAAGGCAAGAGTGAAAAACCTAAAGAAGCCCTTCAAACAATGCAGAGAATGGTAAATGAAGTCACGGGATAAAACTACCTAAAGGAGCGGCAACATCAGCACTTCTACAGGGGCAAGACAGAGCGTGGCGATCAGAGCATGCACGTGGACACGTATCACCGTTAAAGGTGCACACAGCCGTCTGATTACCATTATTCACAAACAGCAAGAATCAGAAACTATCATTTGATGCAAGTATAACTGAAGAGTTGTCTATTAGCCAAACAAGAACTTGAAAATCACTAATAAACCACTCACTTTTTGCTCAACTTTTCGCCGGCGTCTGCCATTTTTGGGCTGATGACCAATGACCATGTCGATGCACAGGAAGGCATAACGTAGGCACATTAACTTGCACTGAGAGCTGTATTTGCATGCTAAAATCGTATAACTCAGTAAGATGATGTAACGAAAATAAATAATACAAAAATAATATCATTATGAAAAAGTATTTGCTTTTGCTGCTGGCTGTGACTGGCTAGCCTGAGGACATCATCATTATCATCATGTTTGGCCGCCGGGCAATCTCCCGGCAACGTGGTCTTTCTATTCTGGGGCGCCTGTGAAGACTGAGGCGTTTGCACGTTTTATTCGTGAGTCGTTCATCCCTCAGGTGTTTTAACATGGTCGTTGGTAACGCTTTAGCTCGGGTTATGAGCAGGGCCAAGCAGGCAGACGAATTGATTGCTATGCTTACCGCCCAATTACAATCCTTGCGTGCTGCTAGAACAGAGCAGTATGTTCAAGCGGAATGCGCACGCTTACGGAGCGAAAATGAGGTGCTGCGCCGCGAGGTTGAAGCCTGGAAAAACCGCCTCGAAGCTGCCGAATCTCGCAACGGTGCTGTGCCGGTGGCGCTTTCCACGCAGCCGACTACGTCTCGGCAGCCTGCTCATCCGACCGACAGTAGGCCAGCAGCGCGAGTTCCGTCCAACCCTGGCGACACTGGAGCTGGCGACCAGCTCAAAAAGCGTGCTGGGCCCACTGCAGATGCAAAGGAACCTCCGGCAAAAAAGGCGGGCGCTAAGAAAAAGGTGGAAGATGGCGATGACTCAAAGCCGGTGGATGTGAGCCGACTTGACCTGCGTGTTGGGCGAATCGTGAGTGCAGTGAAGCACCCCGACGCCGACTCGCTGTACGTCGAGCAGGTGGACGTAGGCGAAGAGAAACATCGCACGGTCGTATCGGGCCTTGTTAAGTTTGTGCCGCTAGAAAAGATGCAAAACCGAATGGCTGTTTTTATGTGCAACCTGAAGCCAGCCAAGATGCGCGGCGTTACGTCAGAAGCCATGGTGATGTGTGCGAGCACTCCAGAGAAAGTTGATATACTGGCTCCACCGCCAAATGCGTTACCAGGGGATCGTGTTATTTGTGACGGATATCCCGGCCAGCCAGACGCACAGCTGAACCCCAAGAAGAAAATTTTCGAGCAGGTACTGCACCGATTGGTGTTCTGTACGAGTGACGCTTGTTACTGCGCCCTTTCATTTGTCGCTTGCAGCGATTAAAACAGGCTGGCTGCCGTGATTTTGTCAAACCAAAAAGCGATTTTGCTGAAGCACTGTTAATTGTATGATTACATCATTAATGGTTAGTAAAGCTGTCACAAATTCTTCAGGGTGATTTTGAAGCACTCATCTTTGCTTTGTTGTTGTTCAAACGAATCACACATTACTTAGTGCACAAATGTATGGAAATGTATCGCAGGGTACAATTTGCTCTACAATTTTAGGTTTTTTTTCTTTCATCCAGCCACTGCTAAGCATTTTCTCACATTGTGTCATCTAAAATGGACAACTGTGTTCTCTGCAGGTGGCCCCAGACCTGAAGACTGACAATGAGAAAAGAGCGACGTACAAGGGCCAGCCATGGCTTGTTGCTGGCCGTCAGGGCTACATAACAGCGGAGACGCTGTGCAATGCCCAAATCAAATAGTGTCCTGGTTGCAGGAACTAAGAGCTGCGGTGTGGTGCTGCTCATTTATCCAGAATGCAAAATAGCAGCGTCTTCCTCTGTTGAAAGGCAAAGGCGGACAGGCAGACAACTTTAAGCTCTAAATAGTCTCGCGACGTACACTGCCCAAACAGTGTCAAAACTGCATAGTAATTATGTGCTACTAACGTAATGTGTGCGGAAGAAATTGCAGTGTACTTAATCTATGAGCATATGAGACACATTGTGCACTATAATAGTTCATGCAGAGAATTTGCAACTGAAAACCAGACTTGTAATTTTGAGTCTTGAATAAAATTCCCCTAATATGCCTATTTAGTGACATGCTGGCAAGACAGTATGATTGCCTGTGCACTTTTTTTCACAGAAAAATGCTGTCTTGAAATGCAGCTGACTTTCAGGATGGTGACGCTGTGTATATGGCAAAAGAAAAAAAAAATCATACAGAAATCGCTCTGTAAGGAAGCATTTGGCCGAGCTTAGCTGCACCACCTCGAAGTGCAGTTTGCAGGTGAAGAGTGTCATGAACAGTTGAGCTAATTGGTGAAATATGCTTTTGAAATTGCTCACAAGAAAAATGCATGTAGACAAAGGACCGTACATACGCTTTGTCTTCTGCGGGGCGATTCTTTGTTCAAGAATATGCTGAGTATGAGTGCATGTGATTAAAAATGAGCTATATGCCACTGATTGTATGAAGTTCGTTTAAAAATTTCCCCCTCGGCAGCAAGCAACTTGAAAGACTAAGCCAGTGTATTACCAAATTGTTGCAGCACTTGCAGCATAACTTGTGCAAAAGCTTGAACAGAGTAATAGGCAAAAAGTTACGTGGCTACATGTATGTCACATCTTCACTCTCATGGCCTGTTGTATCGGACTTGCAACTTGTGTGGAATGCTTATGACAAGAGTTGTGCTGGCTCTTGTATTGATGCAGCCCCTTGCATAAATTTCACTTTCTCCCTTGCATAAATTTCACTTTGCTCACATGTATAAATGTTCTGGCTAATGACTCCTCTGTGTTAGATTTGATACAAAAATTCTGCTGCACAAATTCTGTACTCATGCACTACTATTGCTTGCTAACTGATTAGTGCTTTGAGTATTGTTGCTTGAATATTGTGTGGTTTGGCTAGGGTCAATATATTGGCACTTAGCACAAGCTGCTTTTGGATAAAATCCTGCAGATGCTTCAAAGAGAACGAGAAACAGGAACCATAATTAATAGACATGCAGGGCATCAGCTTGTAGAGGGACGAGATTGTGCAGAAATTTGTCCTGCTGTTGCTGAAGCCACACTTACTTTAAGGGAAGCTGAAGCACTTTTCGAAAAAATTGAGTTCCATGCGGCATTTTATAGTTTTTAGTCCGCTGAAAAAGAATATCGCATTCGAAAAGGGCGGAAATAAACGCAAAAAGCTGTTTTTTTGGAAGAAAACGGGCACCAGGATCTCAGGGCACCGAGCGAACGTCCGGGATTGTCATGACGTCATTTACGGGGATCTCCGGCCAGCACCGACTGTGTTGCTGCGTAGCGCGTTGCTTCAGCTGGCTTGAGAACTGCGTTTTGCAAATTATGGATCCGTCGTTCACCAAAGCGTGGGCCGAGAAACAGCAAGCAAAGCAGGACGGCTGGCAGACTACCCATGAATGGCATCACTTCCGCCAGTTCCCCCTTTCTGCCATCCCCCCATTAGGCGCTTCCGGAAGTGAAGAGGGCGTGTCGGCAGCCGGTTTTTAACAAGCGATTGCGGCTCATTTTGCAAACAGAATCGAGAAAAAATTTACACACATGATTTTCAAAGTAAAGTCCCTTCTTCCCAACCACAGTGTTTCATGCAATTTGAAAACCGTTTCATCTTCCCTTTTAGCTGCCCTTCTGAAATTATTTGAATGCAGCATAATACAAAATCTAATGGAATCACATTATGCTATTTACAAGTGTAGAACTATTCAAGCATATTCCAGCCTATAAGTACCCTTGGTAAGAATCCGTCGGCCGAGGCCTGAAAGACCTGGAGCAACTCTCGTATTCTGGTATCTGCACGTTTGTCTGATAGAATCATCTTCACAGGATGAAAAAAGACATGATGGAGGGAAGACCTACAACACATTTTGGTTCATTCAAATTGTAGAATTTATAGAAAAATACAGAGTGCACGTCAAAGAAATCTTGCTTGTATGCTCTGTTTTACTATGCTAGAAGTGTAGTCCTCTTTCAGTGAAAAAGCCGTGGTCTGTACGTGTGTCTGAAGCCTCCACCTCCCAGTGGCCCTAGAAGATCGCAGAGGATCTGAGCACCTTCCAGGCCCAAAGGGTACTACCTCTTACGGAGTAACCCTTTGGTGGGTGCACCTCTGGGCACCCATCGGTAAAACTGCATCTCCCACCTTCCAGAAGGCCTTTACTCTCCAGAAGCCTCCACCCACCAGAAGCCCATGCAGCAGCGGAACAAAAAAAAAAAAACAGCGGCAAAATCGTATTCAAAGATGCAGCACAATGTAAAGCAGAATGTACAACCAATACTGCTAACACAAATATGTCGGATCACATTGCGTGATTGCCTGTGCATTTTTTTCTGCAAGTTCTCTGGTTTGAATAAACTAGGTCGACTTCATAACCAACATTTCTTCGTGAAGTTTTTTTTCTGCTGTCAAGATGCATTGTTCGCAGTGATGGAAGAAGGACAATTGAAAATGCAAGTGCACTTAACTTTTGATAATTTAGACTTAAAGGAGACTGAAATAAAGAAGCCTGTTTATTACATGACGTCAATGGGACGCCAAGGTGTTAAGTTCAAATATATAGGATGTGCAAATGGAGTTGTCATAGTATGTCCTTTTTACAGTTTGGGAACACATACAAGAGGACTTGTAGAACTTTATACTACATGTGCAAGTTATACCATTGCTGCATGGGCACACGAAGTGGTCATTGAATGCTTAAACTAGGAGACTACTGCATGAGTCATTTACTCCAGGCACCGGTTAGTGATGATAGGCACATGATGGGTAGGTGCTGATTTTAAGCTTTAAGCCACCATTGGCACTGCTTGTGCAATGCCAGCACATTTAAATTCTGAGTTTGGCTCAAAACACTGGCTTCCGATTCTAGAAACTGTTTGGAATTCACTCTGTCTCTACATGAGAGATCATGAAAAGATCTTGCTGTGCACTGTAATACATAGAAGCAACAGAAGTGGGCTTTAGACTGGCTAATTCACTGCTTATTACAAGAAAACATCACTGTTAGGCATTCAAATAACTCCAAAAGAAATCTGGACAGAACAAGGCATAAACATATTGGCAAAATGGCTCTTTAATGTCGTGCAATATTGCACTAAGGTAAGGACATCGAAATGTTGTACACTATCACAGATATCCAACTTTTTATGTGGCAATGCGAAAGCTTGTATATTATTTTATGACCATACTTGAAGACAATAAAAGTCTGCACGATCTTTGAATACAAGGACACTGGTGAAGGTTGCAGTGGGTTGACCATGCATTCCATGTGGCAACCTGACAAATACCATTCACATGCTTAGAAGCACTCAGTACAATCAGTGCTGCCCTTAAGAGAGCAGCACTGATAATACACACATACATAAACACATTCATTCTAAAAACAAAAGTGCATTATCACACTATGAATTGACAGCACATTTCAGATGTGTTCCCGCAGATGCAACAACAATAAAAAGTGTTGTTACAGCTGGTCAAGACATAGTGTTGAGTGACATAATAAAATGGCATCTATAAAAAAGACTGTGCTAAAAACTACTATTCGAAGAGTTCAAATGTGGAGACTAAATGACCAGTTGCTAGGTGCTTGCATTTGACCATTGTGATAGCTTCACGAAACCGGTTTTGAAAACATTTTAAGGCACTTCTTCACAAAAACGAGCACTGTAAAAAAATGGCTCGTGGTTTACCACTGCTAAGCACCCAATATTGTGCGAAAGCACCTTTTTTTTCAGGTGGACACCACCACCACATAGCTAGATCAAACCACAATTGAGGTGTCCACTGACCCTGGGAGTCAGTTATGTGCCTCTCCTTTCCTCAAAATTAACAAACTCTAAACCTTCCACTGGTTTTGAAAAAAAGAAAGGTGCATAACCACCCCAATTTGTATGTGGTCTCCACCACCTACTCACAGCGTGATTGAGGTGTCCACTGACCCAGTGAGCCAGTTACACTGGCTACTCAAGAGGCTGCACACAGACGGTCCAAGGAGTGCGGCTAGAAGTGCTTTCACACTGAAAAGCATGTGGCTGATCATTAGTTGCGGAAAATTACAACAGCCACATCACTGCTGTGCCACAAAACCATGTCTGTCTGCTTATTTGGGAAATATACACGTGTCACCTTTTTCCTGAAACGAGCCTGTATAAACTTATCCCGCACCCTTCTCTATTGCCATGAGAATGAAATTAAAATGCGAAAAAGAAAGCTGACAAGAATTTGTTTAATCTGGGACTCAACAGAATTCGCTTGGCGGTTGAAGTGCACGAAAAGTGAAGGTTAGCCAATAGCATATATACCGTAATTCGGGATACAACCCACGGGCTGTACACCGGGTGCGGACTGTATACCGGAAAGTACGGTATTTTCATCACAAAACGCAACATTGGTCGAATGCAAGCGCTAAAGTTGTACCTAGTCATCCGACTCTGACGAAGGATCTCGCCGCGTTCTCAGGTCCGGAACAGACAGTGCTTGCGCGTTCTCAAGAAAGTGGGTCAAAACCCGGTGCACCTCGCGATCTTTTACACGAAGTGTCAAGGTACCGCCACGACTTTCGCCTCCGCTGTCCGAGCTGGACCCGTCGGTTCCAACGTCCCGTAGCATGCTCGTAGACGGAAAGGCGGCTTGCGTCGGCGGCACTGCGCGCTCGTGCTCTCTGCCTTCCTCGTCGCGTCTTCGGTCGCGGCCCGGGCAGGCGCACACCTTGACCTGCACCAAACGGTGCGCATCTGTTATCTCCCAGCCTCAAGTGAGACAATGTAAATGCATGCACACATAGCACGCACGCAAGCTGGCTTCACTCTCTCACCTGGACTACGCTGCGTGCCAAGTCCTGGCCCTCGGGCGACTGCAGCAGGAAGACAATTTCGGTGGCTCTGCGGCTAGGTCCACCGGCACAGCTGTTCCGACAACCAAACGTGAGATGGAACACGTCCGATCCCAGAGGCAACCGAATGCAGTGCCGCCCGCCGTTTGCGTTGTCGCAGCAGTACTGCGCTTCGGGGTGATCACAGTCGAACCACTGACCCTTGAGGGCGCCAATTCTCAATGCGTCCGCAGCCATGCAATGTGCCGGGCACCTCAAAACATTTTCTTGACGGGAATCTGACTCTTTAAAGACAGCGACCACACATACAAATGATCCATCAGGAGGGGCTCGCTCGGTGATGCACCTGATGGGACACGGGCTATTCATGGTAACGTACAGCTTGCGAAGCTCCTCGGAATACGTCCATGTGACGTTCTTGCCAGCTCTCGCCGGGCCCGCTATGACGGCGCTGAAACCGAAGTCACCGGGCCACTCAGCCACACTTTGGTTAACGCTTGAGGTGTTCGGAGCCAGGCGGTAAGATTGCGTGACATCGGGCCCCAACAGTTCCAGAAACATTGCATCACCGGGGTGCAGAGCCTCGTCTGCATTTGCGGGCCAAAGAAGGGCGTTGTTATGTTCATTCCAAACGCTGCTCGGCGGTGTAGGTCCGTGAGTTTCTCCATCTTGGCCACCGCATTCGCTTTCCCACAGCTCAAGCAGTCCAGCGTGAGTCATCGCACCCTTGCATCAGCAACACCAAGCAGCTGACAAACGCCGGCCGGCGCTCGAACATGACCGGGCATGCCCGCGAACTAGCTACCGCCAATCCCACAAGCCTCGAAAACGCAGACGCGCCCCCTCAAAAAATCATGACGTCAAAGCTTGTAACGTTGACGTTCACCAATTGACGTTGACGTTCACGTTGACGCTTCACCAACCGGAGCGGCGCGGCTACAGTGCCTAGAATATACTGGCTAGTGTGCCGACCGTGGCCTTCCTGGTGGCACCGCGAGCGATGAATGCCGACGGCCGCCGCATGGAGCGCTGCAAGTCGGGAGGGTGCCGCCGAGCCGCAACGCTCTCGCAACATCGGCAAGAGGACTAGTGCATTTTTGCTTTCGTTCAGCTGTAATCGACCAAAGCTGTCATGGAGGCAGCTGACTATAGGTTTCAGAGTTTGTTTTGAGTCTCTGTCGAGGAGCTGCACATTTAGCACTTGTCGCTTGCGCGAAAACTGCTGTGAAATTCCGCACAACTTCGTGTTTCGAAACACAAAACTTGTGCTGTACATATATATCTTATATATATATATATATATATATATATATATATATATATATATATATATATATATATATATATATATATATATATGAAGTACTTTTTCGGTAACATTTTCTCTAATAAAGTAGGCGAAACGCTTCGGTTAATTTTATTGGATTATATTTAGGTGTTCTCGCTGTGTACGTACTACATTTGCGAACGAGTAAACACATGCAATGTGAATAACGCATGAAACACAGTCGTGCAACACTCGTTTTTATTCGCGTGCAATATCAATCGCGGACATGTTACAGAAGTACAGCAAGCAGGGCCCATATGTCCACATGAGAAGCATTTATTGGCAGCGACGCAGTTTTAGAAACTTATGCCGCTGCCTTTGCGCTTCCCTCTCTTTGTTGAGGCCCTTGACAAAAAAAAAACGAAACCTTAAGAGAACATAAAACTTTACAACGGTAGATAAAACTGCCTTTTCATGCTCTGAGCAGCCAAGTTGAGGAAAAGACAGCGTCTGTAGCTGACTCGAAAATTCAACGAAACTCATTTCATGGAGCTTGTTTTTACTAAAAAACACAGTAAAGGCATCTTCCATGGCCTTTGCAGCAGTTGACAAGCTCTGGCTGGGGTACACTAGGCCCCCATTGTCAAAATGGCTAGTAAAGTACGAAGCGGCGTCGGCACTTGCTTCAGCTTTGCTTACACATAGGCAGCCTGCACACTGTGGACAACAGTTCTTGGCAATGATCTTTCTTGCCACGTAGCCTGTAGTGTAGTAGAACAAAGCACTGTGACTCTTCTTCTCTATGCACGATGCATGGTCACTGCTAGACACGTCAGCTTGAACTACATCTTCAGCTTCACTGACGTTTCCGTGGTCAAGAAGGTCATCTATTTTGTCTGAAAGGAACTTACTCGTAGTTTCACACACCTCCTTTGGGCTCAGCAGTGCTTTGATTGCGTCTGGGGTGCAGTTCACTCCTCTATGTGGCTTTGCCAGGTTGTAGAATGCGAGTAAATTCACAGTCATCAAAAACTGGGACACTGTCGGACGGTCGTTACAGCCAGACGACTGTCTAATTATACCAAAAAGGTTTTCAAGCTTATCCTGGCTTAATCTGGATGTTAAAAGATACTTGAAACCCACAGTCGACGTCAGGTAGGACAACAAGCCAAGTGTACTCTTGATGGTAACCCTTAGCCCAGCAGACGTGCTTTCTGTAAGAAAACCACCACCAGCTGGTTTTGCAGTTTGCTCCCATTCCTGCAGATACTCTAGGAAGCCTTTCAGAAATTGCACATTTGGACTGTCAGACTTGAGTGCCTTCTCGCTTGTTCGCGATGTCATAACACGAATCAGGCGATTCATTTCTTTTACGAAATCTACTGTCGGCTGCACGGTCCTATGTGAGGCTTCAATGTGTTCTCTATAAATGAAAAGTCATTTGATGACCTGGTAGCTGAAGAGCTGAAATGCGATGTCCACTTTCATTTTTTCAAAGCAGTTTGGCTTAAGGTGTGCATTTGTCAGGCTTGGCATAACTTTCAGTGTAACATTTTCTCGATCAGCTTCGAAGGCTGCTAGTACAATACCAATGTGAACATGCCCAGCTGGTGTCAGGTATCCTTTTCCAACAAATCCATTTTCACATTCTTCAAAAGGTGTGGAAAATCTGACAAAAAATAGAGCTGCCTTTTAGGATCCACTGGGTGTTTGGTGCTGCTCCGAACGTGGCTTGGAGAACCTTTGAAAAACAACAACAACAACTTGCGATCAGTTTCTTCATCACAATATTTAAACATTAGAAACATGAAATCTGCACTAGCACCATGCACACTCTAAACAATCTTGCATTTTGCGTGAAATTACAGCCTTACCCTGTATTCCAAACAGCCGCCACATGCTCCTATTCCAGCTGGCGCCGTCGCATGTTATGCAATCCACGAACAGACCAGCCTTTTCCGCAAGGACTGTGGTTTCCAAAATGATTTTCGCCAGTGTTGGGGCCTTCACATTGCCCTTTGAGGCAAAAACACCGAGGATTTGCGTCCATTTTCCTGCGGAAAGGTAATCTCTCTCAAATGTACGTGCGTTTTACGTATAAAGTTGCGAACTGTAACCAAGAGAAAAAAAAAAGTTTACCAGTAAATGGCTGAAACAGCACAATCATCCCATGGTCTGCCAGCACATTCTTCTGGTCAGCAGGTGTATGACCTCCAAGGTCTACAAAGCCTTCAATATCGCCTGAATTGTAAAAAAAAAAGCACAGGAAAAACACCTTGTTTTATGCGCAGACATCTCTCAATACAGATCAGAATATGGCAAAGGTGCTAAACCAGCATGAAAAGAAACACGTGCTAAAAGACTTGACGATCGAATATTACCAGAGCACTGCACGGCTCGAGCAATATTGTAGTGCTTAGCTGAACATCGTATTTTTCTCATACTGTAAAAGCTCGCTGATTCGTGCTTCAATGGACCGGAAAAAATGTTCGCATAGTCTGAAATTAAGTTCGAACTATCGAATGACCCCGAAAAAAAAAAATAACTTACAAGAACCGCTTGCATCGCGGTAAATTTATTTGGTGAAAGACTTGGCAGTAGTTGCTTGTTATTTTAGATGAGAACGGCGCAACAATCACTATTTTTAGCGGTGGAGCTCTGCCGCTAGTGCATCGCACGCCGCAAGCGCGGAAGATTCACGGGCGATGAATACGGCATTGCTCAGCAGCTCCGAAGCGGCAAGAAAAAAATGTGGATAGGGAAGATTAGCGAAACAGCCAACCAACGCTATAAACGGCGCGTAGCTGGGTTTGGCTGGCTGGCTAGTGCGGTTGGGCGTACGTTTCAGAAAATCAAAATCGAAACTATCAGTGTGTCCGCTCTTGTAGATGAGGCCGTCCGTCCGCCATCACGCCTGCCGTTCAGCGCAAGTCAGAGGTGCGCGAGTGATTCTGCAGCACAGAATTCAGCTTTGAGGGGGGCTATTTGGACGACCGCTTGCCGAACCGATACCTGTATGTACACAACCTCCTTTGGGAGCCCGTTCGAATTAACCGGTGCGAGACCCGTAGCTTCGGAAACAGCGAGCGTGCAACGCCATAGACTTGCATAGCGTTGGCCGGGACCGCGCCGGCAGTTCGAATTATGCGGATTTTCGCATTGCAGGGTTTGAATCAAAGAGCTTTTACCGTATACACAGAACGGTCCAAGAATTCATTGCAGCTATACTCACCAGCTGATTTCACATTTATGTGCTCCGAAAGCTTTATTTCATCAATGACGAGGCCACCGTGACGACTGTAAGCATCCATGGTCTTTGTTTTTTCATTTAGGGCATCGAAGACCTTTGTACTGAGGCCAAAGCCACCCTTGAAGCGCTGTAGGTACTTTTTCAGGCAAGTTCGCCCTGGCGGAACCATAATAGACTGTCTGCGGAGATGTTCATACAACTTCGGGCTTCGCATCCTCATCAGCATACATTCTAAAATCCACTCATCATCGTATCGCATTCCCTTGTGCGATTTTCGCCTTGCAGCAAGGAAACAACTCTTTACAACCAGCTGCTGCTTTGAGGGAAGAGATTTAATTTTGCTGTTAAATGTCTCTTCATTAAGAGCCTCATTTCGTTCTTTCATGTGAGCCACCTGTATCCTTGCATTTGCCAATCTTTTCTTGGTTCTTGACAGGCTTCGAGAAATGTTCCTGCACTGTTTCTTTTCATCAGATTTTCTGGCAATTTCACTTGTGCTTTGCTTTTTTCTGCACGCTTGGTTTTGAGCCAGAATCCTTTGGTACTTGCAGAAAGCGCAGGATTCACCTTCAGACCTCACAGATAATGAACACTTCTCAGAAAAAATCATGCCTTTGTAGGAGGTGTGCTTTCCTGAGGCCGGCTTTATGCCGCATCCATCACAAAGATTTGTCAAGGCAACTTCCTTGATAAAAGTTTCGGCCTCTTCGCAAGTTGTGACGATGTGTTTTGACTTTTCCCTTCCCCTGAGGTAAACCGTGGCTACCACTGATTGTCCATCAAGTAATGGCTTTGCAAATGCTACCATCTTTTCAATGAAGAGGTTAGCGAAGTTATTTTTTTCAGCCTCACAATAGGCGTATACGCTAATGAATCGACTGTCACGGATGGCACTTTCATCCATGTCACTGGAATAGCGACGTTAAAGAATGGATGGAGACGATCGTTGGTTGTTCGTGGTCGTTCGTCACCAGAATTTTGCGCTTCGCCAGCGCTTCCTTCTGCAGAAACACAGCGTGGGGTGGTGCACTTTTCAGTTACTGCAGCTCCGCTGTTGGTGTCAGATGCTTCCATGCTCACCGATTCAGCATTATCAATGCCTGAGCACAACTCGGAAGCTTCCGACGCAGCACGCCTGTGACGCTTTGCTGGAGGCTCTTGCTGGCACAGATTTCTAGTTTTTCTTTTAGCTGACACTTTAGGCAGAATGTGTTCTGGGTAATGCGTGAATATCGAAGGCACGGCGTCGGGTTTCAGGCGTGGTTTATCGCGGGGAAGCTCGCTGGTAACACCATTTTTACGCTGACACTGAATGTGCGCTCGATACAACTGCTCTCAAAATGTTTCTCGCAAACCACAGCAGCTGGCGTCAGCCTTCTGTCCTCTCTTTTGATGTTTCTTTCCCATTCTGCAAGCCGCGTAGCATCAGATGGTGCAGTAAACATGGAAACACGTTCCTTGTTCGAGCGGTAACCACTTTTACACATTGGCACAAAGCAAGTCTTCTCTTTGCACTGTCGCTTTGGCTTTGAAATCTTTTTTGTGCAGTCACATGTAGCTCGTTTAGTGGTGGACACGGGAAAAAAACAATCGAGAGCTCAGTGCATGATTTGACTACACGGTGAAAGCACGCAGAACGGATACACGCACGCACAGAACGCGCGCACAAAACCGACGAAATCACCACAGAACTGCTCGGAGGAGCGGATGCGTCGACTTTCATGTGCAAGGAGCCACACAGGACAACATACACTGCACCTCAGTCAACAAAATTTCGTGCACAAGCAGGTTAATCGCGCACGCACAAGACCAGGTCGCTGCCTTCCGAAGCGAGAAAACCGCGTCGTCTGCTGCGGCAGCACCCTCCCGACAAGCAGCGTCCTCTGCCGCCATCGGTGGGCTTTCATTGCAAACCGTGCCACCAGCTCCCATTGCGCAGCGCTAGCGCTCGGCACACTAGCCAGTATATTCTAGGCACTATGGACCTCCTTCACCCCGCGACGTCACGAAGATGCGGTGGCGCTGATGTTAGCAGCGACTTTCGCATGGTAGGCAAAACAGGTTCCGCTTGCCCGTGCCTACCGCAGCTGCCGCAGCTACCGGCGGCTGCTTCAAGCCTGTGCACTGCAGAAGCAGCATGTATTGACCAGCTGCGTCACTGCTGGATCCGCGCAGTAGCATAAAAAATATTAAATTAGCCTCGATAGGTTTCTCGCGCATAAATGCCGCATTCGGAAACTGGCTAACAGACATTGGGCCACGGTAGTAAAGCGCGAAGTCTGGGAGTCGATAGGCCCTGCCACTCAATGCACTTAATAGCATGTAAGTTACTGCGTTCATTCACCTGAACTTCAGGATAGTAGGCTGATAATTGCTCAAGGAAAAAAAGACATATGCAGCTGCACACGTACTTATCACCTTGAGCCGGAGTGCACGGGGCGCCGACAGGTTCACTCACCCCCAAGGAATGCGTTTTTTTGTTAATAGCACCCCATATTTTAATGGCGCGTTTTATGACATTTAATATTTACTTGAAACTGTTTCTTGATATGACGACGTAATTATTTCATTCGAGTAGAAAGAAGTCTGGTAAGTTGTGTCAATCTTGCGTGGTCGCGTTGGTGTGCTTAGAATAGCGTACCTTAAGTGTGCTAAACGCCATATGCTTTTTCATTGCATCATGCATGTGTCATGTTTCATGAGGTAGTACATGATCGCGAAGCTTGTTTGGAAAGAAGCAGCCGCAGGCGTGCTACTAACAGACACGTGGCAAGATTGAGAGGGCCGGGACGTGACAATGAAAAGTGTTTTCATTATTCATGCATGCGATATGTAACTAAACTTGGTGCAAATATGAAATTCCTACGCTAGTTTCAGTAATTCCTTTTATTTATAGCTATACCTGGTGCAGTTCTGAGTAATTATAATTAACACCGTCGTCAAGTCCCCCCAAGGTCTCAAATAATTGAGTAGATAGTGCGGCAGTTTTTTTATGCCAGCATGTACATAAAGCCCTGTTCTGTACGATGACGCGATTAGTTCTTTTTCTATATGACAGTACTTATGCATGCATAGTTACATGAAAGCGTTTCTTACAAGAAATAACTAACACAGTACTGCACGTGTAGGGAAAAAAAATCGAGATTTATTACGCTCCTCAACGTCTCAGGAATAGTTTGCGACAAATGGAATCATTTGATTTTCATGCGAATTACGAAGGTGAGTGATCCAGTCGCAGGAAATGTGAGAGGTCACAAAACATACCTTAAAGTTTATGGCATCATCGCTTTCGCTTTGGTCAAAGAAATGCGGCACTGAAATCAAATAAATTACCTCACAATTTTGGACGACCACACTTCTAAAAACCGTAATTTATAAATTTGTACTCAATATTTTGCTATAATTTTTCGTCACGAAACTAAACTTCAGGGCTAGGAAAGAAATAATTCTAGAAATAAAAAATTTTCACCAAATCGACCAGCTTAACAAGAGGACAAGTCGGCTAAGCGCTAAGCAGCGCTAAAAAGCGCTAAGCGAGACAGGAGATCAGAGACACGACGCTGTCCCCACTTCTCGCACAGCGCGACACGCATGCCAACAGATGATGAGCGCACGTCTGCTCCGACGAAACAACGCCAGCACTTTCCCTCACTATTGTCCCGAAGTAAAATCATTCCGGCTAGTGCAGAGTGTCAAAACTTGTTTTATTCAATGCCTAGCGCATAAATAAACGGCAGGAACGCTTTCTACATGTTTACTACTAACCATATATACAATACAGTGGCAAACTATTTCTCTTTATAGGCCGCACGGGGCCAACGCGAGCTCGTGTACTTCAACGAATTACCAAGTTGGAAGCATCGACCATTGCTATGATTCGCAGAAACTGGAAACGCGCCTACAAGCCTTGAAAACCCGCGCTCAACACCTATCCGCGACGCCACTCCCTGACCTTTTGCCTACCACGAGCTCGCTAGCGACTGCAGCGCCACCTCGTTTGTTTACAAACATGCAGGAGGTCCATAGCGCGGCTGCCCTTCGCGCGGCAAAATTTGAACGAGAGAAAGTAAAAGGTGGAACGGGGACGTGCGCGCCCGCTTCAGAGCGCTCCTTGCTGCTACTGCTGTCAGTGGCAGAATTAAATGGAGGATAGCGATAAGGGAAGCAAACACGTGCAAAAAGACATTCATCCATTTTCACATCCAAAGGATGTGACAGACGCCGCAATGGGTATGCTTGCATTATTTTTGACTTTTTGTTTTATAGAGTATGAAATTGTCTTTCATCTGGTCTGCACTAGCTGGAGCCGGCCCGAAAGTCAGGGCCCAACCTGACCGGCGGGCTGGGCCGGAAAAAAAACAGTGTTTCGCTGGGCCGGGACCGGACATGGCCTGAAGTTGCGGCCTGGGTTGGGCCCGGGCTTGAGGTTGCGGGCCCGAACCAGGCTCGGGCCCGTACATAGAGGGCCTATGTCCGGATTTTCATTCAGTATTCTAGGAGTAAGTACACTTTTCGATGGAAGATGCCTATAACTGCGGCACAGCACCATAGTCCACCAAAGAGACAGCACTAAAATTCCAACAAGGAAAGGTGTCAGGCAGGAAGACGTGTTCTCTCCAATGCTATTCATCGCCTGTTTACAGGAGGTATTCAGAGACCTGGATTGGAAACAGTTGCGGATACAAGTTAAAGGAGAATATCTTAGTAATCTGCGATTCGCTGATGACATTGCTTTGCTTTGTCACTCAGAGGATGAATTGCAAAGCATGATTAATAACTCAGACAGGCAAAGCAGAACGGTGGACCTAAAAAAATAGCCAGAAAACTTCAGTAATGTTCAAACGGTCTCCGAAGGGAACATCAGTTTACGATTGGTAGAGAGGCGCTGGAAGCGGTGAAGGAATACGTCTACTTGGAGCAGGTATACTGACTGCAGATCTGGACCACGAGAGTGGAATAACTATAAGAATAAAAAATGGTGTGGCGCACATTTGGCCGGAACTCTAATATCATGAATGGCAGTTTACCAATAACCCCCAAGATTAAAGTATACAGCTGTTGTACCTCGTCGGTATACTCACCTCCTGGCCAGAAACGCGGGGGCTAACGAAGAGGGTTCAAATTGAGGACAACGCAGCGACCTATGGAACGGAAAATGATTGGTGTAACGTTAAGATACAGGAAGAGAGATGAGCGGGTCAGGGAACAAACGCGGGTTAATGATACCTTAGTCGAAATCAAGAAGAAATTGGCTTCGGCAGGGCATGTAATGCGGAGGAACGATAACCGATTTAAGGGTATCGGAGTGGATTCCAAGAGAAGGCAAGCGTAGCAGGGGCAGCAGAAAGGGGATAAGACGTTTGCGGGGATAAGGTGGCTGTGGCTAGCACAGGATAGGGTTAATTAGAGAGATATGGCCGAGGCCCTTGCCCTGCAGTAGGCGCAGTTAGAATGATGATGGTGATGGCGATGTAGCGCACTTGGCTCGTGTTAGCAGCGGCACTGATGAAACTTCCATGGTGTGGGCTGAGAAAAAAGTTACTCAACGTTGATTTGCTTAATTTTTGATGCCTGCTAAGTTTCATTCTTCTCGCGAGAGGAAAAATTCCGGACACTACTAGCTGCTCTTTTTTTTTGTTAGCCTGCTGCCCGGAACGACTTGGAAATAAAGGAATCTCGGAATGAAATTTTTTTTCAGTTAGTTCTTTGACGCGGAATGAGAGAATATTTAACCGTCATTTGTACACCGAGTTTCATCAGTGTCACTCTCAGTGAGAAGAGCAAAGAACTTGGGACGCGCACGCCCGGCCTCGTTGAAAGTTACAAGATTAGTTAAATTGCATTTTTCAGTAATTAAAGAGCGGAAGACCGCCCTCGCAGGTTCTAAAGTGCAAAATTCATCAGCGGGATGCACTACAGAAACGTCATTAATGGAGCGCTGTCACGCCTGACAGACACAACTCATTTGCACGAGTGTCGTGTTCGCGTAGTAGGTTACAGAGCACCGCTGGCTCTGACTGTTTAAGCCATCAGCGATCGAGCACACACCGTGAAATCTACCAGAAAGCCCTCCGTGTCTTTGTTTTGTGTTAACACTCGCCACTCGACATTTGAAGCCTCATAAGAACCGCTAGAGAAGGACATTCACTCGATTGCTCGACGGGCAGCCGTCTGCTCCAAGATGTCTTCGACTGCGTACTTTCGCCTCCCAAAATCACATCTGTATGCTACGAAAAACCCGCCGTGGTGGCTCAGTGGTTAGGGCGCTCGGCTACTGATCCGGAGTTCCCGGGTTCGAACCCTGTTGTAGGCAGTAGCCACATGCAGTGTCTAGGCCGTCTGCGTGGCTTGGCTGCGCGGGCGCCCCCCCCCCCCACCCCCCCCGCCCCCCACGCAGCCAAGCCCACGAAATCGTGCGCATAAAAAAAGTACAAGTTGCTACGGCTTCGAGGAGGTTTTAATATTTAGACATCGCGGGCCGTAAAAAATGACCGATTAAAAATCTAGAGATCATGCAAAGTTGTTTATTATGTGTCTATGCAACCTTTTTCATTTCGCCTCTGATCTTCGGGGCTATACACAGACGAATCACTAGCGGTTCATGAAGCTGAGCGGGCAAATCCGTCTTTTCTTTACTTTCTGTGCTTACTAAACCAATTTTTTTCAAGCGTTGTTGTGATTTGGGCGCCGGCCAACTGTTTGATCCGCTGCGGCAACGGGCCAGGGCCGGGCCGCGGGCCACTCGCCGAGATTGTTAGGCCGTGCCCTCGCTCAGTAGTGATAATGTATAGCGGGCCCGGGCCGAGCCAGCGCCTTCTAGAAAGAAAAGGTCTCTGCACTCCACTCACTTCTTGAGCCTTGTGTACTAAGTTCATGACGTGACATGGTCAACCTGGCAAGGTGCATGACGTCACTGGAGGAGTGCAGAGGCCTTTTCTTTCTAGGAGGCGCAGCCCGGGCTTGAAGCCGCGGGCCTGGGTCGGGATCGGGCTTTGAGTCTCAGCCTCGGGCCGGGCTCGGGCTTGATACTGATGACCATGCAGTGCTCTAGGTCAACCACAACACACTTTATAAGCGGTTTGCAAGAACATCTGATGTTAAAGGAAAAAAAAAACGACCTGTCCATTCTTTGCGGTCCCATTAAACGACCATTCCAGTTAACATTTTGCCACAGTGCTCGCCGCGGCGGCTCAGCGGTGCAAGTGCCACCTGTTTTAAGTTTCCACGCCAAGCATATACGGAACAGTATACGCCTACATCGATGTTTCGCTGTTGTTTATTCTCAGTCAACCCGACAGTCTCTCGCACCGAGAGAAGCACATCCGCCCGATTCACTGCCACACTCTTCGTTGACTGAAGCCATCTCTGGCTGCTTTATTCTGCTGACATGAAAAGTAGACGACCGGTAACGTTCAAGGGCACAAGAAACGAACTCCAATCGACGCACCAAGCGTACGACAACGTGGCCCTCGCTACCCAATGGCACGCATCAGAAGGGCACGTATGCTTTTCAGCCGCACTCCCCAGGTTTCAGCGGCGTGTGTTTGTCTGAAGCTTCTGAGTAGCAAGTGTACCTCAATCGCGCTTTGAGGAATGTGGCGGTGGCGTCCACCTGCAAACAACAAACACTCTTCAAGTGGTGTAGATCGACGCGTCGCAACCCATGCATGCCCAGCTGCGCGCTCCTCTCCTGCGCTCGCTGCTGTTGTCGGGAACGCGTTGCAACGTGGTTGTGCCATTGTTTCTAGGAGGAACGCTCAAGCCACGATGGCCCGCAGATTCAGAGTAGCGCGTGCCCTGCAAAAAACCGTGCTTTCACACAATATTTCATGCTTAGCAATGCTAAACCGCCAGCCGTTTTTTCTCAGCCTACGCCTATAGTTATGGCGCACGCTGAGCACCCAGTTTATGAACGAGGTGCGAAAAAGCAGAGAATTCATTGATGAATGTCCCAACAACTATTGCATTTTGGCAACATGAGCAAATGGGATTAGACTCGACTCTATACAGTCCTTGAGATCGCTATTGCAAAATGCAGCGTAAAGTGAATAATTCAAAAGCAAATCAACAAGCTCCGCTGCTGGTAGCAATTTTTTTAACGTTGATTAATGAGAATCGACGCATCCCCGTGCAGGATGAGCCCTAGTCCAGGGCCCCTGCAGTGGCTGTCGTCTGTCGGTCCTGGTTGACCAGCTGGTGCTGGTTCGTCCAGGTCCGGGCAGCACAGCTTCTCATTTGGCCTCGGTTAATTAATCGCATAACCACGACCGCTATTGTGTCCTCGGAGCCACAGTGATGTTCCATTAAGGAAATTTTTCCTTTTTTCGGGCAATTTCAGCAGAAAAATTTGGCGAAACGATGACTTTTACGGAGTTTCAGGAAAACTAAAGAATCGAAACTGACTCACTGTTTCCTAACTGACGTAGTTTTCAAGCTGCTGCAGGGAAAAATGGCTTTATATTCGGCATGGAACATCACTGCTCAGTGCAACACACAGTCAGTGAAAGCAGCATCCACGTATGCATCAGTGTAAATTCTTTTATAGGGCTTTAAAGAAAAAAAGAACCACATTGTTATATATATATATATATATATATATATATATATATATATATATATATATATATATATATATATATATATATATATATATATATATATATATATAGGGCGTCCCAGATAAAATGGATCAAGATTTAAAAACCAAAACAGAGCGTTCTTCCGAATTGAAGTCAAGTGAATGTTGTTAGGCGTTATTAAAGTGCCGGCTAGCATCATTTTAGTTCCGCCTAATTCAGTAGTAATTTAAATAATTAGAACCGTTCCTAGCGGTGTCAACAACCCGGCTATCAAGCATTTCTGAGGCAGCCGATCGCATCATTGGCGCTTCTTGCAGAGCTACCGTAGTGTGTAAATAACTAAAGCTACTGGAGCGCAAGAGAAAATAATATTTATGGTAAGGAGAGCTCAGCTTGAGTTCTATGCCCATGCAAACGAGCAGTTTCCGTGTACTCAGCTGTGCAAACAACAGCGCTAGGGTGCAGTCGTCGTAATCTGCGCATTCCTGTGGAAGTCAGTGCTCGCACAGCGAATGCTAAATGGTGTACTATTAGAGTTATTTGCTTAAAGGGAAGCTGAAACGGTTTTCAAATCGCATGAAACGCTGTGGTTGGGAAGAAAGGACCTTGAAAATCATGTGTGTAAATTTTTTCCCGATTCTGTCCGCAAACAGAGCTGCAATCGCTTCTTAAAAACCCGCCACCGGCACGTCCTCGTCGCTTCCGGAAGCGCCGGGTGGGGGAACGGCCGAGAGGGAGAACTGGCGGAAGTGACGCCATTCACGGAGAGGGCCAGCCGTCCGGCTGCGCTTGCTTCGCTGCGGCCCGCGCTTTGGCGAACCACAGGTCAACGTAATCTTCTGTCAGTGCCGTTTACTGTCTCTCGTTCGGACGTTCCGTGTAATGCTTGAAGCCTGTATATAAACCAGTTTTGGTATGGTACTTCTTTCGAAGAGCGCTCAGCACACAGCTTGGTAGAATCCGTCGGTTGTGCTCCCCCAGCCTCTTCCACGTTAACCACACAATCTGGTGGTACGCAGCATGCCGAAACTGCCTGCACAAAATATGTGCAGCAATATTTCTGTTTTCGTTATATTACTTTCCTACCTGTTTGTAAACTCTGCCTTTTCCAGCTGGTTCACATCCACGCTAAGGCCAGTTCCAGCACTGTCTATAAGGCACACAGACTTGAACTTTTTTGAGCTCGTTACGCACTGTGTGCCTTTTGGCTTTTTTCCTGATTGCTTGCACCTCATGGCAGCACAACCAACTCTCTTAATCTTTCATCAGCGCGCAGCACATGCAGCTGAACATAACTGAGCAAAAGACCGATTATATAAGCCTAGTATACTTGAGCAAAGGAAACATTTGCATTCATGGTCGCTTGGTCATGGCTGACGATCGACAATGGCGCGAGAATTCATGCAAATTTGTCCTTGAGTCAGAACGGCAAAGTTTTCGAGCCGCGGTACGCATACATCTGCCACAAGTGATTCTGCTCGTTATCTCGATACGCAACAGCAGCAACTATATCTCGCAGCACACTAGTTTTGAAGAGCAGCTCTGCGAGCTCCGAAACGCAGCCATAATTATTGTTCAAAAGCGTGTTCAGCATGCAAAAAAAAACAACGTACGGGAGTAAGTGCAGAAGAGTCATGGTTGAACAGTAGTAGCCCGAACATGCGACAGAATGAAAGCGCACACAGGAGCTTCCTCCAGGTCGCCTCCTCTCTTCGCGCTGCAGTGCAGCAGTGCACCCACTCCAACTCATCCAGTTTGGCATTGTTTTGTAGTTCCAAAAGGCATTAGGGAGTAATTAGGCAAGTAACTATAAAAAAATGAACAAAGAAATGCTTTACCTCGCGCGACTCGTGTAAGCGGGCCGGTGATCTGAATTAGGTCATGTTTACAGGCGTTACAAGAAGTTGGTGGCCAGGCTTTTATGCAGCAGCGGTGCACAAAAACATTTCGCTGCAATTTACTTTTTTTTATTGCCATTTGCACCGACACAAAAGATATGCACGCGCATGCACCTACGCAAAACATGCGCATCAGTAGAGATTTGGTTTTCGTGTTACCCTGGCATTACGTGAAAGGCCCATACTTTGTTAACGAAATTTCCGGCTTGCAGGCGCCGTAATGCGGTCGGTTCTCTATTACTTAGCTTCTTATCAGGCGGTGGCACCAATTTTCTGTTTAGTCTGTAATTCTCAACGATTTCGGAATAGGTTTGCGCGCGCTCGTCCAGGTTCCGACAGTCCGGTGGTTCCACGGTTACCAGGAACCAGAGAATATGGGAATGCACTGACTACCCCGGACCACCAAGATATTGATAGCAGAGAAGGCTGGGAAGGCCTGCTGCGCAGCGAAGAACCCGCTCCGCAGAAACAAGCCAATCCGCCTGGCGGCTGATGCCGTGAAGAGATAAAATCTCTTTGTTAGCCTTTAGTCACGGAGCCTCTGGCCCCCGCCCCCCAGGCCTGCGTGCCGGGGGCGGTGAGTAGTAAGGGGTCTCCATTTCCGGTGGAAATAAAAGCTGTCGTCCACCCATCCATCCAGTCGAGAGTTCCAACACGTGAAAATGTCGCGACTTGACTTTCGCTGTTCCAAACTGTTCAACACTGCTTGAATTATCCATAATTTCCAAAACGTAGTCCTTAAAAGCCAGCCGAAGCAATGCGCTACGCAGCAACGCCGTCGGTGCTGGACGGAGATCCCCGTGGATGACGTCACGACAGTCCCGGTCAATCGCGGGCAAGAGCGGCGTTCGCTCGGCGCCCTGAGGCGATGGGGCCCGTTTTCTTCTAAAAACAACTTTCTGCGTTTATTTCCGCTCTTTTTGAATGAGATATTCTTTTTCAGCGGACTAAAACCTATAAAATGACGTAGCGAACTCATTTTTTTCGAAAAGTGCTTCAGCTTCCCTTTAACATGAAGCAGAAAGCAAAATGGTAGGGTTTTAACGCAGTTAAACTGAGTAGACGTGAGAAAGAATGTGTTTAGCCTGATTGACTGTACCCACCCCCGGATGCGCATTCTTACGCTCTCGCGGTACCCTCGCTCTTCCTCGGTTTCCCGTGGCAGCTACGCCCTCCCCCCGCCCCTGGTTGCCGTGGCAACCAATCTGCGGTTGCGGTTTCCTCCGGCCTTCCACTGTAACCTTCCTACTCTTCCTCCAGTAACCCCCCCCCCCCCCCCCCCGGGTATTTCTCGGGGCAACTATTCTCCGGTTGCTCATTCTTGTTCTCTCGCCATACACTCCTCTATCTACGGTAACCACCTTGCGGTTACGCATTCTCCCATTCTCTCCGTACCCGTGGCAACATTTCTCCGGTTGTGGATTCTTATACTATCGTCATTATACCATCCTCCTTCCACGATAATCACCCTTCGGTTATGCATTCCCCACTCCCTCCATACCCCCCGTGTTCCACGTAACCCTCCTCGTTCTCCTTCAACAGTAATCACTCGCCGTGTGATCCCCATCGCAGTTACCTTCCGCGTACGCACTACTATTACTACAACGACGCGAAACCCATGGAACGGGTGCTTAATGGCTGCCACTGTAAAATAGCAAGCAGCACGTAGCTTCGGAAGCTAGCGGCAGGACAAAATGAAGATAGTTACTACGTAAGGCTATTATAATAGTCGGTGCGGGCAGTGAAGCGTTCGAGTTCCGTTGGGCTTCACTGAAGTGTTTCACCAGCCGAAAAGAATGTATGTTCTCCTAACACGCACATATTCTCAGCTTCGCAACCTTGCATCCAACGAGGAAGCCGTCGCATTCGAGTTTCCTCGGCTCCTCTCAAGCCGCAAGTTTTACTCTGTAGTGCCACCTTGAGCTAATTTGAGTTTTTAATTATTTAACCGACGGAGTAGCGTTCAATAGTTCTCAGTGGTAGACGGCAACGCAACGCCACCGCCATACGCCCTTCGCGACGCACACCAGCGGAAGTGTCTCTTAATTCTGTGAGGATTTGCGCGGCGGGACCGGAGACCCTACACATAGCGAAGTTGCTGATCGCCAACTTCGAGTCACCTACTAAGTGTGTAAAGGCGATGGCCGTGGCGATGGCGGCCTCCTCCGCGACTAGCGCTCTAGAGGTGGAAACCGTCTCCGCCATAGCCAGTCTTGCCGGTTGATTGCCGGGGTGTGTTACTCCGCATACAGAGTAGTTGTTCTGGTTCTCCGCGTATTCTGCGGCGTCGACGTGGAGGACATCTTGCAGCCGGCTCAGGGTCTTGTGCAGGCTCATCGCTCATGCTTCTCTACGGCCTTGGTGCGCGTGAGGGTTCATATTTCGGGCGAGAGGTTTGATGATGATCCTCTTTCGGATGTTGCTTGGGATAACTTGGGGGAGATCTTGCAAGGGTTCGCCTTCAATCCCCAGCCTGTCGAGTATTCTCCTGCCGGCGGGAGTGCTAGACAGGCGCCTTATATGGGCAGTTGGTTGTGCCTCCTTGTGTTCCTCGTAGGTATTGTGGACCCCGAGTTTGAGTAGCTCCTCGTAGGGAGTCGAGCGAGCCAGGCCCATGGCTGTTTTATAAGCCATTCTGATGATGGCGTCGACTAGTTCCACCTCAAAAACCTGGAGGCTAACGAAAAGGGTTCAGCTTAAGTTAAGAACAACGCAGGGAGCAATGGAAAGAAAAATGATAGGTGTAACGTTAAAAGACCGAAAGCGGGCAGAGTGGGTGAGGGAACAAACGCGGGTTAATGGCTTCTATAGTCGATATCAAGAGGAAAAAATGGGCTTGGGCAGAGCATGTAATGCGAAGACAAGGTAACCGCTGGTCCTTAAGGGTAGCGGAGTGGATTCCAAGCGTAGGCAAGCGTAGAAGGGGGCGGGAGAAAGTTAGGTGGGCGGATGAGTTTAAGAAGTTTGCGGGGATCGGCGGCCGCAGTTGGTAAAAGACAGGGTTAATTGGAAAACATGAGACAGGCTTTTGTCCCGCAGTGGGCGTAGTCAGGTTGTTGTTGATGATGATGATGACGATTTTGGGACAGGCCCACGAGTGCTTAGTGTCGGGGCTTTCGCGGTACTTGACGAGCACTTTGTACGCCAGAGTCATTTTTTGAACGAAGCGCACTGTTGCACCACTTGATGGCGTGTTAGGGCTTGAAGGAGGGTTCGTACTGGTTGGGTTACCGCAGTGCAGTCGTTAATTTCATTCCTTGAGCATGAAGAACCAGCGGGCGGCGTTTGTTCACACGAGGAGAGAGCGACAAAGAAGAAGGACAAAAAGCCTAAGGTGAGCTCTCACTGCACAGTTGATATGTAGATACTGAAGGAGTAACTGCATTTAAAATAAAACTTGGCATAATAACGAACTTAAGAGATGCAATTGCGCGGCTGCGTATCTGACCCTTGGGCCTAGGTCTAACGTCTGGTGGTTTGCGCTTTGCCGCAACCAGAGTTGACAAGAAGGACTGCGCTCTGGGTTGGCTTTGTGGGAATGGATAGGGTGAATTATCAAAAATGCATCAGTTACCGACAGCAGTTTGTGCTGAACCGCTGGCCCATATGTAAAATTTAGCCTGGGTTGTCCCCGAATCAATGAACTGTCGTGATTATATCGTTTTTTTTTCAATGCACTGAGCTTTTACGGGAAGCTTAGCGCTAGTTTATTGGCTTCAATTACGAAGGGCTTCTATGAAGACAAACATGTCACGAACTAATTCAAAATAGAGAACAGCGCAAACTACCGTATTTTCTCTGATAATGAGCGCTCTCTCATAATGAACGCACCTTCTACTTCTACTTTCGAAAAGGGCAGTTAATTTTTTCCCTCGCGTAATGAACGCACTCCATTCTTTCGGTGCGCAGTCTGCTAATGAGCGCAGTGAATGCCAGTAGGCCGCCTCTTTTTTGAACGCCGAAACAACTATGCAATACTACAAAGGGCCATCTGTATTATTATTCCTCTAGGAACCCGGGAAACAATATAAACCGCGCCTTGTCACAAAGGTTTTTTCCGCGCTGAATGCTTATGAGTTGTGCTAATGTGAATTGTAGTTCGGCTTTCGTTGAAATCATAATGAACCGTGTTACCGAGTTATACGTGCATAATTAAGACAAAAGTTCTTGACTCTGCTCTCGAGCGAAGAAGATTTGTTTGGAAGGTAGATCCTACATGATGGAGTATTTATTCCACTAGCCTAGTGTATATGCCGTTTGTATACCGTTAAACAATTTTTTCTTAATATTTGAACCTGCGTAATGAACGCACGCTTCAAATTTTGAGAGATGTGAAGGGAGGTGCGTTCATTATGCAAGTACAGTATCCCATTCTGCTGTGCGCCCGCGTAGCTTCCGAAAATCGGGCAGGTGGTGCCGAGATTAGGTAAGGCCACGGTAGCAAAAACTGGCGTTTGTGTAGCAAGTACAAAGGCACGCTGCGGGTTCGGCACGGTCGATTGATGGCAGCAGCATGGCTGTGTTGTTGAGACTGCACTGTCTCGATTTCGACGTCCACCTCTCTGTAGTCCGCCTCCGGGCTAGCTCTGCCATGGCGGCACTAAATGTGCGGCGCCGGCGCCTCCACGTATAGTCCGGCCGTGGCTTTGCTCTTTGCTGTCGATCCCGGCACGCCAGTGTATGCTCCGATCCGCCACGGCTCGTGTGACCAGTATGCGGGAACATGTCCACGGCGCCTTGGGAGGGTGATAATTTGATAAACAAAACCCAGAGTCTGCGGCGCCGTAGAGTCACCCGTCCACCGCAGCTGCAGCGACAACCCGGCTGACGGGGTCGAACGCGGGGACCGGTTTGGCAAGTTGCGATAACTTTAGGCACAACGCAAGTTGCAAACCTTGATCTCTTTCTTTATCATGATCCATGGAGCACTACAGCTTTATCTGTCAGAACAGCGTCACTGACTTCGTGCTTGTAATAAAGAGATGTAATAGAATAGAGAGGAAAGGTTCGAAAGGTTTGGGGGAGGGGGGGGGGGGGGGTAGAAAACAGTTTGCGCTATTATTGGCCTGGCAATGTTTTTGGAGTAATGCTTCCCCACCTACTCCTGTGCCTGAGATGCCTTTACTCATGCAATGGTAAAACCTTAAAATTCTAAAAACGATTCAGTGGCTGCTTAGGTCTAAACTAAAGAGGCGCATTGTGGTTGTTAAATGGAATGTACAAATGTTAAAGTATTTGATACGGTTTCCTGGAGGCTTCAGTCTAGGAACGCTGGTTGCACATTACAAGAACCTTCTTTTGGCATGCAAGACTGCGGTATTGTGATTTACCTAATCGAGTATGTTTAAAACGAAAATGTGTGTGACCTGGACGCGACACTTTGGGTAAGGCTAGTTTTTTTTTTTTTTGTTGCGATGCATGGTGTCCAAGGCAGTGCGGTGACATCGAGACGAATTTGACCAACGCTGCACAGTAGTTTATACTTGCAATTCCCATCACTTCGGCAGGAAGGGCGAGTGTAAGCGTATACGTAATTGAGCAGACTGATGTTTCCCCTTTACAGTCTAGTCTGGGCCCCGTGTAGTGGATGTAGTTAGATCCTACAAATCAAGTGTGGACTTCACGAAAAGCAGGTTTGCGTTATTTCAGCCAACCAAAAACCTTCGTCATGGCCATAATTGAAGTGTCCTTCGGCGAATATGTCGGCACAGTTACAGGATTGTTTAATTTCCTCGAAATCGTAAGTATTTCCTCCCTTCTTTCGTCGCATATTTACCCCTGTACGACATATACATAAACTATAGTCTCTGTAGATATACAGCCTCATGCACTGGACTGTGTACTCACAATTACTAAGCTCAAGACAATCATGACTTTTCGCGAATGCCTAGTTGGTGCACAAGAGAAGCGAGTAGTATTGCCATCATGGTTAATACTTTTGCTTGAAATTAAGAAGTACTGGTAAGCTATGGGCCAAGAAATTTAGTTATCCTATCTTGCTGAAGCGGATGAAGTTTACTGGCCAACCTATAGCGTGCTGGATTGCTGGAAAGGGAGGGTTTATCCTGCCAAGCGATCATGTAACTCATCAGGCAATTTGTATCAACAAGGACTACATGATTAAGAATACGTCTGCCTGGAATGGCGTCAGGCAGGGTGATGCAGCCCCTCCACTGTTACTTACAGCCTGTCGGCTGTAACTTTTCAAAACAGTAGGTGGAGAAAAATTGGGCGTGAAAGTTAACGAGGAACATATCAGCAAACCTTCTATTTTCTCTTGACCCTGCCCTGTTCAGTAATTCAAGAGGTGAGTTTCAGAACTGTACTGAGGATTGAAATATGCAGACAATAAAAGCAAAGCTAATAATTTATCTGAAGCTCTTCGCCTTGCCCCGAGACGAAAAGGGACTCCACGTAGAGAGGCCCTATCCACGGACCATTTAGCCCACATGGCTACGGCACGCTTGGATCACACTGCCGCAGGTGGAGCAGCTTCACTGGCTGGCATTCGCAATGGACACACCGCACCCCTTAGTCACATGACGTTCTTTACTTAGGGCAGACCAGTGTGAATTCGGCGATTTTTGAAGCGTTCATCTCTCATTTCTGCCTTAAATCCGGTACTGGGCCCATTGTACAAATATTGCTGTAATATCAATTTAAAAGACATCAAGGTAATCTTCAACATTTTGGCGACAAGTATCGGATTGCAGTAGACATATATCGAGAGTGAAAGCACAGGCGTGCACATCTTCCCACAAGAGCAGTAAAAAGGGAGGAGGGACAAACTTTAATGGGAGAGAAATTGAGAGTATAACAATTAGGTAGGCTGGTACAACCGGGAAACACAAGCTGGTTGATAGTGTCCTAGTTGGCGCTTGGCGCATGTTTGTCATAAAGGACCTGCCTAGTAAGCTTGAAAGGCCACTCGTCATAACTGTTCATGCACAAGGCAAGCAGCCAGCGACCAGTGCCTTCAAATAAGGAACGAAATAAGGAAAAGAAATGTGCAAGGACATTTGCTTAGAGGACAAGAAAAGGTCGATGAATTTCATCACTATTCTGTGCATCGAGGCGCTATATAATAGGAACGCACGCATTTTTTTGTTGTTTCAGGCCCAGAAAAATGCGCAGCTTTTTTACAGCTGAGTGACATTAGTGATACATTCCTCCCTCCTTCCCCTTTAAAACAATAAAGAAAAAACACTTGCAGCTCCAGCTCTGGTCGTGTGCAGATTAGACTTGTGACGTGCCAAGAGGTATCATGGGTTCAGTTCAAGTATAAAAATTTTACCTGCATTTCCACGGGTGTGTTTTCTTCTAAAACGCAGGCCGTACGACCTGTAAATTAAAAAAAAAAAAAGGTTGGGATAAACGTGACGACTCCCAATACAGACCTGTCTTTATTCTTTACGTGTTTTGTAGGGTTGTTAAAAAATTCTGTTCAAGCGGCTGTCTTATGTCCGCAATAAACATAACGTCGTAGCAAAATTTCAATATGCTTTTGATAACAAAAAGTCTTGCAGGCGGTCCTATGGCAGCAGACAGAGCATTTCTTGAACTTTCATAGAGAAAACAGCTGCCAGACTGATTTTCTCTTGGAAACTATTGCTCAGGAGTAAAGCGTCAACTCCAAGGGCCCTTCCTGGGCTTACGCGCTCAGCGTCGGCGCTCCTGGCGTACGCCGGAACGGGCGTCGAAAAGGGGCATGCATCTCCATGTTCTTGGTGCTGGCTCGCTTCCCCTCTCGAGCCAAGGGAGGGAATTTCAAGCCGTGGAGAGAAGGGGTTGGGGGCGATGAAAGGACAACTTAAACCGCGAAGTTCGGGGAACCTGGAAGAGCTTGAAGCCACGAAGAAGAGGGCCATCGAGAGCACCGCGATCCTTCCATTGTTATAAACCGGACCCCTCTTCCGACGCGTACGCGAGCGCCCGTGCGCTGACGCCGATATCTAGTACGGACAGATATCGGCGCCTCACCGAGGCTCGCTGGCGTCTCCTGCAGTGCGCATGCGCAGACCGGTTTTGGTGTACGCCAAGAGCGCCGACGCTGAGCGCGTACGCCCAGGAAGGGCCCTTGGAGTTCGCGCTTAAGGGGTGGCAACCCTCCCTGCAGGTTACTGGACCTCTGCAAGCCTGCGTCATCGGCGCATGTGTAGTGGGCGAAATAATCTCTAGAGGGTGTTGGGAAACGTACCGCTACTGACAGCGTAGTGCAGCACGACGCGTAGCGAGGCGGCTCTAATTGGGAGAAAGGAGGCGGCACAAAGCGCGACTCCTGCAAAACCGGTTGAGTGGTGAAAATGGGTGCTTTTTCCCACCACGGCATGCCTCTTTGACCTCACGTTGTTTACACCAGGGAGAGGTCGATAGACGCATTTCTGGTAAACATGGTACACCCTTCAGGCATTCGCAGGCAGTTATTTTTCGATATCTATCAAAGTGCTTGGTATTTCCTTTTCAGAACTTTTGTAGTGAAGTTATCAGGTCGTCTTTTTCAGAAGTTGTAGGCTCTCCCAGTGTACTCCTCCACAGTTACTTCCTCCCTCAGCCGGGGAACATAATGGTTTATAAGAGACTATGCGCGCATCGCATTCCCTAACAGCGTAACTACTGCTGTGTGTGGGGTACAGCTACGGAATAAAATGTTAGCACGATTTTAGGAATGCAGAAAAGAATCTTGCGATTAACTGCGAACCTACGGTATTGAGAGCCAGCTGCCCACCCTTTTAAACGGTTGAACATGACCTACATCGGTATGGGCTCTTTTTCAGTATACTCGGAAGGATCTCATTCCGTCCGGATACGGCAGCCTTGTCTCCAAACAGCCTATCGGATTAAGGAAGGGAACCGTACACTGAAGCTCTCAAACTTTCACACAACGTGAGGTATAAGCAGATGTCCAAAAATAATTTTCCGCGACTCATAAATAACTACAATAGGTTAGAAACCGATGTTTTAAGATTAGCCATCCCATAATTGATACAGTTATGGTTTATACGGGTTTATTATTATTATTTAACGCCCCAAAGCGACTCAGGCTATGAGAGACGCCGTAGTGAAGGTCTTCGGAACTTTCGACCACCTGGGATTCTTTAACGTGCATTGACATCGCGCAGTACACGGGCCTCTAGAATTTCGCCTCCATCGACATTCGACCGCCGCGGCTGTGATCGAACCCGCGTCTTTCGGGTCAGCAGCCGAGCTCCATAACCACTGAGCCACCGTGGCGGCAGAACTGAAACGATGCTCAAAATTGAATTTGAAGTTGAATTTCTGTATTGTGCTGTCTGTATATATGTCAGTACCGATGTTAGTGCGATCACACTTACTCGCCCGATGTTACAGATGGTTTTTGTTTAACATACAAAGCGCAGCTAGAAACACTAAATGTGTCTTCGTGGTGTCCACGTGCGAAAAACTGTGTTCTCGCGCAATATTATGTGCTTATCAATGCTAAACCGCCAGCCCTTTTTCCCGATAGGTAAACGCCGAGCAAGATCTTGCGATGTTTGCGGGTTTGCGCCAAGCGGGTTTGCAATGCTTGTGTGTTTGTGTCGAGCGAAATAAGTAAATAAAAAGAAACTAAATAAATATCCGCGGCTGTGTTTCAAACACGCGGCGCACGAACAGATCAGCTTCGCTGGCCACTGCGTGAGAACACTAGGTTATCGCCGCAGCCGAACACGCCTCGTGTTAAACTGCAACACACTCTCGTGCTGTGCATTGCACGTCGTCTTCTCCATCAACTAATACTACTATCAAAATAATGTTCGCGCTTTGAGCTATGTGGCGGCAGTGACAGAGAGATGTGCGCTGCATGCGTTGGCGTTGACAACATTGCTGCAGAAGCGCGGCACTGGAGCATATATGCCGCCGACGAAAATTGGGTAAATTGACATTGACGATGAACAAGTTGAAGACGCGCATAACTTTGCTCCCTGGGTCAGCGGACACCTCATTTGCGCTTTCAGGCACGTGGCGGTGGTGTCCATCTGAAAAAAAGAAAAAAACTGCTTTCACACAATATTTAGCGCTTAGTAATGATGATGTCCTCACGCACACACGCACGGCGGCGGATTGGCTTAGCAATGCTAAACCGCCAGAAGGTTTTTCTCTTTTTCCTGCTTCACCTTGGTATGCAAAATAAGGGCTCAAATGTTACTTGAGATGAAGAACTGTTCTTCCTCTCAACTGATTTGTATACGCAATGTATTGCGTATACAGATGACACGCTGTCTATCGCAGTAAAGGAGCAGGCACCAATAAACAAGAAACGCCGTGGGGGCAGCAGAGAACCACTCGCAGAGAGCAGTAAGGCTTGGAAACTGGCCGGGTGACTGCATAGCGCTGGAAAGATTTAAATGGAAGAAATAGGAAAGACCTTTGTCCTCCAATCGACATAAACGGGCATCCTGTTACGTTTGTGTGGCGGTTTGGGCAAGAAAAGGAAAATCTGTGCTTAGGATGAGGTCCACAACCTGTTAAGACAGTTCAGTGGAAAAGTTGCGCGTGAGCTGGAAAGCAAATGACCAGGAAGCGAAGTGCGTCATGCGAACCTAAAAAGAACTTTTTTAGTGGCAGAAGCCTGTTTTGCGACACTGCTTTTGCGCGTCCGCAAGAGTTAGAAGTGATGACAGCCCACGCGGCCGAGTGGATTATATGACAGGGATAATAACTGAACGATGGCGCACCAGAAATACGGGGCATTAGAAGGCATTATTTTTTCCTGGTGTCGGAGCCACCTTGATGAGTTCAGCAGTGACCCTGATGACCACATTTTCTGCCCAGGTTGGGGGACTCGTGTTGTTCGGCCTCATGTGCTCTATCAAGGAGAACACTCACCTGAACATCTTCCTGTTCAGCGTCAGCTACGCGTTCTCTTTCAATGGCATCCATATCATGATCTGCAGCTTCTTCTCCAGACGCACCATGGAAATCATGAGACAGGTCTTCTACGTGAGTACTTGTGGTCCATCCAGGCCTTATCTGAAGCTTGCAATCTTTCACGATGGGAAATTACACATGAATTTATAGACCTTCGGTGTTCAGGCAGTGGGGTGAGGAGTGTAACAAGCTCGCATCCACTAACTTCTCCAGAGACGTGCCTCGGTTGGTCCTCATGCGAACTCGTGCCAAGCGCCCGTATGCCGCACGACAGCAGGTTCAGGTGTATCAGTGAGCATCGGCTCAATAAGATGTCAGTGATGCTAATATCAATGATGTCAGTGATGCCGGCTAAGATGTCAATGATGTCGATGTGCTGAACTGTTCGATGCATTTGAACATTGACCGATGGTAATTTGTGTTGTTAATTTTTGAAGTTCCTAAAAAGGGTGTCGCCTCCACTTCCAGCTTTATTAAACAAATTGTTCACCGGGGCATAAGAATGGACGCCCATTCTTTAAAATGAACACGAAACAAACACTATTTTACAGTAAGAGGTACTACAGTCGAGCGCAGTTATTCGGCTGCACATGTAACGAAGGCTGGCTTATTACGAAAGAGTGCGGTGCTACCGTCAAAATATGCGTAAGGGCAATGGTAGTTCGCCTCAGATACAACGAACAACTGTCGCTGCACCACTCGCTTATAGCAAACGAGGAGGTGCCGTAAACTCGCTCGCGAAGTTCAAAAACCTGCGCTTCCAGCTAGTGCGGAGACAAAGGCGCGTCTCTCAGCCGCGACGAAACCGCCCCGAAAAGAGCATGTCGACTAAAAAAAGCAAGAAAAGGCAGCATTGAAGCTATAGGTAACCGCCTGCCAAGCGTACGCCGATGGCCTATAAGGTCAGTCACTGCCTGCGTGTGCGCCGACAGGGCGAAGCATCCCAAACTGCAGCTGCAGAAGCGCGGTGGGCGCGAGACAGTGGCAACGTCGAAAACGAAGCTGCTGTGCATAGCCGTAGATAAACTAACGGAAGCGATTTGAAGTTTTTGAATACCTTGCTGGCCCCGCTGGTCACGTGGAATGTGTCACCTACCCCAGTCGGGTCACCTACCCCGGTGTACGCAAAGTACGAGCACCCCCCTACCTTTATGAATCTGATTGTGTGGCCGACCTGTCACCAGGTGTTATGGACGCTTCAACTACGATGATTTATATCCCGTTCCTAGAACAGATTGTTGCCAGCAAGTATCTCGGCGAGTAGAACATGACCGCCCTAGAGGGCCTAGAAAGCGCCGCGTGCGGTAGGTTCTGCTGTGAAGAAACAGACGCAAGTGACGCAGTTTTTAAGAAATAAGCACCTTTTTCGGCGGACTTAGTATTTCTGGCTGTAATACGGGGAGTTCAGTTGTTACGCACGTTGGATACAACGAATGCAATCCTCATGACCTTCATTAAGTGTGCTCGACTGTATATGCGACGCGATGGGATATTTCTGCCGCGGCGGACTGGACTACGGCGCCGCATCCGGAACGCAATGAAACCGAGCTCGAATAGCCCGTTGGTGCAAACCAAATGTTTCTTGTCACATCATGCGCATTAGCTGCGTGCGCGGAGTGGTGCTAGTTTTTGCGTCATTAAAGGCAAGAACAAAAACGTCCTCAGACAGTCTTTAGACTATCCATAGACTTTTGTCAATAAAGTCCATAGACTTTCTACCGACAAATCCTCCAGTGCGCCTGAGCAGTAGCAGCCGCCGCAGTTACTATACAATGTAGTTGTAATAAAGCTGCCAACAGCAACGTGGCACATGAGTCGCATTGTGGGAGGACCATGGATTCAGCTAATGCAGAGCGTCGTGCTCTAAACATTGCACGTATGCGGGAGCCCAGAACCGCGAATGTGCGGCGGGTCGAACAGAGGACTGAAGCTCTCGGGACGCTGTCAGCAAATGCGGCGCACGAAAACATGATGAAGTCCGAGGCAACTCAATTCTCGCACCATAAAGCTCTCTCGTTGAAATCCTCCGAGAACAGAAACACAATCGTCACACACGCATGCGCGGCAGCAGCATTCAAAAAGCAAATGCAACAACCGCGACAGCACAATGTGAATAAGCAATTTCCTGTTATCTGCTTTACTGGCCTAGTCAAGCCAAGGTCATCGGCGCCACAATGGGACCTTGAAGTAGAGGAGCGGCGGCGGCAAGGCAGCCACGTGACATATCACGTCACTCCTTGCCCGGCCGGGAGCTTTGGCTCTGGGCGACCGGGCGTCGCATCGAACACAACCAGCGCGTTCCGCTGAACGCATCAAAGTGCACCGGCGTTCTACGCAGAACCAATTTCCATGCCCTGTGCATGCGATGCCGGCAGACGCTTCCTCGCTCCACTCGGTCAAGGTGTGTGACGTCACGGAGGGAGTAGGCAGCACACCTCGGATGCCTCCTTTCGTTCTCTCCGCAACGCGGCGACGGCGACGGAGCGCGCATCTGCCGGTGCTCTCCACGGCGGGCGTTGAATAGAACACAACCAGCGTTCCGTTGAGCGCATCAAAGTGCACCTGCGTTCTATGCGGAACCCACTTTCATGCACTTCGCATGCGATGCTGCGTTGGTAAGACTAAATAATCAGGGATAAAAAAATAATCGATACTAAACAACGCAAAACATGTGTACAGTCGAGGGCAAAACTCTTTGGACCACATGTTCCTCAATCGAAGCCGAGAGCTTTACTGCTATCCGGCGGCTGGAGGCCACACTTGTGGAGATGAAAGAACAAATTTTTGTCTTTCACCTCCACAAGTGCGGTCTCCACCCACCGGCTAATAGTAGAGCTATTTGCTTCGTTTCAGGAACACGTGCTAGAAAGATTTTGTCCCCGACTGTACGTCATTATGAGCCTAACCTGGCTTAAACCACAGCACAACCAAGCTAACAAAACATTTGGCTTGCATAACAACGCTTAGCTGAGCTAAACTGCAACCATTTTTTTGTAATTCTTCTAGTAGCAAGTAGCACTGCCGCAATGATTGATCTGCTCTCCTCACAGTACGTGTTCTACCAGATGACGGCAGCCATGTCCTACGTGGGCGCCTCAGTGAAACTTGTCAAGGACTCACCAGCTGTCCCCGTTCACGCTGTAAGTCGGAGATGTGAAAACACCTCGAATGTTGTCTTTCCTTTCCCCTGGGTGGGAGCAAGTGCTTATGACTCGAGCGCTAATTTACGACGACCTGTAATACGTCGAAAGAATGTACCGTAAGACGCGAAGGTGCCCATTACAGCTTAATGTTTGGCCCCTTATATTTGACTTGAAAGTTTATTTCAAAGATGGGGACATATTTAAAGTGGATCAGGAGTTCAGTAGACTTGTGCCTTGGACGTCACTTGCTAGGATAGTTGTCTGCCCGCACTTGACAAAAAATGTGAACGGAGTGAGCTGGAGCGGCAGAAAATTCTTGCTTTTAGAGGTGCATGTTTGATGTCTAACGGGAATATTTTATTGACGAGGACCAATGAGTGTTGGCTCCAGAGATGTTAACACATCTTTACAAATGGCGAATTTTGTGTATGCGAGGAAAAAGCTTAATTTTAATCTGGTAGCATTAGGGTTGTCACAATACCAAAAATTCCGCCGGCATCCGGTGTCACGAAATTTGCTTATTTAGTAGAGAGAGGTGTGAGGCGCTTGAGCTCAACAAAGAATAAAAAAAATTGAAATCAAAACTGAGAAAAAAAGTGATACATGCAAATGTCGGCATCGTCGCAGCAAAGCGGATACCTGCTACTGCAGCTATAGCAGTACTGAAATGGCGGTTGATGACCGACAATTGCAAAGAAAGTGACACAGGCACACACTTAAGTTGCAACAGAAGCTGAGACAAACCTGAAATATAGTATTCTGCATTCCACTCTTAAGGTGACCTGAACGTTCTCATAGTTCTTTTTTCTTTAGCTTACTATAATTACTTAGACACGAACCGAAATCAACGTCATAACTACAATTTTTTTATCCCTTTCAGCAGCCCAATCAGCACTAACATCTTATAAAATTCTGGCTCAGAAATAAATAGCTTTTTCTGCGGTTATATGTCATTATATATGCAGTATATGTCAGTGTTTAGTCAAGTCGGAAGTGAATTGCCCGTCTCGCGCAAAATAAAAGCGGAGACTTTGTACAAAGTTCGACATATGTAATGCATTCTTTAACAGGCGGTCTCTCGGACAAGGCGCATGACGCGTATTGTGTGGCGGTGGCGCTCGATTTCGAGTCTGGGTCTTCTTTTACTGCGAGCCGAAGCGTCTGCAGAAGCGATTAGCACAATACTGCGTTATACGAACTACGTCAGCAGTATAGCTCTTTACTAGCTGTCATACAAAATCGTGAGGTCTTTCCGCAGCGAACGTATAATGAATAGCCTATAATAAAAGCATAAATATAATCAGGAGCGCATGTGAGTCGCGGACCGCGTGAGTCGCGACACGTTAGGTAGAAACATCTGGTAAAAAAAAAAATCCTTGGTTAGCTTGGCAGTCTCCGCGGTTGAAAGCATTTCTGCATTCTGGGTTGAGGATCGAGCGCGGGCGCGGAAAACGGATTTGTCAGGGAATACAACCAGACCACAGTCTACCTCTCAAAAATCAATGTGGCAGCGTTGCGCTACCGGCACACGTATGCAACAGACTCTAACCAGTGTGTTGGCGAAAGCTGCTCTGTCTCTACTTCGCCTTGCTGCAGACATAGCGGAGTATGCAAACCGACAGCTTCATCGTGAGGCAGCGAATGGAGTGAACCAGGACGCTGCGTATTTTTATGTCTTTGCGGTTGGGTGCCTTGACAAATGGCTGCCATATGGCTTCTGGAAGCGAAGGTGTTGCGAACATCATCTGTCTAGCGCTGTCTATTGACGTTGTACAGACAGAGCTAGGCTTGTCGTTCGCCGTATTGATGTACGCGGAGCAACCCGGAGACCCGGCGATCGTGCGGCTGTTTTTTCTTTTAGTCCGTGTTGCCGGGTGCCAATGCACAGAGTCTTTCGTTTGTACCTAACGACCTGAGAGAGACCCAATCATGATACATGGCCGGCTAGGACCAAATGGCTTGACGCATCGCTCGTATGCAAGAGATTGTCAAACGTCCCACAGGGAGAAAAACGACCCAAACTGCAAATAAAAGTAATAGCCCGAATGTACTGCCCCGACAGCGCTGCACTGAGTCGTGCTGAACATTCCTCCGGGAGGCGCGATCACTTGTGTGCGCTTGGGCAGCGCTGCCGTTGCCGATTGTGCGATGGCTGCAAGTACGCATCATGCTTGTGTCGTGCACTTCTGTGTTTCAGGTCGTCGGAATAATCACAGGAGGGCTTCACTTTCTGCATTTCATCACTGTTAGCTACAACGTCTATTTATGAAGGATGCACAGATGGAAGACAGCCGCTTCGTGGGACACAGTAACCGTGCCAAGTCTGCTACTGCTGACTATAAATCAAGGTTAAAACAGCATTTCGAGTACTGTTCAGTTCAGCAGTGTTTTCCATTCTTTGCTCTTGCCGGTGCGGTGGGGAATGAGCCGAAACTTCTAGTCTGATATGACGGTATTGCTAAACAAAAGAAGTAAATTCAAGCGAGAATTTCGCTACTGTGGGGAACAAAACGGTGCAAACATCCTTGAATTAGTTTTATTCCAGCCGCGTTTGACCTGCGTATACGAGACAGAAAACTTAAAGGATTGCGGAGCCACGAATGCGGAAGCATTGCGCAGTACACCCGTTCACCGCACCCACAGACACGCGCGCGCACGTGACGTCTTTGCCAAAAGTAACCATGCAACGGGGTTTGCTTAGTTAACACAGATTTGGAGCTTAATGGGTGCCATATAAGTGCTCCACTACGTGACTGAAAAACAAACCCAGCTGCATTGTCACTTGTGGCAAAGACAGTACATATACTTCAGTCGCACTCATCATGGGTCACAGCCAAAACGCCGGAGCTATGCAGGTAACGTCCAAGCACACATAGCGGTTACGGCCGCTTTGGCTGCTAATCAGTGAATCCCGCAGTAACAAAATAATCGGGAGCGGCGATATAATTTTGTTGTCGCGAAAATGTGGCGGCACACACTAGGAAATTTGGCTGTCTGGGCGGAGAAGACATCCTGTCGTCGATACTCTTGCGACAGGTTTTGCACATGCATCGAGCAACCACCCAGCGGCAGCATCGTCACATGGCACGTAACGTGATGATGCTGTTTTGAGGAATTGAGGATTGCCAAATTTCTGAAATTTTATTTTGAGTACACAAGATAGAGCAGTGTTTCTATTATTATCACTCTCCCGCACAGTTTTTGTAAGAGTCGTGTGTGCGTTTAGTCTGCAACAAAGCTTAGGTGGGGGGGAGCGCTGATCCAGGAGCATTCGCTATTAACGGACTGCGTAACAATGTTTCGGTATAGTGAAATCAAATGCGTTAAACCTGACGACTGACGAACCTGATGACCTTAGTCGCTTCGATAATTTTTTTTATTGCTGGATTAGGTTTTTACGCGCATTTAAATCCTAATTAAGAGAAATGGCTGCGAAAATAAATGCCTCAGAAAAAAAAAACAACGATCCCGCCGGAATATTTGCAGGTTTTATAAATATTCAACCCGCTGAATATCGTACAATTTACCTTATTCGACAAGTACTAGATTGAATCCTTTTTCCAAGTTACAGCGATTCACACTGACAACCCCAATATTTATAGCAGTCAGACATCTTTGTAAACCTTCCGATTCACGTTAGGCCCACAAATACAGGACGTCTGGCGTCATTTTTTTTATTCTTATGTACTTGTGCGATGCAAGAGGCAAAAAAGTTGAAGACAAAAAAAAAACATTTGTGTGGAATAAAATCAAGAAATGCCCTACACGTATTTCAGTGAAGAGCAGCTGGACACCTCTCTATCGGTTTCTCTTAACAGAGCTCTGCCAATTTAATTTTCTTACGAAACATGTGTAACCAACAGTGCGTCTGTGTCGTCAACAGTGGTTACTGGACTAGTGCTCAAATGTTTTCGAAACCATTGGATGGCACTGATCAGCATTTGTGATTGCCTCCTACTACACTCATCCATAATGCATTTTGCGAGGACAGTGATGAAGCAAAGGAACAGTAGACTTGGCTATCCTCTTATTCATTCCGAGTAATGTTGGGGAAAGGATACAAACTAAAGTATTAAAATTCCGAAGCTGTGCCGTCTTGTTCTTTTTTTTTCACATAAGAAATTCACATAAATCTTATACACATTGCTTGACAATGTTGTTAATTTGTTTTATGGCTGTGATTTGAACATTACAATAACATTAGCATTTGTAAATTTGTGTTATAATTACGGTTTAAACACTAAATAAGATTTTGATCGCAACATTAGCATAAAGTTTAGTTTGAAGTTACACTAATGTTTACTGCGCAACTTATAACGTTATTTAATAACTTTTAAAATTTAACACAATGTTCCAATGTAGCATGTAACGTTACTGCAGCTTACAGAACAATTTTATAACATCATTTTAATGTTCGGTGCTACCTGGTATGAAGACACTAGATAATCTATGAAGGTCATCGCAGGATCCGGCCTGTTGTTGCGGATTTATGTGGATTGCGACTTCGGGACGAAAAAAACTACTGTTTCGGTTGGTGAACCGACTTTTTTCAGGACTTGAAGTTTGTGATCCCAAAAGAAAGTCGGCCGACGCACAACGATATTATGCCTTGCTCTCTTCTCAAGGACAGAACCTCATAACAGATATGACGTTCCTTCTCTTTCGCGGGGAGAATATCTTGCAACTTGTTGCTTCAAATAAAGAAACTCAACCATGCCTCGTTTATTCAGTTCCCTGCTTTAGGAAACTTTGAACCCTGGCAACAACTGTGAGCCATTGCAGGTTTTCAGGGTGTCTTAATGATTGGATTTAACGACACCGAATGCGTCAGATGGTTCATAAGGTAATTTTGAAAAGAAAGAACTATGTAAAAATTCATATTATCCAGACTTACACAGGGAACAATGCGCAGGCGCCAGGTGTAAAGCGCACATGTAATTGTATAAAACTAAGTTAAGAAAAAAAAAATGAAAGATTGGTGCCCTCCACGTGAAGCGCCGACACCGAGCGCCGTTGGCGGTCATTCTGTTCAAATAATTGCCTGAGGAGCCATCTGTTTGCCCGCGTGCCAAGCTTTCGGGGTTGGGGGTTATCCTATGTCCTTCTCAGTGCTGCCACCTGGAAGCGGCGAATAGAAGTTCTTCTTTCCACGATATTTGAAAGACATGAAATGCGTCGCTTCAAACTGCGCTGACCATGGGCTCCGATATCCTTTGCTGCAAGTGATAAACACGTAGATAATATCTTCAAATGAAAATGGTCATTTCTTCGCGCGTATGGGAATGCAACGATGCTTCTTTAGCGAAACATTACCCGTGATCTCTTCAGACTGTCTTTCAACGTTTCCTCTTACTCCTGAGTGTTGTGGAATTTCACTTGTATTCCGTCAAAGTAAATGAAAGCGTGTTCATGAATCCATGACCGACACAAACATGAAAAAGAAATGTGGTCATTTATGAGCCACTCGGGAGCGAGATCCCACGGGATCAGCCCCTCTAGAAACGCGTCTCATGGCCTTTTGTAGAGAATATAAGTAATAATTTCGCTCACAGCACGTATAAAAACTTTGTGATGTTCTAACCGTATGTATTCTGTGAAACCCGGGTTTAAAAAAAATCTTATCTTCTGCCTTTTCAACATCGTTTCACGTCGACAGGAATGTTGCGATGGCAAGCGCCGGTATGCTGCGTCACAAATCATGTGACTACTGAATTTTATGTACGCGTCGCTTGGAATAAAGAAGGGGTCGCTCCCTCCCAGAGCCTGCGTCGATTGCTTCGCTCCGGCCGCTGTGCCTGGCCACAGCCCACAAGATAACGCGACAGGGACCGCGCTGGGAAAATTCGTGAGATGAGCTGCCGTATTAACGTTCCTAAAGGGTCGTTCTGTCTCCATTCCTTTACTTACTGAATAAGTTGCCCCAGAATGCTGCTACTCGTGAAACGGAATCCTTGCTCCGTACAACCTTATCGAAATTGATCGAAACATTTTTTCACTGAGAGAATTATGGATGTTGTGTCTAATTTCTTCGTTTTTTACTCACAGTTTGCTTATAGCAGACCAAGTTATCTTTACCATTTGTTCCAACATAGATACAAAACCCCACTGTGTACCACCATTCTAGACAATTCTTTAATATAGTACCACCTTCGAACACAGAGAAAGCTGGTCCATAGGACTCGTACCAATTATGGGAAACAGGAAATTAACTATCAAACACGTGCCGCCGTAAATAATTTTTCGTGTGATTTTGAATTCAGATTTCTCTGAAAAATTTTAATGAAATAATCAAAGGGCACTTTATGAAAAACGACATGTATAAAACCCTCAAACATTTGTGCTCTGATGTTCTGACACGATCATAACATATTTGACAAGTACTTAGATTGGTCTGAGACCGGTATTACTACCGCAACACAGTCTTTTATTTTTCACTTATTCCTTTCTGTGTACAGACGAAATCTGGTCTTACGTCGTGCCTTGTTGCTCTGCTGTGGCCTCTTTTCAAGCAATCTGCGAGCCTTTTTTTCTCTGTAACGCGTTACCTCTTCCCACTGCACTGCACTTCAAACTGTATAGGGGAGCTGAGGCCTCGTCAGGCCTTACAAGGCTTTTGCTTCTGCTTCCTCGTTCATTTCGTTAGAAAGAAAATGAAGTTAATGATTTGATTTGATATTGCCTCTCCTCCTCTGGAATCATGCCTTTTCGGCATCGCAGGTTAGAGCAATAAAAACAAAAAATATGTGTTCGAGCAGTCCATCGGAGACTGATTTGTAGGCTGTGGGTAACGCGGTACGTCGGACGGACCCGGTACATTTTTTTCCTGATTTGTCGGGCGGAGCTGATCGCTGTGTTTTGAGGATGTAGCTGAAGGTACGTCAGGCGTACCCGGTACATTTTTTTTTCCTGATTCGTCGGGCGGACCTGATCGCTGTGTTTTGAGGCTGTAGCTGAAGGTACGTCAGGCGTACGAGGTACATTTTTTTCCTGATTCGTCGGGCGGGCCATGATCGCTGCGTTTTGAGGCTGCAGCTGAAGGTACGTCAGGCGTACCCGGTACATTTTTTTCCTGATTCGTTGGGCGACCTTATCGCTGTGTTTTGAGGCTGTAGCTGAAGGCACGTCAGGCGTATCCGGTATATTTTTTTCCTGAATCGTCGGACGGACCTGATCGCTGTGTTTTGAGGCTGTAGCTGAAGGTACGTCAGGCGTATCCGGTACATTTTTTTCCTGATTCGTCGGACGGACCTGATCGCTTTGTTTTGAGGCTGTAGCTGAAGGTACGTCAGGCGTACCCGGTAGATTTTTTTCCTGATTCGTCGGACGGACCTTATCGCTGTGTTTTGAGGCTGTAGCTGAATGTACGTCAGGCGTATCCGGTATATTTTTTTCCTGAATCGTCGGACGGACCTGATCGCTGTGTTTTGAGGCTGTAGCTGAAGGTACGTCAGGCGTATCCGGTATATTTTTTTTCTGATTCGTCGGACGGACCTGATCGCTGTGTTTTGAGGCTGTAGCTGAAGGTACGTCCAGCGTACCCGGTACATTTTTTTCCTGATTCGTCGGACGGACCTTATCGCTGTGTTTTGAGGCTGTAGCTGAAGGTACGACAGGCGTATCGGGTATATTTTTTCCTGAATCGTCGGACGGACCTGATCGCTGTGTTTTGAGGCTGTAGCTGAAGGTACGTCAGGCGTATCCGGTATATTTTTTTCCTGAATCGTCGGACGGACCTGATCGCTGTGTTTTGAGGCTGTAGCTGAAGGTACGTCAGGCGTACCCGGTACATTTTTTTCCTGATTCGTCGGACGGACCTTATCGCTGTGTTTTGAGGCTGTAGCTGAAGGTACGTCAGGCTTACCCGGTACATTTTTTTCCTGAATCGTCGGACGGACCAGATCGCTGTGTTTTGAGGCTGCAGCTGAAGGTACGACAGGCGCATCCGGTATATTATTTTCCTGAATCGTCGGACGGACCTGATCGCTGTGTTTTGAAGCTGTAGCTGAAGGTACGTCAGGCGTGTGCGGTACATTTTTTTCCTGATTCGTCGGACGGACCTTACCGCTGTGTTTTGAGGCTGTAGCTGGAGGTACGTCAGGCGTATCCGGTATATTTTTTTTCTGAATCGTCGGACGGACCTGATCGCTGTGTTTTGAGGCTGTAGCTGAAGGTACGTCAGGCGTACCCGGTACATCTTTTTCCTGATTCGTCGGGCGGACCTGATCGCTGTGTTTTGAGGCTGTAGCTGAAGGTACGACAGGCGTATCCGGTATATTTTTTTCCTGAATCGTCGGACGGACCTGATCGCTGTGTTTTGAGGCTGTAGCTGAAGGTACGTCAGGCGTACCCGGTACATTTTTTTCCTGATTCGTCGGGCGGACCTGATCGCTGTGTTTTGAGGCTGTAGCTGAAGGTACGTCAGGCGTACCCGGTGGATTTTTTCCCCGGTACCGTCGGACAGATGAAATCACAAATCAGTATTTTTCAAAGTCCGACATATATTACAAAATTTAGCCTCGGCATCACTGGTACGACGGTGTGTTTCCGTCCACTATTGGTGGTGAGGGGGCAAATTCAAATTTACACGATTAATTCACGCGATCTGTGCTGCTATGCGCATGACAAGCTCATTTTGCATACCGGTCGACACATATCGTTGGGTTGCAGCGAGCTAAGTGCAAAATTGCTCCTGGCTATTTACATGAAAACGTGAGACACATGTGGTTCTTTTTCATGTGCAGAAATAAATTCGTCAATAACACATTCCATGTGCCCAAAAAGTTCCTTGCGGCGAGCCGTATTCTCCAATCGAAACTGAGTGCGCACTGCATCTCTGCTCACGTGTGACGGCAGCTGAACGGGGGCGTTCGACTCGCGCTAGCTTCGATCCCGAGGTTATATAACTCCATGTACGCGAACTTTCGCCAGAAGACAAAGCTGCTGGCTGGGCGCTTGCCGCTTACCCGGAAGCGGATCGTTCACGCTTCTGGCTTTCCGGTCGCTCCTTTGTGTATTGCGGGGGAGCATAGCTTCTCCTTGGCAGGCTCTCGAGCCTGGTCATCGCCGCTGCACCAGAGTATGCCTCAAATAGATTTGAAATGCCTTCTGCTTTGGCTGTGAGGCAGAATCTAAAAAAATAAATTATGAACACCATATTTGCTCTATTGCCGGAGAAAAAAGCTAGCATGATATTTCTTACCCATCGTCACGTGTTTCGGACGGGTGTTCTGTTCAGGGAGATTCATGTTGTGACGCGCACGGAGGCTCGATCCCCAATCCATGTACTACCTGCACCTCAGAAGTCGGTGTAGAATCAGAGACGGCGGAAATGCCAGTGGTAGCTTGCTTGAATTGGGGGCAGATCGCGGTGACATATTACGAGACAGCTTACTATAGACCTTTCCACTGAGTGCTCTCGGGGAATCGCCACATTGCTTGCTGCCAGTTGCTGAGCTGTTTTGTGCGCTTGGCACTAGCGCGGTGGATGCGACAGTGACACCGGTTTGCAACAACCCAGAGAGGAGGCGTTTCCACTTCCTCCTCGCCCGATGAAAAGGTCTATAAGTGGCGTAGCGGAGGCACGGAGCGAATGCGTATCTCTGCTGGCGTTCGTCATGTCTCCTGCCGCCTATTATCAAGGGGCTTTACTGTCGCCGCCGCTTGCACGCCACCTGGCGCGATTGACAGCTGCGCTCGCTGCGCGCAACTGGCCGTGAAGGCACCGGTCTGTGTCATTTGCGGGAGTGCGGTGATGCAGGAATGAGCGAACTTCTCTTTGCAGCTCCTCGAAAGTCGCGGATGTAGCGTGAAATTTGCGTACGTTTTGTGGTGTAGAGCGCGTAGCAAGCGGTATGACGGGCGTACGTTGGGCATGACTTTATCCATGGGCCTGCAGCGACGTCCGCCGTGCCTGAATGAGAATCGGCTGGGCACGTAGGGCGAATCTTTACACACTTCGGAATTTGTATGGTACCTGCCGAAATCCGAAGAAAGAAACTTGGGGTCCTTCGTAACCACATTCTTAAGGAAAATGCGGTAGCCTTTAGGTTGCCTGCTGTGGTGTACAATGAGTGTCGAATGTCCTTCTTGCGATTTTTTTCGCCAAAACTGTTGTTGGAACCGCTTCTCTTGCCGTTATATGGTATGCGAGAGTCATCATCTTGTAGAATTTTCGAGTACCTTTCATCAAATTGTAATATGGGATTACACTAATCCGACCCACTATCCACATCAATCCACGGCCAATCTTTACTATCCACCTTATTCCATTTTCTGGGGTGCGCCTACTTCCAAAATTTCTAGGGTCCTTCGGAATTTCCAAGGCTGGGCTGACTTCCAAATTTTGGGCTTCCGCCTGCCACCGGCCGCGGTGGGCAGATTGTGATGACGTCAGAATATCACGCAACTTCTGGCGACCGAGCAGGGAATTTCGTTACGTAGAAACCGGAAACTGCATGACGACAACCTAAATGCAGTCGCATTAAAAAAGTCCTTCCTATTTGCATCCTAAACTGGAAACGGCGCCAGGAAGCGGAAATAAAGCTGCTTTGGACAAGGCGGTATGAATAATCCGTGAGTGGTGATCAATCATAACTGTGTTGGACGCGGAGTTAATATTCAAGGCTGGGAGCTGTATACATAATTATACTGTCAGCAAAAGGTTAGTGTGGTTATGCGCAGCTGAACTGATCGATTATAGTCGCGGAGGTAAGAAACATCCGAAACTCCCGACGAAGGACAGCGCGGTAACGATGGGGATGGAACGAACATAGATGCATGGACGCGCAGATGCATTTCCTCCGGGAGACATATGAGAACTCACTACACAAGAACCTATGCAAGAGGAACATAACGTTACAAACTAAGTTTCCGGGATGTCTGAAACAGTAAGCACGCAAAATACGCCATGAAAACAGTGAACGAGAATGCCACGCGATATTGCGGGGCTAATATTTTCTGCACGTAATTTGGGCCGTCGCACTAACGTTTGATCCCTATCTGTTACGTTTCATCGGAGTGATATTGAAAATTCCTAATATGCACTCTCTAATGCAATCATAATCATACCTCGCCACTCACACGAATATTTTGCTCTGCGCCCATTCGCTCGCACACTGACATCTAATCATGCTCGCATCCACCCACGTCCACTCACTCGCGCTGCTATTCACTCGTTTACATGCAGCGAAGTTAGAGCTAGTCCATGTGCTAGTTAGAGGTAGTTCGCGTGCAGCTTTGGGACTTTAAAACCTACTTATCACATGAAGTCATTCTTCTATTTTGCTGACAGCGAAGATGATGAGAGATTTACTCATGCGGTCAACGACGCTCGCGGTCAAGGCGACCTTTGCTCCGGCTCCCCTCCCGTAACGTATCATTGCTTGTGTGCAGACCTCGCGCGAATGCCTAGGGCTGTGTCGGACTCCGGCCAGCTTTTGTACGGTCTCTGCTCGACGAAGGGGGCCTCTAGGTGGTTCCACGGCCCGAACCCATAATACGCTCGTGCGGTCCCACACATGGTGCTGAGACAATGAGTGGTTCTTAATCGGTAACAGCGTGCGCTGTGATGCCGAGTTTTACTGTTAGCATTCCGGTTTTTTTTTGTATGCTGCAGTGTGCTTAGATTAAAGGGAACCTCTAGGTGACTACCGTGCGAGACTGTCTTGCAATAGCGGCCGGATGTGACGGTGTCTTGAGTACCTATAGTCGGTTTGCTTCGATGATCGCACGTCTGTTAGTCTGCATGAAGAGAATGGGCACATATGGCGAGTGAAAATATTTGTACCGAATGGAAAAACGAGAGAGTTCTTGCAAAGATCGAGGACGTGCTTCCATAAAAAAAAGAAATGACTATGATTTCATAAGTAGTGAGAAGAAATTGTGGTACCGTACCGCATGGGAGGATGATTTCCTCGTAACGATTGATTGGCTCATTTAAGAGATTGAACTGAGGTAATCTGCGTTTGCTCTACCGATGGCGGGGACACTGAGATTGAAAGAAGCGGTTTTGGCGGCGCCTCAAGCTGATTTCGTCAGATTTTTCTGCGAATCAGTCACTTGTAAACAGTTCTCCTGGCTTGTTTTTTGCCTTCTGCAAAAAAACAAAAACAAATACCGCTTCGACGAAACTGGTCCTAAAGTAATGGAATTTAGCAACAATGAACCACTTGCCATAATTCACATCCGGCCGTCTATCTGGTTTTCCTCAACACCTTCCAGATGAAAACTGACCATACACTCACATTCGCTTACTCTCATATTCACTCCACTCACGTCTACTAACACTCACATCAACTTGCTCACACTCGCATCCACTCACACTCACTCACGTCCGCTTTCTCGCATTCACAGATGTGGGTGTGAATGTGAGTGAGGCGAAATGAGTGCAATCATAGGTGAGTGTGCCGATCTATGGTCATTCTATCCGTATGTGACGCTTAGCATAGGTTTATACCATTCGCGAGTATTTAATACAGCACTCAGTTTGTGCTTGAACAAATATAAGCAAAATGCCCGACTTTAGCAACAAAGAAAGAAGCGGTTTGGTTTATAGGGTTTAACGTCCCAAAGCAACTCAGGCTATGAGGGACGCCGTAGTGGAGGGCTCCGGAATTTCTACCACCTCGGGTTCATTAACGTGCACTGACATCGCACAGTACACGGGCTGCTAGAATTTCGCCTCAATCGAAATTCGACCGCCGCGGCCGCAATCGAACCCGCGTCTTTCAGGTCAGCAGCCGAGCGCCATAACCGCTGAGCCACCGCGGCGACTTAAAAAAAATGAAATGAAAGAGACAAGTAAAGTGATAGTCCGTGCAAACGCAGGCGACGAGTAGGAAGCGGTCGACCTCATGACCCGTCACATATGTGCGTATATCGCGTGCACGTGTCAAAGACTTGTCACCTCGTTCGCTGCAGCGTCAACCCGCTTTTCCTTTTCTTAGTTGCTTCCGTGCCAGTATAATATCACGACATAGTAGTTATCACACTTTGCGCGAAAAAAAAGGGAAGTAACGAAATCACATAGGCTCACGCTTTTCTTAGCGTTAACGAGTACTTGATGCTTTCACGCACTCGCCTAACGCGTTCATAATTTTCTTATGCTCGCGTACACTCAGCGGCAGCGTCGGCATCGACAGTCTCGCGGCCAGGAGCAACGTGAGAAGGTTTCTTCGCCAGGTGACTTTTGCCTTCGTTAATCACGCTCCACGCGACGCTCGCGGTCTAAAAACGGACGCTGGGCGTCGGCTGCTGCTGTCGGGGCCGGCGCTGATTACCGCTCACAGGGGCGGACCCGCGCGCATCCGCCGCCGCAATCGAGGGAGGAGTGGTTTGGGATGAGTTTCAAACTCCTCCGAGATAGCGGCCTGGGGGTAAAATATATGAACTCGAACAAACAGCAGAAACGCTACGAAGCGGCGTCGGGAAGGGCTTGACGTATGTGCAGTAAAAAAAGAAGCCGGCTGCCTCCGGACTGGCGCCCCAGAATCATTTCTTCCGCCTCCGAGAAATGCTCCGTCCCCGCTGCTGCAAAGCTCTCCACTGGAGCATGAACATCGCACTGCGTTCGCGGCACTGGCTTTTTTCCGAATGATGTTCGTGCTCCTGGACGGACAAAAGTGACCCGCACCCACGGGGCCGCTGAAATTCGTTGAAGGCTTGAAACCAGCTGAAAGCTGTTATTGACGCGCGCCTGCGATGTGTCAATACCTGCGCGAGCTCAGAAAGCAGAGCAGGCTCCGGCGAAAGCCGCCGCGGTGACTCAGTTGACACAGCAGCGTGGTTAGTTAGGGCGAGCACGAAGGGTAAACATTGCTGGTCGTGCGCACGGCTGGGCCAACTTCTTCGACGAAGCGTCAAGGCGCCTGCAACCCCAAAGTGGTTTCTTTCTGAAGAGACTTATATGCGTCTGGAACCGGAGCTAGAATGCGTCATATCAGTCTTTGTTTTGACGAAGATTGAAAAACCAGAGTCGGTTCTCCTCTTCTTCGTCTTGCGAGCCCTGTGACGTTGCGACTGAGCGCAAAGAAGCGAAGCTGGACGCTTAGCTGTCAAAACATTTCACCCCTCGCCTCTTCCGCAGCTACGGGAAGGCTTACGGCCCCGCTGGGCACGTTTCCTTTTCTCGCATTTTCCGCGGTTGTTGGTAGGCGCTGGGCGTGACTTGTCCACGACGTGGTCGTGTGTGTTCTTCGGCTTCGTGCGATGCGCTGTCGCAGATGTGCTGCTTGCCGCTTCTATATACGACGTGCGCGATGATCAGCCTATCTGAGACATCTCTTCCACGAAAGCGGCCATAGGCACGATTGCGGTGCCGTCATTGTAGCCAAGATGGCGATACTGAGAACTCAGCCAATGGTGATTCGTTCATCAACAGGTACTTCTGAAAAAAAACTGCGATCGGTCGCTGAGAAGCAAAGTAATATGAAACAAAGCATAAAATTAAAACGCAGGCTTGCTTCTGGCACGACCTCAAAGGAGTAGAGACACGAAATTTACCGTGTTCAGTGCCGTGGTGAACATCTTTTTTCGACTTTTTCGAATTCCCGCACAAACAGGTAAGCAGCTGTATATCAAACCTTAGCTGCATACAGCAGGAAAAATAAAACTATCGAGGGCTTTGTACATGCTATTCAAGCCGGATCAACCACAACCACCGCGGCCATTTCCACGAAACTCGACGAACACGCTGCTTTCTGCGAAAGTCGTCAAGCGAAAAGTTTGGGTATTTAGGCAAAGTGTTTTAGGCAGTCCGCGCAATGTAATGCAGCGTCGTCGCCATGCGCCTGCAGCGGAGCCTCACAGCCAGCGAGTGATGTCATTCGATATGCAGTTTGAGCGCGCAAAGTGGTTTCGATTCGTACAGCAGTCATTGCAGAGCGGTGCATGACACCATGTCTGCCCTGGCTTGATCTAATGCGTATTTTAAGTACAGAGCATAAGCAATCTTTTCGCGATGGACCGCTAGTTAAGGAAGCTTTCTGAGGCGACTAAAGCGTTTTTATTTGGCCCGTTTCTGACGGGCTGCATGAGCAGCTCCGTCTTTACGGTGAAACTAGAACGACTTGTACGGCTGCAATAAATTATATTTTTTGGACATTTCAAGCAACGTTTGCCTTTGTTCCTGTTTGATCGAGCACTTCCGTGCTGCGCCTTTATTACTATGAAAATGCGGTGACGGTGAGATGAACCATCAGTCGCAGTGGGGTAGTTCTGTGGAAGGCACTGCCTCTGCTGATAGCGTGCGCTTTTTCCAACCAGCCGGGTGTAAACATTCGTTTGTCGCGCAACACAAACAAATGCGAATGCACAGGCACTCGTTTAAAGCCTTCTAGCTGCAACTAAGCGAACAACTTGGTTCGTATTGCATAGACAAAAACTTCGTCTCTCAAATCTTCGCTCGGTTCAGAGAGAAAGGCTGTTCAACCGCTCTCAGCCAGACTGACCGAGCTGCTCGCAGCCTTTTGTCTTCAATTCCACGTGAAAGCTCACACCGGACACTGCAGCACTTGGCAATAAATCTCCGTGCCGGGAGCGCTCGTTTGTAGACGTTCCCTTAGAGCTAACACCGTCGTGCTAACGTCTAACGAGGTGAACTCATCTTTACTGACGGAAGCTAAAAAAAAAAAGAAAACAGCTGGAGCCAGCGCACTGAGTTTGGGCTTTGGGTGGCTCCAGTTGCTGCGAGCGCTGCAAGCAGGCATGCGATCTATTCAGCGTGCCCCGTCTACGGTAGCGCCGCTTTGTCCAGTTGCGGAACTCGCGCCCATGCGTAAAAACCTAGTTTCTCAAAACAGTATCCTCAAAACAGGCTCATTCTTTTTGTTTTCAGCGATATGTATTTGTGATTCGTGTTGCATTTTGGCGTCGCCCGAAGCCGCGCGCTTTTATGGCGTCAGCATCACGTGGCACTCAGTGGCTCGCTACCGTGGTACAGAATACCGGTTGCCGGAGGTATAATAACCGGAAGGAAAACGTGGGCGCGAACGCGAGCGACTACTTCGGGAAGATCACCCGCAGTTGCACGCTCGTAAAGCGGAGCGAAAGCTTCAGCGGCGAGAGGATTCTGACGCGCGAACTCGCGAAGCCAAGATGAGATAACGGCGCCCATGGAGGACGCGCCAGCGAAGCCGAGGCCGACGGACGCAAAACACAGGCGAGCCACTAAGTTGCCACTCAGGCGCTTGAGCGCCAGTTCAACGACAACCCGTTCGGCACTGAGAGTTTCATCAGCGACAGGGTTTCGTAGTTGCTGCAAATTTCACTGCTAGCTTTGCCCTCAACCTCCTTCATGCATTAGTGAAATGATAGGTTGGCGGGGTTAAGCGGCCGGCTAGTGTTGGCTCGAATTCGCACCACCTTCGATAATCGCCCGCTAACTTTTCTCCTCTCAAAAATATCAGGTTAGCTTGGGAAAAATCCTATCTGGTCTTTTTTTTTTCACCACATGCGCTTTATCTTTTTATTGGCATCCTATTTCCTGCATAAGACTCCCGTCAATAATAAAACGAGAAGAACCGTTTGCTTGGTCTCCAGAAGTATTTAGAATTTTAGCGCTTCGGTGATGATAATATGCGTCCAAAATTTATGAGTCGTGCTTTACTGGCTTGAGTGCACAGTCTTCATATCAGAAATCATTTGCTGTCTAATGAAGTACTTGTTAAAGCTTACATGCCATATAAAATGAAAATACAGATAAGAAGAACAGAAAGGGAGCAGATACATACAGTACATAGATACATACAGGATGTTTCACGTAACCTGAACCAAGGATTTAAAAAAAAAAGCTGCGCACCAGAGCAGGGTGAGACCAACGAACGTTTCCCGTCGTGTGGCGCTCCCCAGAGTATTTTTTAATTCAGCTGAATTAATCGATTAAATTTTAATACGGCAAATTTTTAATATTCACTCTGGGTCACGTGTGCTTCGTTAAGCTGCAGAGGGAGCTTCGAAACAACCGATTAAGCTTTCTGTAGCAACGCATCTTCTACGTGACCCTATATTCCATCATTTCATGAAAGCGCGCAAAATGTGAAAAATTACGGAGGCACTTAAGACTGCTTACGTGCTTTGAATGTGAAAGCATTGGCTCATCGTGAGCTCTGTTGCGAGGTCCATTAAAAATTCCTTCCTTTGTAATGACACACCTACTGATTATCATACAGTAGTAAGGAAACGCGTACAGAGTCGACCACACTAGTCTAGAGCACTCGAGCGGTGTGCTGGGCAGCAAGTTAAATCTTATCGCAGCTGCTTTGTTGAGGGTAAGGCGCTGGTGCCTGTGCGGTTCGCGTGTCTATTAGGATGCTCTCCAGCGCAAGTGTTATCAGTGAAAGTCAATACCTACTTTAGAATTTCGCTTTATTTCTACCGGACGGCACCGATCAAGCGCTCTGCGCAAGTGTGGTCGACTCTGTGTACACTAGGTTCCCCCTGATTCGCGGAGAAGCAGTGCGGTTTTGTAGCCTATGGGGGATTCTACTTCCGGCCACCGAGCGTGACGGACGTGTGATGACGGGCTCCGTAGGAGCGGCTTCAGCGGCCATCTCTGGCCGCGGTAACAGGTTTACTGATGAGGAAAATGCTTACCAGGTTGTTCTGCCAGGATTGCCTACAGGGCGTTTCGTTGTAAATACAGTTTTTTGGCCGCCGTTATCAGAGCCCGCCCGTGCCGGGTCGAGGATTTCCGGGATGCCCTAGCTCAGCACGCGCTGCTCCCCGATGTTATCGCCCTGGGGGCGTATCGGATGAGCCACGTCTGGGCAGTCACTCTCAAGGATTTCGAAGCCGTAACGAAGATTTTGAGCGTCGGCGAAATGCTTGTGAAAGAAAGCCGCTGCCTGGTGATTGACCCGACCAATCAGGATGTGCGACTGAAGATACACTGGCTGCTGCACAACGTACCGGACGAAGACGTACAGTACGTGCTGCCTTTGCGCCGTACGGGAAAGTCACGGAAATCGCTCGAGAGCGTTGGCGAGTGCGGGGTGTGCTAGAAAAGGGCTCGACAACGAGGCTCGTCACACTGAAATTGAAAGCCGGAGTTAAGCTCGACGGCTTGCCGCACCAGCTGAACGTTAGCGGTGAGTTGGCGCTGGTCGTCGTACCAGGCCGGCCCCCGTTATGCCTACGCTGTCGCAATACGGGCCACATTCGAAAAGAGCGTCGAGTCCTACGTTGCGGAGCCTGCCGACGGTTCGGCCACGAAGACGGCCAATGTGCCCGCACTTATGCGAGCATTGCTGGCCCCGGGACCAGTGAAGGCACGGCTGAGCTGCTAATGGACGAGGCGGACGCGGAGGACGCGGCCCGTGAAACTGGGCAGCCAGCGACACGGGATGGACCTACGTTGACGCGCCTGACGAAGCAAGGGGCGACGACGTCCACCGCAGTTACGGCGGACGTGCCAGTGCAGCGTGACCTTCCAACGAAACCCGTGAGCACGCAGAAGGAAGCGACGGGAGCTGTTGCTGAAAATCCCGATAACGTAGGACCGGACAACAGCGAGGCCATGGAATTTAGCCAGGAGGCTTACCGGCCTCATAGCTGGGAAGCGCTCCCACGAGGAAAGCGTCGGCGAAGAGCCACAGGTAGGCGCTGGCGCTGACGAGCCACCGTCGAAATCCCCTGGAATTCGGCGCTCGTCTTTGAAACCACGGCCCAACTTTGCGGGGAAGCCGCCCCCCTAGCGCAGCAATGTGTTTGTGTAAGAGTGTTCGTGTTTTCCGCGGTTGTGGTTGGAAGTACCAAGCAGAGGTAGTGCCAAGGTCTGGAACGGCCGGCGAAGGACTGCCTTGCGGTTTTTCCGGTGCCTGCAAACGGACTAACGGATTGGCGATGCCGCACAGTGCACACTGTGAGTCTAGAAGTGTTTCGTCCGTTTTGGTGGGCACTGTATATCATATGTCAGCTATTCCTCACGCATGGCGATGAAACTTGACACAGCTTTGCGCATAGCAACATTGAGTGTGAGGGGTATTGGTGCTCGTAGGCGCCAATGCCAACTTAATCGTCTTCTTGCTGACAATGCGCTGGACATTGTAGCTGTACAGGAGACGAAGATTGAAAGTGAGGAGTTTACTGGACGTATGGTGTCCACCTTTAGTGCGTTCTTTAATGTCTGTGTTTGTCATTCTGTTGGCACCTCGGGTGGGTGCGCCCTTTTTCTGCGCAATAATTTAGGCATCAGCGTGGAGTAGATTTTTTCTTGTCCAAGTGGACGCCTTCTTGTAGTTGATTTTTCTTATACTGGCGCATTATATGCGTGTATTCACCGAACATTGACTCTGAACGACAGGAATTTTTTAACAGATTGGAGTCTTGCATTGTGATAAAGTGCTGTTGCTCTTGGGTGATTTCAACTGTGTGTGTGCCGCTGCCCATCGAGTGAAGTGTCCGCCTGTGCGTGATAGGAATGCACAATTATTAAACGCTCTGGTTAACGACAACAGCTTAGAGGAGTTTGGCAGCATATTTACCTGCGGTAACAGACCACTATACACACACTTTCAATGTGATAGCCATGCCAGATTGGATAGGATTTATGCATCCGTTGAACTTGTGCCCCTTTGCACAGGTTACAAAGTTGAACCTGTGGCTTTTAGTGATCACTGTCTTGTGATAGGAAGTTTCGGTGTGAAAGAAAGGTGTACGCGCTTCAACTGGAATCTCTGGAAATTCAATGCCAAACACTTGGAGGACGAGGGATTTTTGAAAGACATCGTAAATGAAATGCAGAGGCTGCTTGAGGAACAGCCCAGTCTTTTTGCCGTTCAGTGGGAAGACTTCAAAGAGTGGCTAAAAAGTAAAGCCATAGAAAAGAGTTACTCCAACCGACACAAAGAAAAAGCAGCGCGCGAACAACTGCAGTTTTTATTAGGCATGGAAAAAGCTCCGAGTCCGGCAGATATGCAAAAGATATAAGGGGTGTGAAAAGCCAGCTTGAAAAACTAGACAATGAAAGGTATAAAGCAGCAGTTATACGTGCAAGGGCACAAAAACTGTGGGCCTGTGAAACGCCGACGAAGCGAGCCTTAACAGATGAAAAGCGACGCTAGACAGAAAGAAATGAGTGAGATAAGAAATGGTGCTGAAATTTCAGATTGGGGATGCTTTCTGTTCAGACTTTGTCTTTCATGCCAAGACTTGAGGATGATGTAAAGGAGAGCCTCGAGGTACCCATAACTGAGAATGAAATAGAATCTGCAATTGACCACTTACAGACCGGTAAAGCTCCAGGATCTGATGGGCTGTGCGCCGAGTTTTACAAAACATTTAAACCCATAGTCGCTCAGTTACTGCTAAGAGTGCTGGATGAGGCGTATGAACGTAAGCAAGTACCGCTGTCATTCACCACATCGCACATTGTGTTGATCCCAAAATCAGATGACCCAGAAAAGCGTTTGTTGGTGCGGTCCTATCGCCCGATAAGCCTCACCAACTTTGACTACAAAATATACATGAAGGTCCAGCTGGGAGATTCCAGAGCATAATAACAAAATTGGATGGACCGCACCAGACTTGCGGAATTAAAGGACGCAGCATTGCCACGAATGTACACGTCGCACGTACTGTATTGGAATGCTGTGATGCGATGGGGGACAGCATTGCTATGATGCAGCTGGATTTGGCAAAAGCCTTTGATCGCGTGTCACATGATGTACTTTTTCACATACTAGAGCACGGGAACGTTGGCCGCATTATCATAGAAGGCGTCAGAATGGCATATGCAAACTGTACCACGCGCATTATTCTAAATGGTGACCTCACAGATAGGCCGGCAGTGCGTTCGTCAGTAAGGCAGGGATGCCCGCTGTCGCCCCTTTTGTTTGCGGCATACCTAGAGCCACTATGTTTAGCTATTGCCAAAAGTGACCGCATCTCAGGCTTTCGATTGCAGTCGGCACATGTCAAAATACTCGCTTACGCGGACGATATCGCAGTCTTCTGTTCCAATCGAGACAGTATTACTGAAGCGATCAGTATCGTTGATAAATTTTGTAAGCAAATGGGGTGTATGGTAAACTGGGACAAGAGGTCTGGATTTTGGCACGGTGACTGGGAAACAAGGCCTGATCACTTCTCCCGGCTGCGATGGTCTTGCCTGCCAACACAATATCTCGGCGTCCCCCTTAACTGTTATCGTGGTCCAAGTGAAAGTTGGAACGAGCAGTGCTCATGGGCGAGGGAGAAAGAAGATGCATGGCAAGGGAGGCAGTTATCAATGTTTTCACGCGCCTCCATCTGCAACCTTTTCCTTGTATCGAAAATGTGGTACGTGATGAATGTTCTGTGTGCGAGTCGGGCCAGCATTCAAAAGTAGCATCGCATGTTTGCTGTGTTTATTTGGGCGTCAAGCTGGGAAAGAACTAGCCGTACCAATTTGTTTCTTTCGGTTAAACGAGGAGGGCTCGGCCTCGTGCACTTATTCTTGCGCCAAGTTGTGTCGCGTTTTATCTTTCTCCGAGATCAAAGGGATCCTTTTCTGCGGACTGCTATCCAAGTAAGGTTGCAGAGACTCGTCCCAGAAATCGTTGTCTCATGCTGTGAAGGTATGTGCGGTGCTGTCAATGGGTACATGCGAGAAGTTGTACTTTCTTTTCGACTACTGTACGCGCGTTTTTCACTTGAGTACTTGTGTAATATTTCCGAAAAAGAGTTGTATAAAAATCTTTTGGAAACAATGCTGCCGATTTCTATTTATCGTTTACCGCACCGTGGAGGCCCAGGGCAAGACGTCTTGAAACGAATTAAAAGAATGCCGGTTAAACCAACCGTAAAAACATACTTCTTTAATTTACATTCTAATACACTTCCTGTTAAGACGTGGCTGCATGAAAAGTGGATTTTCGTCCCATGGACGACAAACTGCCTACTATGCAAAAAGCCTGAAACAGTGGAGCACGTGTTTCTTGAATGTTGAGACCCAATTTTTCATTGGGATGTCCTCCAACGAACCGTGAAAAAAGATTTTCCCCAGCATCCATAAGGCATCAGGTTTTTACCGATCACAAACGAAGGAGGAGTGCCATATATGATTTAATCATGCTCTTGGGCCTCCACAGCCTTTGAAGGACACAAGTGCAAGTGCGACATGCCGATGTTAATGTCCGTTCGGTGGGAGAAAACTTCATTGAAAGTGTTGAGCCTATGAGAAGTGTATCGTGCGCAAGCTGAACCGCCCGAATGAACCTCTGTTCTGGACAACTTGGTTGTCTTGAGAAGATTTTAACCTCTCCCGTGTCAGCCAAGTAGGCTGCCGCTGTTTTTATCATTTCTACTTTTGTTTTCGCATGTAAGAATCGGGAATAAAGAAAAAAAAGGTTTTGTAACCCATGGGTTGCGTGTTCACCTCGTAGTCTGGAAGTCATTGGTTCAAATCCACGTACCTTCTGACGCCGTTTTTTTTTTCTTCGTTGTAGATCTATGTCTCCGACTTACGGTTTATTGCTGTCGTTGTGCGAGAGCATGATGACCTCAATGAGGAATTTGATGCCATGGACGCCAACGGACGCCGGCCCTTCTGCTCATGGTACATGTCATGCTTTCCCTTAAAAAAAAACAAGTGATGGCGCTTAGAAACGCATTCTGAATCAACAAAGCGTGAGCGCTCACCTTCTTGAAGTGGGCGGCAGTCACCGCTCTCAGTCTTGAAAATGCGTCAGCACATTCTTATTGAACACGGAAAACGCGCGCCGTCATCTCTGTTATGTGATAGGCAGTCCACCGACAGTCAATTCAGACTGAGCTTTTATTGAGTGATCACATTGACGAAACAAGAAAAAAACAGAAGGGAAAACAGTGAAGTCGCTTATTTCAGGGTCATCCGCTTTCTTTTTATATCATTGCGCAGCCCGTTGAAAAGAGCGGCAGCCGCTCACTTGGTCACTGCCAGCGCGCACGTTTCGTTCGTTCAAAGCACAGTTGGGAGCTCTGGAATATGGTAGCTCATGAGCGCAGTCATGTGGTGTGGTTTTTTTTCATATTTCGCTGGCTTTCTTTAAATTCCGGAAAAATAGACCACGTAGGAGATAGGTTTTCTCAAAAATCTTGATCGTTTGTTTTTCAACCCCCTACAAGTTAACGAAAAGCACATGACCCTAAAGCGAATAATCAGAATTTTCCATAACTTTTCTTAGGTAATAACTAAATTAGTGGACTTTAAGAAATACTCAGCGGAGCGCCACACGAAGGAAAACATTGACTTCGGTATCACCCAGCTCCGGTGCGCCACTTTTTTAAAATATCTGGTTTAAGTAACGTGAGACACCCTGTATATTAACAGCCAGCCAGCCAGCCAGCCACGCGCAGAGAGAGAAAGAGACAGGGAAAGACAAAGACGAATCAAAGATGAGAGTACTAGAGCTGAATGAATAGTCACGCACAACTGAAGTATCCTCAGGCGGTTCTGTTCCGATGCATCGCACAAAGCGAAATGAGTTCAATTAAAAAAAAATGAGGACACAGGACTTGCACGGCGTGCACACACACAGGTGCAGACATCTGCACCTTTTGTTCTGGACCAAGTGCAAGTTGTGAGAGCCAACAGTGTGAGAGCCAACAGGGAGCGGCGGTAGACTGACTGGCCGTGAGGGGTTTATTTCCAGCTGGTGGTCGAGTGTGTGTGGGCGTGAAGGCTCTTCATGTCTTCTCTTCAGAAGTTCTCCGAAGGTCGACTGACGCGGACTCCCTTCTTCCTTCTTCGGTGAGGCCGTTCCACGTGTTGGGGTTTCGGCCAGGTGTTTTTTATTGCTGTACCGATAGCAAGGGCAATGTCACCTTAGGCCTAGTGCAATGTCTTTAGCTTCCCCGGGTGGGGTTCCGGCTCCCTGGCTCGCCAGCCTGCCGGTCCAAAGTTTGCCCTTGGATTCTTTCAATCAAAATGGCGTCAGTGACATCACAGTGGCGCTTGTACCCTTTGGAGACGGGGCACTAAAATTGAAAAATTCTAAAATGATCCAGGAGCAGCTGAAGGCTGTTACCAGCCGCCACCTAGAAATCTCTGAAGTGCGCCCTTTAGGCCGTAGGGACATTCTGTGCCGATCCTCGGATGTGCAGTGCGTGTCAGAGTTGCTGCGCTGCACATCCTTCGCATAATTTCCAGTAAAGCATTTTATTCCAGAGCGACTTGCATGTTCAAAAGGGATCATCCGCGGCGTGGACCCATCGGCTTCTCCTCAGGAACTACTTGACGACTTTCAGGACGCCGGTGTTGGCATGTTATCAGTTTACCGCTACACCAGAGATGCTAATGGCTCACGTGTGCCGACAGAGTCTGTGATTGCAACATTTGCAGGATCTTCATGCCCGTCTGAGCTAAAGGTTTGGCCCACAGTGTACCGAGTCGACCTGCTACATCCTAGTCCGTTGCAATGCAGGAATTGCTGGCGCTTCGGTCATAGCAGCAAAGCTTGCAAATCTGCGACGCGTTGCCGACTATGCGGGGAGAATCATTCCGCAGACCTCTGCACATCTGAAGGTCCCATTTGCAGTCTCTGTGGCGGCATTCATCTGGCTGATGATGCTGACTGTCCCAAACGTTCCGAAGAGCAGAATGTTCTGGACATCATTCAGGAGAGAAGGTGCTCTAGAGCGGATGCTTATGCACAATTAGACCGAAAGAAGCAGTCTTATGCGGGCATTGCAAGATCACCTGGTTCTGAGGCAGAGGCGTTGCTGACAAAATCTGTGGTGTCAGCTGTCGAGAAGGCGCTTGCAGGTGTTGTGGACCGTATGCTGACTACATTCAGTGAAGCTCTGTCCCAGGTCATTTCAAGTCAGGTTGCTCATTCAACTGTTGGCCTTCCCGTTCTATCAACTAGTCCTTCCAATAGCCTCTCTGGTGTCTCTCCCCTGGCTCCTATTCCTTCTGCGTCCTCGTCTGTGCCTGTACATGGTACCGGGGATAGCAGCCTTTCTACCGTTTGCACTACGGACGTCGAGATGGGGAATCCTTCCCAGAAGCGTCGTGCTGCTTCCTCTCCTTCGAAGTCTGCCCTCCCAAGCAACAAAAGCAAGAAAGGTTCCCCCAGTATTCCACATAAATATGATGTGTTAAAGGAGGCTGTCACAGCCTCTCGACTTTTACAGTAACAAGGGCGGGGTTAAAAGTACTACAGTGGAATTGCCGTTCAGTTGTATCTTCTTTTCACGATTTACAGCCCCTTGTCTCACATTTCGATCCAGACATAATTTTACTTCAGGAAACTTGGCTTACTTCTATTAGATCATTCTCTCTCAAAAATTTCCGGGTATTCCGAGGCGATCGCAATTGCGGCCGGGGTGATGGCTTGTTAACATTAATTTCTTCTAAATTTGTTCATCGGGCGCATGTATCACATCAAATTCAAAGACCTGACTGCGAACTGTTGGCTGTTGATATCGCAATTCCACAGTGTGCTTCCCTTACCGTTGCTAATGTTTACTTTCCTTCAGGAGTCCACAGCACAGATCATTTAAATGTTCTTTTGCGGTCTAACTATAGAGTGGTGATTGCTGGTGATTTCAATTCCCATCACGTAATTTGGGGTTTTCGTGCTGATGCATGTGGGCAGCTTCTTTGGTCATGGATGTCGGCAAGGAACGTGCGTTGCTGTAACAGTCCAGGAGTTACTTTCTTGCGTTCCGACTCTCAGTACGTCACTGACTTAGCATTGGCTGTGAACGGGGCGCAGGTTTCTTCGTGGTCTACAGTGGATTGCGGTACTTCCAGTGACCACTTTCCGATATCTTTCACAATAGCAGATTCTCCCATAAGGGCGACTGCTTCTCCACAAAAATTCGTAAACCACACACTTTTAAAAAAAAAACTTGTGCAATCCTCTTTCTCGTCCATTGCATCATCTGATAAGTTGGATCGCGCTAACCAAGTTCTCTGTTCTGTGTTAGGGGCCTCTAAGCGTTCGGTGTTCACGGTGCAGTCTGCAGTCAAGAACAAAGAGCCCTCCCTGCGGTGGAATGATGACTGTGAGAGAGCATATCGACTTAGAAAAGCTGCCTGGAAAACCCTCTCTCATAACCACTGCCCGCGGAATTGGATAAATTACAAATTTTTCGCCGCTTCATTTAAAAGGACCATTGGTAAGGCTAAGGAGGAGTACAATGCGAATTTGAACAGTTATCTATCAAGCCCTAATAACCGCTAAGCTTTGTACCGAGTCATGGAACGCAACCATAAAACGCTGTCCTCTCATTTTATACAGTCAGTGGTGTTAAAGGGACACTGAGGAGAAATTGAAGTTGGATTGTATCGATAGAATACCAGCTCCTGATCACAAAAACGTCGCTCTTACTGAAAACAAAGCTCTTGTAAGGTAGAAAATAGCAAGAACCAAAATACAGGTATCGCCACCACAGGCCAATCTCGCAAGTACAAGCGTGGTGACGCCATAGGACAAGAGACGCCACCTTGGAGGAATTTTCCATCCTACATGGTTTCGCGAATATCTGAGGCTGACAAAGGTAGGTGGCGCAGATCAATCATTGAAGTAAGTTTTGTATTAAAACCAATAGTTCACTTTTATCACACAAGGAAGGGAGCCAAAAAACAAGCTGAATGTTGGAAGCAAAGAAAACCGATGCTTGGCGGCGCCACAGGCGGCCAGGAGAGTCGATTTTTTATGGCGCTTCGCGTCTATGAGCTTTGCGTGCCCCGTGGTTTTGCTTTTGACGCGCCTCGATTTACAAGCGCCGAACAGCAGAGGAACTCCAAGTGCCACCTCAAGTGCTAGTTAACCTATGAAGGAGCCTGTTAAGGCTTGTCAGATGATCGCCACGGTCGATGGAAAGCTATGATGGCATGATGGTCGGTGATCGTACAAGGCAGCACTTGTGTATTTGCACGCTCGCCCGGCGAAACATTCCCGGCTGTGCCAGTCAACTTCAAACTACTTAACGTAAATCGTTTATTAGGGACGGGAGACAAGGTACAAGGCAGTTCAGAAAAAGTGCTGATGGCCTAGCTCTGTTAGGCCAGGATATACCTAGCGAAAGCGCGGAGATTTCTGTATCAGAAGAGTGCATTCACTAGATGCGCCTTTATTGACGCTGTAATGAGCCGTCGTGGCGGGGTGGCAGCGTCTCCGCCTCAAACGCCTAAGGCCCTGGTTCGATTCCGAGCCTCGGCACAGGACTTTTCTTTTATTCAGTGAGTGGGCGGGGTGTTTCAGTGGCTCCCATGGATGCCGCCGCCGAATACGTTGGGTTGGCGGTTGAGCGCAGGCTCTGTTAAGGCGCGTTTACGCTGCGGCGAGGCGCGCGTGCTGCACGGCGACGTCACGTCGGTCAAAGCGAGACAATCTATACCCACAACTGCGCTTGACCGCCGACGCGTTCAGAGGCTTCGGCGCACTCTGACCGCATTGGCGGGGAGATTGGAGCATGTATCTATTTCGCGCCGAGTGCGCCAGCCGCCGCCGGCCCGGCCAGACTGATTTGGCTCCGCGGCGATGTGCGCGTTGTATTCAATAGCTGCGGCAGTTGGGCGGAGCTGTTCTTTTCTAGCTCGGCTAATTTAATCCATTCACAGTACATATATGAAGGTACATGCAAGTGGGCGAGAGAGCCAGATCCAGTGGACCCGTTGAATCTAGCGGAAGCCGTTGAAGCGTCGTGCGCCGGCTTTAGTTTAAAGCCACCGACTTTAAACGCGACCGCCCTTGAGCATCCATTTGTTTTTTTGTGGCAAAAAATAAATAAATAACTTGGCCCTTGCAACCGTGGGAGACCTCGACGCCGCCTGCTGCGCCGTGCAACCGCGCCGTTCAAGGAATCACAATCCGTTGGCCCCAAAGCACCGGCCAGCCTCCGATGGGTACAAGGCGCCGACCTTGTCCTGGCCGCTCGCGACTCCCCGCAGTGGGGTTATGATATTTAGTTTGCAACGGCTGCTCACGGCGGAAGGGGGAAACAACCCGCCAGCGCCTAACCTAACCGTGCTCCCTCAAAAGCATCGCACGCTCTGTGGGGCTGAGGTCGCTTAAATGCAGGCCGGAGTTTTTGCGAGAACTACGTCGTCGGGTTCGGGAACAGGATCCATCGTAACGCTGGCAAGACGCCGGTGCAAAAGTAAACGAAGCGACGGTAGCGACCCCCGATAGATGCCTTCAACGTGCTGCGGCGGTAGGTTTCATTTCGGCAGCTGCTAGACCGCACCGCTAGCCGCCAGAAATCACGGAGTCTCCGTTTACGTCACGTTCACGTCACTCCGTTCTGTGGCGTCATAAGAGTTCTCCGTGTCGTCATAAGAGTTCTCGAGTTTGAATCGAAACGGCGGGAAAAAATTTTCAACTTCGAATCCAAATTTCTTTGAAATAAATGCATCTTTAGCTCCCGGACAAGCGGCAAAAAAGCCATGAAATGCCGAACTATCAGATATTGCTAACAAATAAAATTTGATAGGGTTCTCCTCAGTGTCGCTTTAACACCCGAGGATGCAAACAAACAACTTGGCCAGATAGCGCAAGGCGTTGCTCTGCGCTTTCAAGCGCGGTTGGTGGTTCCATTCGTACTACCCCCTCCGCGCGCAGACTTCACTGCGGTTACACCCTCTGAATTATGTTCCATTGTTACTTGCCTCAAACCTGCAGCTCCCGGATGCGATTGGATCTCTATCGGTATGTTGAAGTCTCTCGTGGAAGAATTTACCTCGGATGTATAGCATATGGTTAATGTGTCCCTGGAGAGAGCTTGGCTCCCTCCTGAATGGAAAATTGCGAAAATAATCTTACTGCTCAAAGATCCAAAAAGGTTTTGTAATTAATAACATTCGGCTGATTTCTCTCTTGTCTAATTTAGTTAAACTTATTGAACGCATTGTGCACAGCCGTCTTACAGATCGCGTTCTTGCAATACAAGCCTTCAGTGCTTCTCAGATAGGGTTTCGTCGGGGGTGCTCGATTTGGACCGCACATTTAGATTTGGAAAGCAGAATTAGGATAGCAATGGAGAAGAACGAGGTCGTGGCTTTAGTCACTTTGGATATCGCTAAAGCATATGACAGCGTAGAGCATTCGATACTATTGAACAAGCTTGACGAAATTCGGCCGCCTTTTTACACTCTTGCATGGGTTCAGGAATTCCTAAAAGATAGGCGTTTCTTCTGTTCTGACGGTTCCTTTACATCCGAGACTTTTTCACAGACTAGGGGTGTGCCTCGGGGTTCGGTACTGTCTCCGTTACTTTTTAATATACTTGTGCGAGACATACCAATTAAGGGTGACGTCAAAGTGTATGTGTATGCGGACGACATCGCCTTTTTTGCTTCTGCTAGGGACATTCACTCACTTTATCAACTTTTTCAGGCCTACTTCAATGCACTGGAAGTATGGCTGGGCAAGTTACATTTAATTCTCAACGTGAACAAATATTCCGTTCTCATTTTTCCTCCAGCGTCCCCTCTCTATATATGTCTACAGTATTGTGGCGCCCAAACCCCGCAAGTTGAGTCCTGAAAGTACCTAGGTGTAATTTACGACCCTCATCTAGACTGGCGACCTAATATCAGAAGTATAGTCTTAAAAGATGAGCAAGCTCTCGGTCGCCTTATGCGAATCAGCAATAAGAAATTTGGTATGCGCAGAAACGCTCTCTTATTTCTCTATAAGACAGACTTACGTAAGACCAATTTTGGAGTTCGGTTGCTTTCCGTTCTCCGGTTGCCCTAGATACAAAATTCAACCTCTGGTTATTTTGAAGAGGCGCGCTCTAAGGCTTTGCCTGGGTTTACCAAAATCAGTGGCGAATTGTGTCCTCTTTCTGGAAGCTCGCATACGGGACTTGAACTCTCGCTTCCAGCTTCTCACAATGCGCACCTTCTTACGGGGACTTGAGCCAATGCCTGGAGTGGCTCCTCCAATTTTTTTGACTAACCCAGCTTTTTTTCTAGATAAACTTTGGCCACTTTACAAACTGCCTCAATTTGTGTTTACTGAGCACCTTTTGTCTAGAATTGCAGTCTCGCTTAGGTCTGTGCAATGCGTCAGCAGTTTGCAGGCTGCACCAGCTGATTGCTTCCACCATATGCTGCCGCTATATTCAAAGCACTTGGAGGAATATCTGTTCCAGTATTCGAGCCATGCTGCAATTTTCACATATGCCTCTCAAGAAGGCGAAAAGGCAGCAGTAGGTGTTTATTCCCACACACTAGATTGGAGTTATTCTCTCCGGGTCCCTGATTATACACCAACTTTCGCTGCTGAATTTCTCGCTATTGGTTTGGCCCAGCAATATTTCTCATGTTATCATTCTCTCGGACTGCCTCTCAGTCTTGGCTGCACTAAAAAGTTCGCAAACTACTCTCCTGTACCGATCCCTAATGTACTTTGTGCCACGTCATTCCCTAGAGGTGCGCTTTCAGTGGATCCCACGGCACTTTTGCATTACTTCAAATTCGATGGCCGATTTCTTAGCGAAATCAGCCATCAATAGCCCTGTTGCCCATGTCTTTCCAAACCTCACCCTTCTGACCACGTCCCGTTATGAACGTTACCAAGTACACCATTACCTGAGCCATGAGCCCATCCTTGGTACAGCGGGTTTCGAACATTCGAAATTCCCGTGGAACATACGTTGCTGCGCATCACGACAATGTGAGGTTTCCATGACGCTGTCGCGCTGTAGGATTCCTCGTCTTAATCCATATTTATGCCGTTCTGCGTTCACGCCGTCGAATCTACGCGCGTCATGCGGGGACGTTGAAACGATAGATCACTTCATCCTCTACTACCGGCGGTTTGCACGGCAGAGGATTCAGTTTTTGGAAAATCCTCTCGCTCAATTAGGGCTGCTGTTTACTCTTCCCGTCCTCCTCTCCTTATATCTATGAAACCGGGACATTTTTGTGCTAACTTCTCGACGCCTGTTCTTTTCTCTCAAAATTATTTTCTTTCTGATTAATTCTTAAAATTTAGTTATTCTACTCGCACCGCTTTGTTTCCTTAATTTCCATTCCGATTTCCTCAAGCTCTCTCAAAATTCGTGGTTTTCTTTTTCACTCAGAGTCCTCTCAATTTATGAGCCGGGTGAGATAAACCTGGATGAGATTTTCCCTGTTCGAATCTGCACCAAACCCTGGACAATCCCCCATCGTGGGTATGTGCCATCGTATTTGAGGCAAAAACAACAACAGCAACACACATAGTAGAGTAAAAGAAAGGTATCACCGAGATTTGAACTTGGATCGCTGGATTCAGAGTCCAGAGTGCTAACCATGACTCCATGAGACCCCAAATTCCGACGCCGGGAGTCTAAAAAGAGAAAAGGAGCTCAACTAATAGCCAAGCACAATTATGTTACCCTCAGTCGGTTGTGCTTTGATGCAACGCACTAAAGAAAAAAAAAACGGGACGTGCGCGGCGTGCACACACAAGAGAGGATCGAGCAAAAGAAAGGACTCATCGAGATTTGAACTCGGATCGCTGGGTTCAGAGTCCAGAGGGCTGACCATTACACCATGAGACCCCAAACTCCGACGCCGGGAATCGAACCCGGGCCTCCTGGGAGAGGGCCAGGCATCTTAACTGGCTACTAGGCCACTTTTTTTTCTTTATTGCCTGACTTTGACATAAAAGCATAAAAATAACCGGAACGCACGCGAACATATATACACAGCGTTGGAACAGCCTAAATCCCACGAGGGGCAGGTATTGTCATGCTAAAACTCCTTGAGTACAGTCAAGGGAAACATGGTTGTAATTTCACCGTCTCCAGCCAAATCTTTACGCTTTCATAGAAATGCATGCATGTCGGTCTTGCATCCGAATCACAGTGATAACCGGCCATTCGAGAGCGCCATATACTGTGGAGGCACAGCAACATAACCTGTTCTAATGGGACATGATGCTGGTTATCCTAAAAGAACGTCTTCTTGGGCGAGTAGGTCACAATTCATCTTAGGTACTAGCGCGAACACACACACACACACACACACACACACACACACACACACACACACACACACACACACACACACACACACACACACACACACACACACACACACACACACACACACACACACACACACACACACACACACACACACACACACACACACACACACACACACACACACACACACACACACACACACACACACACACACACACACACACACACACACACACACACACACGCACGCACGCACTGGCACTGGCACGCAGACCACGGCTCCTGGGCTGAAGGGGTGGTCCTTGACTTGCCATCTGGGACGAGGCTCGTGCGAGGAAGGTCGTGCAGCAGCGTGTAGGGAGGGTCAGCGCCAAGCAGCCGCCGCCTCTTCGTGAGATTTGCGGCCAATGATGGTTCTTGCGAATCTTTTAACTGAGTCGTAGCCTAATTTCACCGATAATTTGTTTTAACCAAAAATCGGTGGGAAATAGTGGCTGTATTGATACGTGGTCAAAGGCGAGAACAACGCAAGAATGCCCCGGGCACAGCACACAGGCCGAGAGCACAGGGCCAGCACAGAGCACAGCACAGAGCACCCAAGCCCAGAACGTGCGCACCACCGAGACACTTCGTTCACTTCCCTTACGCTAACAATATCCGTTGCACGGCCCCCGGTCACAAAAACAGTCTCGGTGTACATTAGGGCGTGGCCAGCGGTGGCGAGAGGTAGGGCTTGAAACGAGAGACGTGGACAACGTCACGCTTAGCTGCACGGGAGGTGCTCTCCGGGAAGGCCGGGGCGATCTCGTAGGTGACAGCGGTAACCGGGCGGAGCCAAAAGGCATAACTCTGAACTGATACAACCCATCAGGTGTCACAAACGCGGTTTTCTCATGTTCCTGTTGTGGGATACACTGGTATCCCCTCCTCGTCCCCCGCGATCGTGACTTACACATGCGTGCTGGCACCCAGGAATGTGCAGAGAAGGCACCCCTGCGACTCTGCTCATTTCCGCCCCAGCACTGACGTGACGTCACGGCAGCGCGCTGCCTTCTGCGGAGAGGGTAGCATGCCTAAGCTTGACGGCAACGATTTGCTGCTAGGGAGGCAATGACCGAGGGGATAAAAGGGGGAACGCGCGGCGTGAAGGGGACTCTTGCTGCCGGACCTGACCTAAGTGCCCCAAGGACTCCTTTCGCTGGCCGCCGGCCCCCGAACACCAACACCGGTCGACGTGAACGACTTGGTGAGCTGCTGAACATCTATTTTACGGATAGAACATTCTTCCGCAGTGTCTTTACCTCGCGTTAGGATAATAAACTATTTCCTAGCGTGCCCTGCCGTTGCCTATTTCGTCCGGACCTGCCGTGGCTGCGACTCTGCGCCACAGGTCGGGGAAGCGTGTTGCGTACTTGAATAACGCTTGCGTGTAGCTGGTACGGAAGCTCGCCTTCCCGACCGGCTGGACGCAGAGTGACCCCATACTGCTCATCCACTGCTGTCTGCTAATAGCCGGAGCGATGATCTGTGGAGAAGAATTTGGCGCCGTAGAGGCAATCAAGGGCGTCGTCGATGCGCAGGAGGGGGTACACGTCCTTTTTGGTTATCTTGTTCAGGTGGCGACAGTCAACACAAAAACGCCATGAGCCATCCTTTTTCTTCACAAGGACGACTGGTGAGGTCCATGGGCTGTAGGAAGGTTCGATAATGTTCTTAGCAAGCATCTTCGTAACCTCGGCGGTAATGACCTGGCGCTTAGCGTGGGAGACTCGGTATGGTTAACGACGGATAGAAGAGGCAGCCTCGGTGTCGATGTGGTGCTTGGCAGAGAGAGCTTGCCCCGGCGGAATATTATTTAGATCCAAAATGCCCGAAAAAGATTCGAGAATGGCTCGAAGTTGAGCAGTTTTGGCGGGACACAGGTCGGAGGGCATCATGGTCGTGAAGGCGTCGGTAGAGAGAGAGGTAGGCTGGGGATGGGCTGCGGGATCTTGAGAAGGGGCGGTGTCGAATGTAGGGACTTGGCACAGTGCGAGGGGGGAAATCGTAGCAACGCAAATGCCGGACGAACTTGACGGACGAACTTGACGCAAATGCCGGACGGAAAAACTTGAGGAGAGAAGCCGAAGTTGAGGGATGGCAGAGACAGTGCGTTCGCCTTGACAGAGGTGATGGTACAGGGCAGAGCAACGTTGCGGGTCGGGAGGAGTCTGGTACTAGGAGCAACGGGGTAGTCGCCATCGGGAAAGGGGAGAGGAGGTGTCAGCAGTGCAACGAAGGAGGCGGTTTGAGACGGAGGGCGAGCATAGTCTGCATTGAACAGGCGGAGAGAGGGATCGACGTGCCCGGAACTGAGTTGTGGGAGCTCAAGTTGTAGAGCACCCTGAGAGCAGTCAATCCGAGCTGAATGGTCGGGGGTGAAATCCACGCCGAGAATGATGTCATGGGCGCAGGTGGACAAAACGGTGAACTGAACCGGGGTACTGTGGTAGGCAACATTGATGCGAGCAGTACATAGCCCGCCGACAGCAGGTGTGCCTCCATCCGCCACGCGCACACAGGACGTTGCAGGCGTGAGCATTTTGCGGAGACGACGGCGAAGGGCAGAACTCATCACAGATACGTGCGCACCGGTGCCAATGAGGGCGAGCACAGGAAAACCGTCGACTGTGACGTCGAGTAAGTTCGGTCGGGTGGTCAGTTGAGGATTTCTCGTGGGGGGCATTGATGAAGCGTCACCTCCAGGGGCTGCATCAGCTAGTTTTTCAAAGCGGAGCGGACGTAGGGGGCAGCTGCCGAAAGACGGGGCGGCTGCAGTGAGCGTGAGCGACGGCATTGGGGCGACGGAGAGCGGGAATTGCGGAAGGAGGGTTCAGACTAGTCGGGCTGTGAGCGGGGCGAGAAGCGGCGCTGAGGGTCAGGACGGTAGTTGGAGAAGCCAACGCGGGGAAGCGAAGACTAAGGGCTGCGGCAATCTCGAGAAATGTGTCCAACGCGGGAGCAGAGAAAGCAGATGGGTCTGTCTTCAGCCATGCACCATTCCGCCGGATTGCGGTAACGGGGCGTGGTGTAGTAGGTGGGGCAGAAAGCAGTGGAAGGAGGCTGGCGGACGGCTGGGTGGCCAATAAGACACACCAGCGAAAAAAGATCCATGTTTGCTAGTTCTTGCTTGACGACGGCCTCAATAAGCGACACGACGGGCAGCGTCGTATCAGGGACATGTGGTGGGGATATCACATATGCGAGGGCCTCCAGTTCACGTCGGACGATCCGCGTGACCGAATCGGTGACGGCAGGAGTGTCCGAGGGCGCGCGGGATGGAGATCGCCTGTGTTCACAAGAAGATGTGGCTGCGTTAGGAACACGGGAAAATGGTTGCGGAATGCGGCTGCCTTTCTCTTGCTCAAATCGACGGCACTCTTTAATAATGGAGTCAATAGTGGAACCGTCTTTGCAAACAAGCAGATGGAAAGCAACGTCTGCAATGCCTTTGAGCACGTGGCCCACCTTGTCTGTCTCACTCATGGCAGCGTCGACCTTGTGGCAAAGAGCCAAGATGTTCTGAATGTAGGCCACGTAGCTTTCTGTCGAAGATTGGGCTCGAGGCGCAAGCTGTTTTTTGGCGGTGAACTGCCGGTCATCAGGCCTACCAAATAGCGTCCTCAACTTCTCCTTAAAGGTGCCCCAGCTTGTTAGCTCGTCCTCGTGGGTTTCGTACCACACTCGTTCTGTGCCACTGAGGTAAAATATGACATTGGCGAGCATTAATTTAGGGTGCCACCTGTTATAGTTGCTGACGCGTTCGTAGAGGCTAAGCCAGTCTTCCACATCCGCGCCATCAGTGCCAGAAAAGGTGCCGGGTAGCGAGGAGGAGCCATGATCACGAAAGGAGCGGTAGTGGGGCTCCTCGACCCGCCGGGTGGTAGCCATGGTGGTAGACCCGGCCTGACGACCACTACGAAGCTGCGTGGTGTGCTCAGCGTAAAATCCGCACCTCCACCAAAGATGTTACGTGGTCCAAGGCGAGAACGACGCAAAAACGCCCCGGGCACAGCACACAGACCGAGAGCACAGGGCCAGCGCAGAGCACAGAGCACCAAAGCCCAGAACACGCGCACCACGGAGACACTTCGTTCACTTCCTCTTCACTAACAATATCCGTTGGAGTATGAAATACTGAGCAGTTCACTTTTTGATTTGTCTTGTATTTCTCTCAACACCGTGCGGTTTTAAATTGGGGAAAAATACGTATGTATTCTCCTCTCGTACGCGGTTGGCAGACAAGCTACCACCTCACACCGTGATCGCGAGCGCGAAATCGCGAAATCCGATCGCTGTGGACCGTGCCCTCGGAAGCAGAGGAATGCGAGAATCTGCTGACACAAGCGGCATTTATTGCTACAGAAACAAAAGACACCAACTAGCAGCAAAAAAAAAAACGGTTGTTCTTCTAAAATGCTACGCTAGAGTCAAGAACCTACGAGCCACCGTAGTGTCTGGCGAATGTTCTCTCGGCTGGGCGATGCCGTTGCTGCAATGCTCGACGGAGCGAACTCGTGAGATTCGCTCCACGAACCTACATTCAGCTGGCGAAGAGCGGGACCGCGCGTGGTCGGTCCTCCGCGCACTTGAAGACACCCGAGACCAAAACCAGATATCACTTTTTTCCTGTGCCAGCGTGGCGCTCGCTACGTGGGCAGAGGCGATGCTCTTCCTTGCTAGCCAGCGCAGCCGTAGCTAAGTAAAGAAGGACGGGGCTTGTTGTAGGAAGGGGTTGCTGAAAAGCTCAATTGCATGGGATGGGCGTCTGCAGAGTCCCCACATCTCAAACACCCACTTTCGCCAGCATTTCAGTGTCTATACCAAATTCAAGAAAGGCACAAAGAATATAGTCGATGCTTCACGGCATACCCTCTGGTCAGCAATCATTGTTGATGAAGTTCGTTGAACACTGACCATGCTCAAAAAAGAATGGCGTTTCGAGACTGCTGCCTTGTTCACAGTGAGGAAATCGGCGGACGCGTCCGGATTTTTGTAGCCCTTGGAAGCGCTTTAAGTGACTTGGCATAAATCGCATGCAAGGTGCCATTGTTCCTCTTAAGCGTGTTAGGCATTGCCTGTAACAAGAGGGACTCGAGGTTCTTCCGGGATAATACGTTCTTTCGAGGTCACTGTCTTCCTCCCTGTTAATCTTGTGGCTACTGTTCTGAGCACACTCGGCGATTGCGTTCGTTGTTATTTTTTGTTTCGCACGCCGTTCCGGTGTTCTCTCAGGCGTCTCGTGAAATAGTTTGTTTTGTCTTACGCTGATGAACAACCGACGCTGTCAGTTTCGCAAACGACGCCAGGAAACTTGCCACGGTGGAGCTGGCCTTTCAGGTGAACACGCTCCTCCCGTATGTTGCTTGCTGTGACATGCGCAATACTTACACTATGCTTGCGGAAAATACGCGCAAGCACCTGGCTTGTTCCTGTTACATAGGATAACAGAGGCTCGTTTAGTTTTTGTTCTTTCATTACTTCTACTTTTATCGGAAGCAGGATGCTTCGAGAATGCGGAGGAGGAGGTGGAGGAGGATCCAAGAGGTGCTAGTCGCCATCGCCAAAGCGTCCACAGAAGCTACTGGAGTCGTGGGCTGAGGACCTCGTCCACAATCCGCTCCGGTGTTCTTTTATATAATAAAGTTTTAATCATCTCTCTCTCTCTCCCTCTCCGGATGAATAAAAGGGGATAGCCAACCCGTATGCATCCGCCGGTTGCCTCACTGTGAAGAAGGCAGCCGTAGCTCTCCCGAAACGTCGTTCTTTTTTCACCATGGTCAATCATCAGTGAACTACCGACAAAGAAGGAGAGTCGACCAGAATTTTAACGAAACTCAGACAGGGGCATCGTAGACTTGGCATCATGGTCTAATAATCTTGCCGTAGTCCAAAAAAAGTTTTTCTTTTTAGGCTTGTGACACAAAGCCTTTTAAACATATCGTAAGATTTCGCTGCTACATTGTTTTTTAGATGTTCCTGTATGTTTAGCCGCATTACAACGTAATTGTACAATATACTCTTACATTACATATGTGGAATTACGATCCAAAATTTATCACGGGGGCGCACGTGCTCGACCGGCTAGAAGAAGAAAAGTAGCGGAAACAAAAGAAGCACAGAGGTCTTATGCTAGAATGTGAATTCACAGCTTTTTTATTTCCGTTTTTATCACCTTTTTTAATCTAGATTCGAGCCTTCCGCACAAAATTATCCAATTAATCCACTCCTTACCCATGTGTGCGTTTGTATCAGCAATGCACCCTGGCCAATACCCCGCCGTGGGTACGTGCCATTCAGCCCTGAGGACATCATCATCATCATCCTCGCAGAGGTCACGCTAATGGCCTCTTAGGCGCCCGCTTTACGAGGCCTCGTTTTTGTTTCCGCGCCACTGTGGACTCTTAAACCGTGTCAGGGCTGGACGCCTCCACCGTACTGGCCCTTTTCCACACCTTCAGGGAACTCTCAGGAGGATCTACTCATCTGATCGAAAGCCGTGGTCGCCTCTGGAGCAATGCATCATAGATCTGCAGTCGAGACTCCCTGGCCCGCACTTCTCAGTAACTGCCTTGACCTTCCAGACGCTTCCATGCACACCTGGTAAATTCCACTCAGTAAGTGACCAGACGCTCAAGAACTTGCTGGTAAGCTGGTGCAGTTGAAATCTAGCGCGCATAGGAAAAAACAAGCGTTTCAGTAGCGTCGAAAACGCCAGTTATATTACTGATGAAAAGACGAGCGGCTGACGGCACTGCGATGAATGCAGGAGGTCCGGAATTCCCGAAAAAGACGGCATTGAAGCCGGAAGAAATGCTTATTGTTCGATCTCTGCAACAACTTCAGATTAATGAACTGGACTGGCAGCAAAGAGACAGAACAAAGAGGCGGCGACATGCTTCAGCGACGAAAGAAGGCTGCTCTGAAGAAGCGGGCACTTCTCGTACAGCTCAAGAAATGTCAATGGAAGATGGCACTGGATCGAGAAAGAAGGCGAAGAGAACGCCGAGGGGAGTCAAAAGGTCGTCGTCCATGGACACGAATGTGATCCTTTCTAAGGCGAAGAAGGTCACCGAGGAAAACACTGCCCCTGATGCTAAATCAAATCCCCTTCCCGCCTATGGAAGGAAGCCGTAGTCATGAAGCCCGGTGGCCAGGAAGGTGACCTGGACCAAGCACTCCTCTTGCAGTCACCGGAAGAAGTAAAAGGATAAAGGACAGCTGGGCGACCAGCGACCCAGAAGGCCCTTCTAGCATTAGGAGCTCAACATGTGTCGTCGGATGTCACAGACTGAGGTGTAGTGATGCAACTTTTTGGTGCTTTAATCGCAGAAGTAACAGCTTGCACGTCCGAATGTCTTGTGAAAAAATTTTTTCACATTTTTTTGTTTCAGCACGACAGGGAATAAATGATTATGAAGCAGCCCTTCTTCCGAGTATCAAAATTTCTCAAAATTTTGGAAATCTTAAAAATTTCAAACGTCATTCTAGCGTTTCTTGCTGGTAGGTGCGTGCATATGGCATCTAGAGTTACAAATTCGCGTTTTATATTGTGTTTCAGCTGCTTCTATACGACTCTGAAACCCCAGGACGTGAACGAAAAACGTCGCAACAGTCTTATGTGAACTAATCTGTGCCACATATAGGTTAATGTACTCTGTGACATTTTGACGCTCTCCATAAAAACAAATCTCTCAGCATTATTCTGGACGCGCTCGAGCATGTCACATAACTAAGCAAACTGGGGGTCCCATACAGGGCAGGCATATTCAAAAATTGGTTGTATGTAAGCGAAATACAGGAGTTGTTTGACATTGGACTGCGCTTTATTAAAATTTCATTAAAAAATTAAGCATTCAGCAGGCTTTGGATGTAATATACTCAACTTGCCTCGTCCACGTTACGTTAGATGTAAAATAAACACAGATATACTTATATTCAAGTACTTTTTGCAAGGCAACATTAGGTAATGAGTAACTTGTTTGTAAAGGGGAACGCTTTCGAGTGAAAGAGATAAATTGGCATTTTGTAGCGTTCAAAGATATTTGCCATTTTGAGCACCAGCAGTGGATGGAATCCAAGTTTCGCTGAAGTTTTAACGCATCAGATGAACTTTCCACAGCATTGCGAACGACACAGTCGTCAGCATATAGCCGAGCTTTGCAGGTAAGATCCAAAATAATATAATTGATTTAAATAAGAAAAAGAAGCGGTCCAAGAACAGACCACTGCAGTACACCTGAGGAAACATTTACATAATCTCAGTGTGAACCATTAATCAAAACACACTGCATGCGGCGCTGAAGATACGAATGAAGCCAATCGAGGACAGTGGGGTGCGGACCAAGACAACTTAACTTATGCAATAATAGTGAAATGAAGTACAGAGTCAAAGGCTTTCTTAAAATCTAGAAATACGCAGTCTATTTGAGAGCCACGGTCGAAGGAAGAAAACAAATCATTACTAAACTCAAGCAACTGAGTAGTACAGGAAATACCTGACCTAAATCCATGCTGAACATTTTTAAAGTTATTTGCAAGATGTCCTAGTTGAAAATCGGGTCTCAGCAGTCGACAAAGTTATGTTCGATGGTCTAAGGATATTTTGCACAGTATGCAGTTGACGGTCCATGGTACGAAAATGCCTTTATCGGTTAGCCATGTTTTCACCGGAAGGGTACCAGAATGAAGTTTAAAGAAAAAGGATTTGATGGTCGGTCTTACCGGCATCTTCTTAACTCGATTAGCACACTTTTGCCTGGGCCTCCGCAGTAAAAGGATCGGTATAAGTGTGCAGGTATAAAGATATCTAGCAAATCCTTGTACAATTTTTTCTTGGGTACAACACTCAGATACCCTGTCGAAAAATGAGCGCTCAAAGTGCGAAAGGCAGCCACAACTTCACGTAAAAAAACCTGTTACAGCACGATTCGTGGCTAGGAAACTGGACGCAACAAATTCTGGTAACACATTGCCTAAGCGCACCTGCAACATTGCGCGCAACAAAGGGTTGGTTTGATCACGTACAAACAAAAATCTTGAGTCAACTTGTTTCAGAAACAAATTAGAAAGTCCAAGCCCCCCCCCCCCCCCCCCCCCCCCCTTTTGACCGGAAGGAACAGATTAGCTCGACTTGTTCGCTCCCAATTTTAGCTCCAAATAAAAAAATAGGCAGTGGCTTAGCTCTGGTTAAGCCTGGATATACAAGCGAAAAGCTTGTAACAGCGAGTATTGGGATTTTCCTCTTCTTACTCTCTTGTTTCCTCTTCTTCACTCGCTTGGCTGCTACTGGCTGAAGATGCGGCGAAGACACACTTTTCGGCTTCTTTCCGACGTCGTTTAGCAAGGCGTACTTCCCGTTGTTCAGGCGTTTCGGCTGCACGTTCAGCCTTGCTTTATCATTTTTTTTCGCTTTTGTGCAGCCAACTCCCAAGCGAGTACTTCTGGATCGGACGAATTTAGTTTCTCTGCTTTTCTGCGTAGTTTAGCAGCAGCCGCACTCTCCTTCCCTTCGATGTCGAGTGCGCACGCCTATTCAATGGCAAGCGCATTATATAGCCTCCTTGCGCATGCACATGACGCACATGTGCAGTGGCGCTGCCGAAAGGTCAGGCGACGGCTGCGGCAGCGGCGAGGAGCGACCACCTGCGCGGCGCGTGACGTCTCTCGTTTTCGCGGATGCGCATAACTCACCAGTTCGGCTCACACGAAGCTCGACTCTGACCCGCGTTGTGAAGCTTTTCCGCTTCAATATCTTTTTCTTCCTTTTTATTGTAGCGGAAGCTACAATAGGCTACCAGTCGAGCATTCGCGGTACAATGCGAGACGCTAGTTGTGCTCATGCGCCATTACATGGCAACCGGGGAGGAGTGGGTGCGCCGCGCCTTTCCTCAAAACGTCACTCGTGCTCCGATATACGCCGGCTCGCGCGAAGCGCGCTGCTGACTAGTGTAGTGAAGCTTTTCGCTTCAAAACAGCAAACACTCTATGCAGCTTCTGCACGTTTTTTTTTGGGTAATGAGCAAGAACTGCAACAAATACCAAATCCTGGCTATTAAAAATACATTGCACACACTTGCGCGCGCGAGAACAGAAAGGTCACGTCCTTTCCATCCATCCGCTTTTTTCCTTGCACCTCTGCGTTATCTCACCCCACAAATTTGTACTGTTCTTAAAGTGCTCCAAGGGTACCCCCAATTACTTCGCAGGGGAGGTCGTCGTTCATTGCATGTTAGCAAACACTGCAGGTGTGCTCTCCCAATCACTGTGCCAAAATCCAAAGCACTTATCCCAGTTAATTTCGCACCCGGTCCTTTTGCAATAGTCCCCCGCCACTTTCATAGCTTCTTTAACGCTTTTTCTTGGTCCGCGCAAAAAAAAAACAGCGGTATCATCAGCGTAAGCAAGCACTTTTACTTGCACCGACTGAAGAGTGAAACCGCAAATCCATCACTGTGTAACAGCGATAACAGAAAAGGCTCAAGGTAGATCGCTAAGAGCAGAGGCGAGAACGGGCAACCCGCTGCCCGGGTAACAGACAGGCAGGGGTTCAGTAAGCTGTTTGGTCTTAATACGCGTAACGCCGTTTTCGCACGCCATCTGTACACCTTGTAATATCACAGAGCCGATGTTGGCATGTTCTAGATTGGCGAAAAGAATTTCGTGTGACACGCGATAAAAGGCCTTTGCAAGGTCAAGCTGCATCATGGCAACTCGGCCCACAAAGGCATCGCCACATTCAAGAACAGTTCTAGCAATGTGCACATTTGTTCCAATGGTGCGACCTTTATTAACTCACGTTTGGTGCGGCCCTACAAGGTCCTTTATAACCTTTTGCAGTCTATTGGCAAGAATCTTCATAAACACTTTATAGTCAACGTTGGTGAGGCTTATCGGCCAATAAGCCCCAATGGACAGCAGTTTAGCCTGGTTCTCACTTTTGGGTACTAAAACCACGTGTGCTGTTTTAGGTGACGGTGGCATTCTCTTTGTTTCATACAATTCGGTGAAGACGCAGTGGATAGCTTGGGTGAGTTCTGCTTTTAAACTGTTATAAATATCACTGCCTAGGCCATCAGGACCAGGAGATTTTCGGCACTCAGCTCTTCAATTGCTCTTCCAACTTCGCTTACGCTGACTGGTACCTCCAGCCCTTGATTTATTTCGTCTCCAAGCTTTGGCATACGAGGCAAGAACATATTTGTCAAACCCTCTTCAAGCCGACGTCGCCCAAACAATTCCCGATACTGCTCACCAAAAGCTAACTGAATCACATTGCTATCATTCGTTACCTCGTTTCCGTACCTCTCCCCGCAGGGGGGCGTCTGCAGCTTGCAGGCGTTGGTGAGTGGTGACACCACGGGTTACCGAGCATCCGCAGGGACATCACCGCAGGGGGATGAGGGTGAACAGCACATCACCACGGACCCGAGCACCCGCGCTTCGCCGTGCGTGGCATCGCCGTGACCGGGGAAAAGGGGTACTGGTGGTTGAGCCGAGGCCGAGCGTTTGGACCTTTAAGTCCCCTCAGCGGAGGCAACCCACCACTTTGGCTCCAGCTTCCTGTAGACGGCACTTCCGGCCTGACCCGACCGGGGGAAATCGGCAGTCGCCTTTTCCTATCCTCCCCTCTATCTTTAACTTTGCTACCCTTTCTCACAACTATTCTGTCTCCTACTCACTTCTTCATTTTTCCTTCTTTCCTGGCGGCGAGGGTTACCCTTGTGTGGCCAACCAGTCTGAGTTGCGTCATATTTGGTTATAGTTAAGGTGTACAGCTGGCGTGGGCAGGCCTTCCTTGCAAGTTCCTGTCCCGTCCCCTAGTTGGGCTTCATGGTGGGTGGCTGGCACCATGACCGAAAAACATAATTTTTTATGGCTTCCCGACTTTCAGAACCTGACCGCTCTCTGAAAAGAGGGCGGAACGAAGCAGACCATTTTTTATCAGAAAAGAAACCTACATTCTCAAAGTTCCATGTCATACACAGTCAACGTGAAGAAAAGCAAGCTCGTATAATATCCCCATTTTCTCGTGTCCAAGTGCTTAACCGATACCTTGGGCCTCGGCTACAAGGTCTCAAAAAGGGCCAGCGGTGACTTACTGCTTCAATCCCATGACAGCACCCAGTGTTCCAAACTCTCAAACACTGCGTCTATGGAGGACATCTCTGTCTCCGTGACCCCCCCCCCTAATCGATCTCTCAACACAGTCCGAGGCGTAATCTCTGAAACTGACATTATCCATCTGACAGACGCCGAAATGCCTCAAGGACTATCTGAACGAAATGTAATTGACGTTCATAGAATCAAAATCCGCAAGGACAACAAGGAAATAGATACCAAACAAATGGTCCTTACATTTAACACCAGCACCTTGCCCGAAACTATCGAAGTTGGATATCTGAAGGTCAACGTGAGACAGTACATACCAAATCCCCGCCGATGTGTCAATTGTCAGAAGTTTGGCTACGGCTCAAAAAGTTGCCGCGGCCGAAAAATTTGCGCGAAATGCGCTTCGAAGGACCCCCATTCTGAGGAATGTGACGCAGCACTACGCTGCGCAAACTGCGAAGGAGACCACGTTGCGTACTCCAGGGCGTGTCCGTCCGGGAAAAAGGAAAAGAAAATAATCAGCATAAAGACGAAAGAAAATATTTCATTTAAAGAAGTGAGGAGGCGATTTGCCCTCACCAATACATTCCCTTCACAGCGAAACCCAACTTCGCTGATGTGGTGCGCAGGGGCGTAGCACAACACATCACTCCGGTGCCTGCCAAGGCCGCTTCTACCGAGGCGATGGCAGGGCCATCCACGCCCCAGGCAGGGACAGCGAAGGCTTCTCTGCCACCCTCAAAGCAGGGAGCACCGGTCCATGTGTCGCCATCCCGCAGGACTCTCCCCACCCCCCACCCCCCCTCAGGGGAGGCCTGAAAGTAACACAACCGCGGCCTCTCCGCGGTCCTCCAGCACCGCTGGTGAGGTGATGGATACAACTCCCTCTCCGCCTGCTTTACAGCGGCGGAACAGCTCTCTTGAGCGAAAAAAAGACAGACCCCTCATAGTGGGTCCAGAGCATAAGTAAACCCCATAACGTTCACACCCCAAAACACAAACATCGCTTTTTTAGTTCAGTGGAACTGTAGAGGCATGTTGAGAAATTACAGTGACATAACAGATATTTTCGGGTCAATGTTGCCCGTAGCCTTATGTCTTGAGGAAACCCATCTAGGTCCACAACATATGAATATCCTGAAATATTATAAAACTTTTAGACGCGATCGCGAGCAGGCAAGTCGACTATCGGGAAGCGTCGCGATTGTCGTTCAAAGTGGCATCCCTGCTCGAGAAATCAAAATAAAAACAAAACTTGACGCCGTTGCGGTCAGCATCGTCACCTATAAAACAATTACTATCTGTTCTATATATATTTCTCCACATCTTACAGTAACAGTTCATGACCTACAAGAACTCATCCATGAGCTTTCAGAACCATATCTAGTAGTTGGTAATTTTAACGCTAACTCCCCTTTTTGGGGAAGCGAGCGCCGTGACTCTAGGGGCCAAATAATCGAAGATTTTATCCTCACAAATAATGTATGTCTCTTAAATACGAAAAAGGCCACATAATGCTCCCCTACCTTGGGGAAAATAACCTGTCTAGATTTGTCGTTTACTTCACTTTCTGTTTCCAACGATTTTAAATGGAATGTCATTGACAACCCGTATGGTAGCGATCACCTCCCTGTACTAATCAGTTTAATTTCTCCACCGGAAATAATCCCCACAAAACCACGACGTTGGAAGCTGCATCTAGCACACTGGGAACTTTTTAGAGCAAAAGCCGCTTTATAATTATAGATTTAGAAAACCTGTGCATTAATCAGAGAAACGAAAAATTCGCGAACTGTATCTTAACTGCTGCAGAATTAGCTATTCCGCAGTCTTCTGGAGTAGTGGGACCGAATTACAAAGTGTGGTGGACAAAAGACTGCAAGGAAGAAAATAACAAAATAGACCTTGGGGTAAATTTTGCAGGTATCCGACACATGAAAATCTCGTAATTTTTAAAAGGCAAGAGCTAAAGCTCGGTACATCCGTCGCATTGCCGAGAAAGCTTCATGACAGAGTTACGTTTCATATATAAACAGACAAATCACATCTAAAAAATGTGGCAGCAGGTTCGAAAATTAAACGGCAACTTCTCACCATTCACAATTCCTTTTCTGACAACACCTGGCACAGAAACAAGCATAAGGGAACAGGCAGACATTTTGGGTGAACACTTCGCTGCAGTTTCCAGTTCATCGCAATATACGCAGTCATCTATAAAACGCAAAAATATAACCGATAAACAGACTTCAAATAGGGGGTACGAAAAGAACAATACAACAATTTAATTACTCTCTAAGAAGTAAACAGAGTACTGTCTGCCGGAAAAAGAACTGCTCCAGGACCCGACCAAATACACTATGAAACGCTTGCCCATCTTTCTGAGCCTGCCGTAGAAGCACTTTAGAGATTTTTTAACACAGTTTGGATATTAGGAAAAATACCTGAGGCCTGGAAAAAAGCTATTATTGTACCGTTTCTTAAACCTAATAAACCCCCAACCACCCCTACCAGTTATAGATCCATAGCCCTTACCAGCTGCGTCGCCAAATCCTTCGAAAGTGCCCTGAATATAAGATTAACTTTTGTCCTTTATTCCTGCGAACTTAGAGATATCCATCAATAAGGTTTTAGAAAGAGATGCGCCGCAACAGATCACCTTGTCCGTCTCGAAAATACTGCCAGAGAAGCTTTTACCCATAAACAACACTGTCTTGCAGTCTTTTTCGATTTAGAAAAAGCATATGATATAACCTGGAGGTTCGCTATTCTTCAGGACTTAGCTGAGCTCGGCATCCGTTGCAGAATGCTGAACTCCCTTAAATACCTGTTATCTAACCGTTCATTTAATGTCCGTCCTTTCGAGGAATTTTGTTCCAGAAAATGAAGTACCTCAAGGGTGTATTTTAAGCACCACCCTCTTTGTTGTAAAAAATGAACTCTTTGTAAAATAATCCCAAGGTCCGTTATGTACTCAGTCTATGTAGACGACCTTCAAATTGCTTGTACATCCTCCAATGTATCAACACGTGAAATGCAAATACAATTTACAATAAACAAACTAGCAGCATGGGCGGGTAAAAATGGTTTCCGGTTTTCCCCACAGGAATCAGTGGCAGTTCTGTTTCACTAAAACGAGGCATACATACAGATCCCACCCTTCATCTTAACGACATAGAGTTACCCGTAAAAAATGAACAAATTTCTAGGTATAACATTTGATAGAAAGCGTAGTTTCCTGCCTCACATTAATGCGTTAAAAAAGAAAGCCTCTCAGTCCCTGTGCATACTCAAAGTGCTTTCCCGAAAACACTGTGGTTCCGATAGGACATGTCTTCTACAAAGTTATCGCTCTGTAATACGCTGTACCTTAGATTATAGATGTATATTTTATGGCTCAGCGAGACCATCGTATCTTAAACGGCTGGATCCGATCCATAATTTAGGTTTGCATCTTTCCACTGGTGCATACAGGACGTCGGCCATAAGCAGTCTGTATGTAGAAACGAACGAACTATCGCTTGCAGACAGAAGAACGATGCTCACGTGTTCCTACAGCCTTAAAATTCGTTAACTACCTAAACACATCCGTCACCAAATAGTCACAAAGTGTCCATGCAGATGTTGTTTAACAACAAGCCGCAAAGTACCAGGCAACTGATCTTGCGTTTTGAAGAGATGTGCCAAAATATCGGCGTAATAGACACATTTCATGGCATTACTGGATGACGAGATCCACTTCCGCCATGGTACAATTTCCCGGAAATCCGTGATCTCACTGCCGTCAAATAGTAAGGCTTCCACAGTGTGCATCAATCTTCACTGCCGAATGTTACGCCGTCTATGTAGCCATTGAACAAATAGTAAAGCAGCACCTCAAAAACAGTATTATTTACACCGACTCGCTAAGTGTATTACAGCCCTTCACACCATAAATGCAGTCACTCATATACTTGGTGATATCATACACAACATAGTAATAACCACAGCTCAAGGACAAAACCTAAAACTCTGCTGGGTACCAAGCCATATCGAAATTAAAGGCAACGAGAGAGCAGGCTTATGCGCTGCTCAAGCACATGACAAGCAAATAAAGAAAGTAAATATTCCGTTCAAAGATTGCATTAACTTAATACATCATAACATAAGACAAATGGCAGTCCGCGTGGAACAACAAAGTAAAAAACAAACTACACAATGTGAAACCAGTTATAAGTGAATGGAAGTCTTGCACCCATCAGGAACGTTTTAAGGAAGTGATTATCTGCCGTCTTCGTATAATACACACGCACCTCAGGCACAATTTCCTACTGACGAAACAAGATCAACCTGTTTGCGAAGAATGCGGAGACGAAGTTACGATTAACCACATTTTATTGTCTTGTGCGAAACTAGAAAAACTAAGGAAAAAGTACTTTACTCAATTTTATACCGAATGCATTCCTTTTCATCCTGCACTGCTTTTAGGTGATGAGGCAATTACTGATATATCATGTATTTTTAGCTTTCTCAAACAAACCGGATTTTTCAAGAAGAATCTTTTACCCACTGGTCTGTTTGTATTTTAGTACACCTTAACCACTTTCTCATTCCGGAACAAAGGGCTGAGGTTGTTTTATTTGATTGGTTAGGGGCCTCCAGTCCTTGCCCAGCCAAGGACGGGTGATGAGGTTACCCGACCTTCTTTACAACATTTAATGTTAGAAATTTATAAATCTTGTTTTTGCTCTGAATACTGGCTACAAGGAAATAACTTTTCAAGCTTTCTACACCACCAAAATATTTTATCTGCAACATTCTGCAGAAAACAATTCGATACCTTGAGCTTGGCGCCTGATAGCCTTAGTTGCTTATGCGCCATTAAACCCAACACAACACAATACTCGTTTGTGTACCTCATTTGTTTTACTTCATTTTTAGTAGCGTACTTCTTTTCATCACTAATCAAGTGTTTAGTAGGCACTTGGTCAAGCCAGAGACGTTCAGCCGCCCCCGTATCACGGCAGCTGTATACTTGTTTTTTTTTTCCCTCGGTAATCTGAAGTTTACTTTTTGTTTCTCTTATTACTTTCTTATATCTTCCCGGCTGCGAACTTTCTAGACTTACGAGCAAGTCAAGTTGGCAATGTAGTTCTTTTTATTTAACACATTTATCGTGGCATCTAATGTTTGTGCTTTCAACCGCGTTTATTTGCATCGCCTTTTTGAAATATTCTCACCTAATTACCCAGTTCCGAGGCTCTGCTGATAGCAATGCTTTATACATTCATTAACTTTTATATCAAAACGTTCATCCTCGTGTAACTGTTCGTTAGACTTCCAAAGGTCCCACGAGAAATGCGATTTCTATTCTTTTACCCCCAGGGTAAACTTAACTAAGCTGTGGTCGGTAAATGACGTTTCACCTCGTAGTTGTTGCACGAAAGAATCAGATCAAGCAACAAATACGCTCTGTGAAGTCTCGCGTGGCTTTCACCCTGGAAGTGAGTAAAATGCGGCGTTACCGAAAGAACGTCAGCAACATTTTCTAAACAATTTTCTTGTATAATCGAATGAAACAATTCCGCACGTTTGTCACGGCGAATTATTATTGTAATTCTGTCCTCTGCTTTACATATGCAGTTAAAATCACCCAAAAGCACAATTAAACGCTCACAGCACACATATTGTTCAAGGCGCTAAAAAAATTCCTTGCTCTCGTTCTCCATATTAGGGGCATAAACACATATGACCCTCCATAGCAAATTGCAATAAAAAATCATCTACAAGCAAATGGCTAGTTGGAAACAGTTAAATTTTGTTCAGCAATCTCCATAGAATTCCTAATAAATGCAGGACAACCATCCGATGCGCCAGACGAATGGCACACACAAATGTTGCAGTATGTCGTAAGAGGCTGCACCATATATACCGTCCGCCTGTTCCTGTCTTTCGACTTTCGTCTCCTGTGCGGCTATTATGTCCAGTTCATTATCGAGGAACAGCCGGCTTAATCGGTACTGACGCTTCTTGGAAGACGGTCCCCTGACATCCATTGTTGCAATGCGCAACGCTCCAAGAGGTGTCGAAGCCATCTAGTTTAGTGCACAGGACCCATATGGTGCGTACCTAAGGACACAAGGCGACGGTGGAGGGCGACTTGCCTAGTCCATGGTGCTCGATGGGTACAGTGCAGGTATTCCAACGTCTCTTGCATAACTGCCTCATGCGTATGGGCTGGAAACCCAGCCCATGCAGTACGTCACCGAAAAAGGCCATCTCACGTCCACAGAAACCATTCACAGCTCACTCACTCAACTAAGGCGGCGGATTAGCCGCTGCTCGTTGATTGGCCTGTATATTCGGCCGCGGTTTCAGCGTCGCTCGCCTCACACCAACAGTATTCTGCGGTGGCTCGTCGCCTTCGCTCACTTCGGGCTCTCCCTTCGCACTGCGCTCGTGCGGTCGCTTCCCTGCTTGGTTGCTGGTTGACGCATCTGTTACTTCCATGTTGTCACCATGCTGCGGAACGACGGGAGCTGACGCCCCACCGCCCAAGACTTTGTCCGTTGACGCCTTAACTTCTGCCGGCTGCGCTACCTGTTGCTGCCGCTTACTGCAGGGTGTTGTGATCGGAGGCCCCGACAGCGGGAACAGACGAGCCCGGCAGGCGCCATCGAACTATGCTTGACCCAAAGGTGCTGTCGTCCTGAGAAGAGGATTAGGAACGGCTTCTGGCGACGGTGAGCTGTGACAAAAGGTCTCTCATCCCTTCGTCCGGAGTATGGAATGCGGCATTGTTCCCGAACTGCGCCCTCACGTGGACCGGCAGAAAGACGCGAACAAAGGCGCCGAACCCGCCTCGCTCGCTTGCACGTGCGGCCAGACAAAGCGGGGGCGGACACCGCTGATTCATCTTACCCTCTAGAATGCCTGGGGCTGTCAGGACGCCTCATTCCCACGGAGGGCATCACCACCTGCTAAGCCAACGACCTTGTGCACATGATCAACCCGTCGGAAAACACATTCCAGGACGCCTCTTTCCCACGGAGGGGGTCACCGCCTGCTAAGCCAAAGACCTTATGAACCTGCTCAATCGGTCGGAAACAATTCCAGGACCTCAAGGCGCCAGGATTCCTTATCGCCTGTGCACGTGTTTGTGGGGGCGGAGCGGTCACGGGGTTAGGGAAGAGACTATGAAGAGTGTGTCGGCCCTTTGGACGCTTGATCAGCCACCGGTTTCCCTAGCTAGGTGCCTAGGGAATATCCACTGTATTTAAGTCGCGATTTGGCTGGTTTCACAGCGCTCCATCTCTGACTTTTGGGTCTCCTTGCTTCTGTTGTAAATATGTAGCACTTCATCTCTGACTTTTGGTCTGCCTGCTTCTCTTGTAAATACGTAAATAAACCTTCAAGTTTTCCAACCCTCCTGAAGGCTTCCCTCCGTCGTCTACAGAGTTCATCGTCATGCGGTGAAGACCTCGGTCCCGATACCCAAGCATATCAACTGGTGGCAGCAGTGGGATGGTCTGCGCCTGGTCCTGACTCTGGTATGTACAAAAATTTTACAAACCAAGCCAATACACCACTCTTGGAGCATTGCCAGGTTTTACAACTTTGGAAGATTGTTAGCCTAGGTAATCGAAGGTTGGTATAAGAGGCAGCCGGGGCTCCTCTGACCACGTGAGTAGAGACTTGCCGTTGCTTAAATAGTCATGGACTGGAAGAAGCTGCGCAAACCAGACCTAATTCTCGTATGCGGGGAATTGGGCATTGATTGTGGGTCGATCCGTAGAAAACTTGAATTGATTAGGGCAATTGAGGATTTCGGTGCGGACGAGGAGGAGATAGTAGAATGTTGGGAGCTAATTAAGGAAAGGGAACAAAAGAAGCGAGAGGATGAACAAAGGAAGAGGGAAGAGCAGGAAAGGGAGCACGAAAGGAAGCGCGAAGAGCACGAGAGGAAGCGCGAAGAGCATGAAAGAGAGATCGAGAAAAAACGGCTCGATCTACAGATAGCCCAGGCTGCACAGGCAGAACGCACTAGGCTAGAGGTACCGAGCACAGTGGCAAGCCAGGCAGCATCAAAGATAAAAATAAAAGACCTCTTGCAACCGTTCAAACTTGGAGAGGACATAGGACTCTTTCTTGTGAACTTTGAGCGGGCATGTGAAAATGGCGAGTTCCCGACCGAGTCTTGGCCGCAGAAACTTCTGACCATTCTTCCATGTGAGGCGGCCCAAATACTCGCTCGTCTGGCAAAAGAAGAGGCGGCAGACTATACTAAAGTAAAGGCAGCACTCCTAAAAAAGTATCGCCTGTCCGCAGAGGCCTTTCGGCGCCGCTTCAGGGAAGCCAGAAAACAGCCTAATCAGTCATTTCCGGATTTTGCGTATAACCTTAAGGCAGACCTGAAGGAATGGCTAAAGGGAGAACAGGCTTACGGAACTCACGATAAAGTAATATTGGTGATCTGCCTGGAGCAGTTTTTTGGCTCTTTGAGGGAAGAAATGCGCGTGTGGGTGCAGGACAGGCCGGGAAATAAAACCCTAGAAAGTGCAGCAGAGCTGGCCGAAGAGTTCTATGCCAAGCGCGTAGCAGAGGGTGCGCGTGCCCCCGTAAGCCCCAAAGTAGAAAAAAAATTTCCACGGATCCAGACAGGAGGGGCAGCAAGCCGCTACTGGGAGCGGAACGAGGGCCACAAAGCAGAATCAAGCAACCCCACAAAGGGGGCGACCGAAAAAGAGAGGGATAAGGCTTTTGAAGCCAGAAAGAAACCAGTGTGTTTCCGTTGTCACGAGCCCGGTCACTTCGCCCACGCTTGCAGGAAGCAGGAAATCGTTCTCTCCTTGGTGGAGGCGGGCGATGAGAACATGCGCCTGCTAGAGCCATACCTGAAAGACATGCAGGTTAATGGAAAACCGTGCCGGGTTCTGAGGGACTCCGCGGCCACCATGGACGGAATCCACCCCACGTACGCGAACGCAGCGGATTTTACTGGGGAATGTGCAGGGATTAGGCAGGTGGCCGAAGAGAATAGCGCGTGCTTGCCGATCGCACGAGTTAGAATAGAGGGCCCGTTTGGCGTTCTGGAAACGGAGGCAGCGGTATCACCGAATCTGCCGGAAAATTTCCGTACCTCTTTTCAAATCGGTCGGAGCAGATGCTCCAAGAAGAGGGTCGTAGTTTCGGCGATCGAACCGTCCAGGCGCTCACTCCTGCGAAGGCTCGCGAGATTGCAGCTGAAGTAAATCGCAGGAAGAACGAAGGCTCTCCCACGACGGGTCAGGCAGGGGCAAACCCAGGAGGCGATGCTTCTGAGACGAGCGGAGAGGCTCGCGGCAGGAACAGATGCAACGCCGAGTACAAGGACTCAAAGGGGGTCCAGTTCGATCAGCTCGTGGTGCAGCAGAAATACCGCGCAGGCATTCTTAAATTGTGCCATGGTGTGGGTTGATCTTGCCACCTTGGAGTGAAGAAAACTAAAGCTAGGCTTCTACAGGAGTTTTATTGGCCTGGCTGCGTCAGGGATGTCAAGCAGTTTGTAAAGTCCTGCGACACCTGTCAGCGTGTCGGAAAGCCAGGGGATTTAAGGAAGGCTCCGATGAAGCTAGTGCCCGTGATTAGCGAACCCTTCCGTCGTTTGGTGGAGGACGTTGTCGGTCCTCTACCAGTGACTCAGTCGGGCTACCGCTACCGAAAAGGGCGGGAAAACGGGAATGCCGACGGTCTCAGCCGTAGCTTTCCTGCATAATCTGGCGTAAAATGCCCTAATGCTTGAGAAAAGCTACCGTATCATTTTTGGGTTTTGTTTTGTATTTTTTCTCTTGCTTCTCTGTACCTACCTCATTGCCGGAAAAAAAAGTTTTTTTACCAAATTTCAGACGCATGCCTTTTGCGAAAAAAGGAAAAACAAAGAGGAACTAGTTTTGGTTCAGCAGACTTCCGGGCGTGAGCTGTTGGCGAGGGTTAGTCATCCAAAATTTGAAGCCATATTGCTCTGTATTAAAGACCTGGCAATGTTCTGAGGCTGGCCGCGTGCTGCCTAACCGGAGGTAGGGGCTGAGCTCAGATCGGATCGCTAATGCTCCGTTAAGGACCCTTGCCAGCTGTGCAGGTCAAGTGGACTGACTACTACGAGGCCGACTGGGACTCTGACGCCCATTCGTGGTGCACCGACCAGCTGCACCCACTTCGTGGCGTCTTCTTGGCGGCGGATGGGTTGTTGTGATCGGAGGCCCCGACAGCGGGAACATACGAGCCCGGCAGGCGCCATCGAACTATGCTTGACCCAAAGGTGCTGTCGTCCTGAGAAGAGGATTAGGAACGGCTTCTGGCGACGGTGAGCTGTGACAAAAGGCCTCTCATCCCTTCGTCCGGAGTATGGAATGCGGCATTGTTCCCGAACTGCGCCCTCACGTGGACCGGCAGAAAGACGCGAACAAAGGCGCCGAACCCGCCTCGCTCGCTTGCACGTGCGGCCAGACAAAGCGAGGGCGGACACCGCTGATTCATCTTACCCTCTGGAATGCCCGGGGCCGTCAGGACGCCTCTTTCCCACGGAGGGCATCACCACCTGCTAAGCCAACGACCTTGTGCACATGATCAACCCGTCGGAAAACACATTCCAGGACGCCCCTTTCCCAAGGAGGGGGTCACCGCCTGCTAAGCCAACGACCTTATGAACCTGCTCAACCGGTCGGAAACAATTCCAGGACCTCAAGGAGCCAGGATTCCTTATCGCCTGTGCACGTGTTTGGGGGGGGGGGCGGAGCGGTCACGGGGTTAGGGAAGAGACTATGAAGAGTGTGTCTGCCCACTGGACGCTTTATCAGCCACCGGTTTCCCTAGCTAGGTGCCTAGGGAATATCCACTGTAAGCCGCGATTTGGCTGGTTTCACAGCACTCCATCTCTGACTTTTGGGTCTCCTTGCTTCTGTTGTAAATATGTAGCACTCCATCTCTGACTTTTGGGTCTCCCTGCTTCTGTTGTAAATATGTAGCACTTCATCTCTGAATTTTGGTCTCCCTGCTTCTCTTGTAAATATGTAAATAAACCTTCAAGTTTTCCAACCCTCCTGAAGGCTTCCCTCCGTCGTCTACAGAGTTCATCGTCATGCGGTGAAGACCTCGGTCCCGATACCCAAGCATATCAAGGGCTCCTCTACGCTTGTGGATGCTTCCGGAGGGGACACTGCTGGGGATTTCTCCTTCTCCACCCTGTCCTCTGCCTCTGCTGCAGCGTCTTCCGCGTCAGCCTCGTCCATGACAAGTTGGGACGAGATGTCAGTGTTGACTGGGACAGCAGCACTCGCGTACGTGCGTACGCAGCTGCTTTCTTCGTGGCCGTAGCGACGACAGGCGCCACATCGTGGAACCTTGCACTCACGGCGAATTTGCCCAGTACCGTGGCAGAGCAGACATAGCGGAGCTCTGCCCCGTACAACCACGAGAGCCAGCTCACCGCCAACCATGACTTCGTGAACGAACGAGCAGAGTCGTCTTCCTTGACTTCGTGAGAGAAGACGAGGAAGACGACGCTGCTCGTTCTGTTGTCACCTCAGCTCAGTAATTTTGCCTTGTTTTTTAGTTATTAACTAGGTTATTTCCATCCTTGGAAGACGGCCGCGTCTTTAAGGCGGTACTGTCCCTACGGGAAGGGTACGGCAGCTCCGGCTCCGGTATCCTTAAAGGGACAGCGCCATCCGAAGGAGCCCAGTGGGGTGGAGGCGGCCATGGCATCACATGGCGGGGATCTGCCAGTCATCAGGGACGTCCAGCAGTGCAGTGCGTCATCATCGCTCAGTGGGGACGACTCAACTATCGTCGCCTCTGACGAGGAAGTGGCTGACATGGCGGAAATGGACAACGATGACTTCAAAGTGGTGAGTCATCGGAAGCACCGGACAGTCGGCATCCCAGTGATAGTTCAGCCAAAAGAGAAAGGTGTTGACTTCAGAGAGTGGAACCCTATCAGGCTGTTCGATGATATTAAAGTACTACTGGGATCTGCTTCGATTCGCAGTCGCTTCACAACGCAAGGGGCTCTGCGTCTAGATATCTCAACGGAAGAGCAAGTAGACATTCTTCTGCGGTGCTCTCAGATCGGTGGCATACGAGTTCAAGCCCGGTTGCCACACTCCTACATGACTAACACATGTGTTATAAGGGGAGTACCAATGTGGTATTCGGAAAGTGCCCTTCTTGACTACTTGAAACCGCATGGAGTTCTGCACGTGCGACGGTTAATGCGCCGGGTGGAGCCTGGATAACAACAATGGGCAGCGAAGCCTACAAACTCTATTGTGCTAACGTTTGCTCCCAACACCGAGCGCCCTGGAATAATTGACCTTGGTTTCACTAAACATGCAGTCCACGAGTTCGTTGAAACTCCTCCCCGGTGCTGCAGGTGCCAACGCTTTGGACATGTAGCGAGAGTTTGCACCAAAGATCAACGTTGCAAGCGGTGTGGTGGTGGCCATGATTACAACGAGTGCAAGCAGATTTTGCTGGCGCTAATTGTGGAGGTGACCATCCAGCGAGTTTCAGTGGCTGCACATTCCGTGTAAGCGCCTTACACCGTCGCAAGTCCTTCATTAGTGGCCCCAAACCACAACCTACTGAGAAGCCGATACATGGAAGTGAAGAGTTCCCTGCGCTCGAGTCGGAAGCTCGGGACGTGGTAGCAAGCGACGTCGCTGCACGACCTGATCCGAGCAAGTCGGCAACGGCCTCCGAGGGTGAGCTGGCTGTTCGATCTGCTTCTGCAAAAAGTGTCCATGTTCCTCAGCGACCAGATCACAGCAAGACTCGACAACATGGAGGACATCCCCTTGCCTTAAAAGAGATGCAGACACCAGCTACCGTGGCCAAGAGTGGGTCCCAGTCCCCGTCTTTTGTCGAAGTGGTGCGCCAGTGCGTGCTGCAAAATAAGGAGCTCAAAAGCCGGAATCTCTCCGACCTTCTACGCGTTTTGTTTGATGTCCTGCGTTCATATAGCTAAGCGATGCAGCCTGGCACTTTGAAGAACTTTATACAGCTGGTGCTTTCCTTTGAGACCTTGATCACCGCCTTCGCAGAGAACTTCAACTCCTAGATGGCTAGTTTTCTTCAACCTGTTGCAACTAAAAACCCTAGAAAAGTGCCGTTTATCATGAAATGGAACTGCGCTGGGATTATAAGTCGATTAGCAGAACTAAAATTGTTCTTGAAAGAGACCTGTGTTCCAGTACTGGCCATCTCGGAGGCTGGCTTGCCAAGCGGGAGGTATTTGCCGGGATACGTCGCCCACAAGAATTGCAGCATAAAGTCTTTTCCCGCAGGAAGTGCCGCCCTTTACATACGAAGGGAGATTCCTCATGTGGCTTTGAACGTCATCGATCTTTGCACCGACAGTATTGAGGTAGTGGCTGTGAGGATTCGGCTCGCCTTCCGAACTCTGTCCATTGCATCAGTATACGTGTCCCCGCGGAAGAAGGTCGATATGGCTTTGTTCCTCCAGCATCTTTGTGACCGCTGCCCAGCACCCAGAATCATCTGCGGTGACTTCAACGCCCACCACCCTGCCTGGGGTGACAGGAACACAGATCCTCGCGGACACCAACTTGTAGAAGTCATCGACAGTTTGGACCTGTGCGTGGCCAATGACGGAAGTCCCACTTTCTTTCGGCCTCCAACCTCACCCACATCTATAGACCTAACCTTACATTCACCTGACGTCCGTGTGCAGTGGTCAACTAGAGCTGACCGAATGGGAAGTGATCACTACCCGATATTTGTGTTTACTGCCGACTTCCATCTGCGTGGTCCTAAAATTTGCCATGTTGTTAATTGGGGCAAATACAGGGAGCACTTAGCCTGTGTTTCCGGTGATGTGACAGAAAAAAATGATTTATGCTAAGATGGCTGCTACCACGGCGCTCAAGCTACCTGATCATTTTCCGACTCATGATTTAAAACTATGGAACCTCTGCGCAGCGCGCAGAAGGGCGGAGCGACAACTGTTGCGGAAGAAGGACGACAGAGCCTTGAAGACAACTTTCAACAGGCTCAACTCTGCCATTAGACGTCATGCGAGCAAGCTCTGTAGGTCCCAGTGGGCATCCTTTTGCGCTAGTTTGACTGTTTTCTCACCGATAACGAGAATTTGGCGTGTCGTTGGCAGTCTTGCTGGTGGCTCTCGTCCGTGTAAACCTTTCGAGGCGCTTGCATTGCGCACGCAGAAACATCTCGTGTGCTTGGCAGAGGAATTTGCGGATGCATTTGTAAATTCCAGACCGGGCATTCATCCCTGCGCTCTGCCTGCTTCGTCTCCGTCTGTTATGGACGCCCTGTTCACACTTCGAGAACTACAGACAGCGCTCCGCAGCCTGCGGTGTCGCTGTGCACCAGGTCCTGACGGCATTACCAATCAAATGTTACAGAACCTGCCTCTGGAACACCGGAAGATGCTCCTAACCTATCTCAATCGAGTGTGGGAGTCTGGTGACGTTCCCCCTTCATGGAAGGTGGCTTGTGTAGTCCCACTGGTGAAGGCCAGCAAAGAGATGACAGACGCGGCCTCGTATCTTCCTGTATCGCTGACGTCGTGTGTGGCTAAGCTCATGGAGAAGATGGCAAGTAAGCGTTTGCCTTGGTGGCTTGGGGATAGAAGGGCACTACTACCAACATGCATGACTGGATTGCGCACAGGTTTAAGCGTGCAAGATAGCGTCCTGGACTTGATAAGCCACATTGAGCATCAGAGTGCTTTTGGACTTTCAACACTAGCTATTTTCCTAGACGTATCAAAGGCTTATGATAGCGTCCTCCAGAGCTCAATACTGAATAGTCTGCAGGTCATAGGCGTACAGGGCTATCTTCTGCGATTCATTCACTCATTTCTCAGTGATCGTAAATTTCGAGTGCGGTTCGGCAGTACAATGAGCTCCGAAAGGGCGGTATCGCGAGGGGTCCCTCAGGGTAGTGTCCTGTCCCCAACGCTCTTTAATGTTGTCATGGCTGGTCTTCCCGCAAAAGTGCAAAAACATTGTAGGCATGTCCATATGTCGATATATGCAGACGACATTTGTCTTTGGTTAACCGGATATCAACACAAACGCTTAGCTCTATTAGCGCGACAGGCCGTGCTTTTTGAGTTAAAAGTTACCTTCAAGGTGTTGGGTTCATTCTCTCGGTGGAAAAATCTGGCTTCGTCCTGTTTCCAGGTAGGGGACGACGGTATGCGCGGCTGAGCGTAGACCTTGATCAGTCTTGCCTTCGTCAGGTTAGCCACATACGTTTTTTGGGCGTCACTATTGACTCACGTCTACAGTGGCGACGAGCTGTGGACTCGATTGTGGCTTCACTATCTTCGCGTCTCAATGTGCTTCGTAGAGTTGCTAGTGAGCAATGGGGAAACCATCCTGCTTCAATGATCAGGCTTACGATGCCCTGGTGACAAGTCGCATAATGTACCAGCTCCCTTTAATTTCCCCCTCGGTATCGCAGCTGGAACGCCTTGAGGTTTTGCACAGAATGGGACTAAGGAGGGCTCTCGGCGTTCCGCAGGCTGCTCCAAACAATGCAGTACTGTATGAGTCTCAATCGAAACCTCTTCGGCTAGCCGCTTCACAAAGACTTTTGCTGCAAATTGGCCGCCTCAGAGAGACTGTTGCCGGGAGAGCGCTTCTACAGCGCCTGCGAAAGAGATCTGAGTCCCGGGCGTACTTGGCTTTAAATACACTTCGTTCTCTGGGTCTCGACCTTCGAGATCGACCTAAGACGTTGAAGCCACCTTGGTCCTTTCCAAGCCTCGATTGTTCCTTGACAATTCCCCACGTTCGCGCTAAGCGGAATTCTCCTTTAGCGGCAATGCGTTCGCTCGTACTGGAACATCTTGAGACCGAATATGCCAGTCATCTTCAACTTTTTACAGACGGCTCTGTGGACAAGGTCACAGGATCTAGTGCAGCTGCTTTTCATATTCCGTCTTTGAAGTATGATTGGTCTGTTCGTTTTACTAAAGTCGTGTCCTCCACAATGGCCGAAAGCGTTGCCATTGAGGCAGCTCTAAAGAAGCTACGGTGTTGTACGCCTCAACCTACTGTCATAATTACGGATTCAAAATCTGCCCTTCAAAGGTTAGAGTACGGGTTCCCCACTGATGCCTTGAGTCTTAGATCCCTACGTTTGGTGCAGAATCTACATAGCAAAGGCTCCTCTATACGTTTTCAATGGGTGCCCTCGCACATATGTGTCTTAGGCAATGAGATAGCAGAGAACCTCGCCCATACAGCTCTCTCCGGGATTCCAGTACATGGAGTTCGTCATGAAGTCAAGCAAATGTTCAGAGAGGTGGTGTTGTGCCACTTCAGTTCTTTGTGGCGCTCTCCTCATCAGCCATGTGTGACCAAGGGTCTCAAAAGGTACCAAGCCACTTTGCTGCACAGCGTTCGCACGGATTCTGCTCGTACGCCGGCGTGGATGTATAAGACTGGCCTAGCGTTGTCACCATTGTGTTCAACGAGTGGTGTGTGTGGTGACATAGAACATTACCTCTTGTGCTGTACTTTTTACAACGCGGAACGGGCTGTGCTATTCGGATCCCTCAAGAAGGCAGGAGTTCCTCACAGTTCTCTTCAGGACATTGTTTTCCCGCGCGGGAGCCAGTCGAGTAGAATGGATGCTTCTCGCCTTCTTCTACTTTAATAATAATAATAATAATAATAATAATAATAATTGGTTTTTTGGGGAAAGAAAATGGCGCAGTATCTGTCTCATATATCTTTGGACACCTGAACCGCGCCGTAAGGGAAGGGATAAAGGAGGGAGTGAAAGACGAAAGGAAGAATAGGTGCCGTAGTGGAGGGCTCCGGCATAATTTAGACCACCTGGGGATCTTTAACGTGCACTGACATCGCCCAGCACACGGGCGCCTTAGCGTTTTTCCTCCATAAAAACGCAGCCGCCGCGGTCGGGTTCGAACCCGGGAACTCCGGATCAGTAGTCGAGCGCCCTAACCACTGAGCCACCGCGGCGGGGCTCTACTTTACCTGCAGGACACGGATTTGGCCTCCACATGGTGACCTCGTGAGTGTCTATTTGGGTTTTTGCGGACAGTGTTTCTGTGATTTCTATTTAGGTGTCGCTACGGTGGAGCAATTGCCGGCAGCAACTGCAAGGCTAATCCCACCGGTAGTTTACAACCACTGAACTCAACTCAAATGACTTTGTGAGGGAGGTCTTCCAGCTTCACGCCAGGATTCATTTTCAATGAAACCACGCGCGTCGCCGACCCCTTGCTGGCGACACCCTGGACGCGCCACCGTTCCTTAGTGACTTCGCTCACCTTGCCGTACGGAGCAAAGGCTACCCTCACGTCTTCGTCGGGCGCGTTGTGCAGTAGCCAGTGTAGCTTGACGCGGACGTCCGGGTTTGCCGGGTCGATGACGAGACAGCGGCGGTCCTTGACTTTCAGTTCGCCGGCAGAAAGAATTTTCGTCACCGCCTCAGCACTCGCGAAGGTAACAGCCCATACATGGCTCATACGATACGCCCCCGAGGCGATAACCTCGGGGAGCAGCATCAGCTGAGCCAGTGCATCCCTTAAATCTTCAACCCGATAAGGACGGGCTCGCACGTCAGTGTGCAGAAAAAAAACTGTTTAACACAACACGTCCTGTAGGAAGGGTAGGCTGAATCACTTGATATTACTCATTCGATGCAAAATACCTGTTTTCGCCGCCAGACATAGCCGCCGTAACCACGCCACTGGAGCCCTGCATGCTGCGTCCTTTCACTCGCGTAACCGGAAGCAGAATCCTCTAGACCACACCGGAACACGGCAAAGGCCAGGCGATTTAGGCATCTGTGGCCTCAGACATAACAAAAATGGCTGCCGGCTCTTATCCGCCTTGACCAAAAATAGACAAGTCTGAGATGAGAAGAAGAGCTGAAGTAATAGCAAAGCAGAATTATGGTACCCTCAGGCGGTTGTGGTCCGACGCAACGCACAAAAGAAAAAAAACATCAATTAGAAAAAAACGGGACATGCGCTGCGAGCACACACAAGAGAGGATCCAGTAAAAGAGAGGTCTCACCGAGATTTGAACTCGGATCGCTGGATTCAAAGTCCAGAGTGCTAACCATTACACCATGAGACCCCAAATTCCGACGCCGGGAATCGAACCCGGGCCTCCTGGGTGAGAGCCAGGTATCCTAGCCACTAGACCACGCCGGAACACGGCAAAGGGAAAGCGACGCAAGCATTTGTGGCCTCAGGAATTACATAAAAGTGCTGTCTGTCTGCGGTTATCCACCACCTTACAAAAACAAAGGTTCTAAAACTCGAAAATGAGCGAAGTGAATAGTAACGCACAATTAAGTTAAGCGGCTGTGCAGCGATTCATCGCACGAAAGGACAAGACAAGAACTAAAAAAGACGAGACGCGACACGCATATTTAGTGGCGTAAAAGAAGGATATCATTGAGATTTGAACTGGGATCGCTGGATTAAGAGTCCAGGGTGCTAATGATTACTTTTTCTTTATTACCGGACATAAACATAGTACAAAGTCATACATAAAACAATAAGGCAGCTCGCAGCCAAATATTCACGTAGTAATGATAGTAGTAAGGAAGCCGTCATCCTTAAGTGGGATGACGTTGTCGAGTTAAAATTCTCTCAAATGAATCAAGGGTTCTAATCTTGACAGTCATTCTGGCACTGTGCACTTCAATTTGTGCATTTCAACAAATGCGTGTATACTCTCACGAAAGTAAAGCCTTGCAGGGCGGGCATTGGGGTCGAAATGAAACCCAGCCATCCGGCAGAGGCTGTGTAGAGCAATTAACATGACGGTGTCAAAAGGTACGCCACCTTCATTATCTGTTTATAGGAAAATTATGTGTGTATCCAACGGTACGTCTTCCTTAAGGATTCTTTGTAACAATTCCCAAAAATAAACCCTATAGTGTCTATTGTATCAGGCTCTTTGCATATTAAACAAAGTGACCCCCATGGCAGAAGAAAAAAAAGCTGTCCTGAAGAAATATTTGATAGATAACGTTCCAGTATGCAGCTTAATAAAAAACGTTTTTACTCCCGGGAAAACTGGCATCCTTTTGGCCGGCTTCAATAGATCTTGACCCGGGCGACCGTTGTACAATGCTGTGTTCACAGGAACGGAGAAAAAGTCATCGCGCACATTCTTATACAATTTTTTTCTTTTTGACTGAACACAAGTATTCCATCTAAAAACTAGGTGTCAAAATTCTAACACTGTTTACGATCTCTTTGAAAAAAACCAAACAGACGCCCTGGCATGCTTTCTGTGGTAACAAGAAAATTTGGCAACACCCGCTTGAGCCTTACTTGGCAAACCGTGCGCAAAAAAGAATCAGTGACGTCGTGAGTAAGTAATTGGTTTTTTGGGGAAATGAAATGGCGCAGTATATGTCTCATATATCGTTGGACACCTGAACCGCGCCGTTAGGGAAGGGATGAGGGAGGGAGTGAAAGAAGAAAGGAAGAAGGAGGTGCCGTAGTGGAGGGCTCCGGAATAATTTCGACCACCTGGGGATCTTTAACGTGCACTGACATCGCACAGCACATGGGCGCCTTAGCGTTTTTCCTCCATAAAAACGCAGCCGCCGCGGTCGGGTTCGGTTGTGGAAGAAAATAAACCTGTTTACGAGGTGTCCGGCGAATCGGTGTGCTAGCCCAAGCCCCCCGCCTTCGACACGCCGAAGCAAGTTGTCCCATCTACACCTTTCCCAATTCGTCGCCCAAACAAAAACGACAAAAACCCGATGCAGCATTTTGAATGTTTATCCTGGAACAGTGAAGAGCTTGCATAACTTAGAACAACTTGGCAACAAACAGATTACACACCGCTGCGCGTGCAAGGCTTGCCAGCCTTCTCATGTTTTTCTTGGTCTTGGTCGCGTAAAAATGGCTCACTGTCTTCATAGAATTGTAGCAGCACACCCAAGTACTTAACCGGTGTTGTGACCCAGGCCACATTTGCAAAAGTGTCAGGCGTCGATGGCCACTCTCCGTGCAAAAACCCGAGACACTTTTCCCAATTAACTGGGATTGCAGTGGTCGCGCTGAAATCTTTCATGGCTTCGACTGCCACTCTAACGCTCGCTTTATTCGCACAGAAGACGGCTACGCCTTCAGCATATGCCAAGAGTTTGACCTCCAGCATGCGCTCTTGGAAGCCCTATACAGATTCATTCTAAACGATATACAGGCGTGAAGTTTAAATATTAATGCAGAATAGAAGCGGTCTGAGGATGCAACCCTGACTCTCCGACCATCAAACGTTTATGGGTGCACCAAGTTCCTTTTTGACAATGAATATCGTAGTGCAGTTTGGTGCACCAGGGCGACGCCCTCGCTGATAACAGAACCCACATTAATGTAATCTAGAACTGCAGACAAGGCATCATGTGAAACACAATCAAAAACTTTTTCAAGATCAAGCTGGAGAACCGCGAAGCTAGAGCATGTTGCGTCACAACACTCTAGTACGCATCTTGCCTTGTGTATGTTGGTAGTAATGGTCCGTCCCTTTATCGCGCTAGTCTGGTGGGTGCCGACAATCTCTTTAATAATGGTCTGTAATCTGGCTACTGCTACCTTCATTAGTGTCTTGTAATCAACATTTGTGAGAGCTTAAGGTCTGTATGACGTCACTAATCTCAATTTCTCCGTTTGTTCTGTTTTAGGTGTTAGTACAGTATGTGGCGACGCAAAAGAAGGCGGCAACAAGTTAAGATCGCAGCCTTCGTTAAATACCGCAGCTAACAATAGGGACAGTACTTTTTAAATGCTTTGTAAAAAGCCGCGCTCAAACCATCAGGCCCTGGCGACTTTCGTGGGTTTAGATTATCGATGACACGTGCAATTCCGTGTTCGGAAATTGGCAGCTCCAACCTTTCTGTTGTGTCAGTATCTAGTCGAGGCAAGGAAGAAAGAAACACCCGCTTCAACCTGTCCATGTTCATGTCGCGAATGCAAACAGTTGCTGATAGTATTCGAGAAACCCATGTGCAATGCCATCTTTCTATGTCACGAGGTTGCCATTCCATTCTATTTCTGGCATGTCGTTTCGACGAGCATGCGCTTTCTCGAGACCAAGAGCCCGTTTATTGGGCGTTTCGGCAGCTGCCCATCTTTCGACCCTGGCACGAACGAGCGCTCCTCGCTACCGATCCTCATCTAATAACTCAGTTTTCTTTTGCAGTTTTCTGATATCATCATCATATACCCCTTTTTGCATTCGTGTGCTATTAACTGATTATTAACATGCTTCTGCTCGCTTTTCGTCATGCCGAATACAACTGGATCTTTCTACAGCTTTCATCTTAATTTCGTGTTTGCACCATTCCCACTGCTCTCCAATGGTGGTGCAAGGCCGTTGCTGCATCTCTTAAAGTTTCTCTGCAATTACTTCAACTAAAGTTTTGTCTTCTAAAAGTTTGGAGTTTAGCTTTCACAGTCCCCACAAAAAATTTTCCCTTTGGTTTCTAGTGCCGATTGTGCATTTCACGACACGATGATCCAAAAAGGACACTGACATAACGACATAATATTGGCATATCGGAATGACAACCAACGATAAATAAATTAGGTCGAGTCGAGCATGACTAGAACCTTGGAAATGCGTGTATTTCACGCTGCACGCTCCCTCCAAACACTCTGCCACATCTTCTAGTGCAAATTCGCCAATTAGCTGCGACAAAAGATCTGTGTTTGCGTCTCTAAACGGGCGTCTACTTGTCTCATCTCGAGCAATTAAGACACAATTAAAATCGGCCATGAAGGCGAGGTGTCGCTTAGTATTTAGATATCGCTGGATGCATATCGCTGGCTGGCTGGCTGGCTGGCTGGACGGACGGACGGACGGACGGACGGACGAATAAGGCTGAAACCTTAAAATCGGGCGGTGGTTCAAGCCACCTAGGAATGACTTGTGAAATTTTGCTCTTGTCTTGATTTTAGCCGCCAATCAGATAACCTTCCCTTGGTTACTTCTACCCGCTTAAAATGTACTTTTCCTTCACTGTCCTTACAGCCCAATGCTTTCGCGTTTAGTAAGTCGCTATAGACGCTTGCAGAAGCCCCGCCGCCATTACGTTTATCGGGCTTGAAGTGCTGCGAGCGAGGCTTTTCGGCTGCCCTCCGGCCCGCCACAATGTTAGGTAGCGGTCTGGAGGACGGTCGCCGTCCCTGTGCTGTTTTCGTTCGTGGTTCCTCGGCGTTTGCGGGGGCCTGCTTATCCGCCCCGTCACTGGCGTCGGCGCGCGGGCACTTCGGCGCACTGCCAGCGGTCGTTGACCGACCGTCTTTTTCCGCACTGGTGTTCACAGCCGCCATTGGCTCTGGAACACTTCAACCTTGAAGGGGCGCGTCCTCACTCACAGGCGCCTCCGAAGCAACAGATGACAGTGCCTGTTCCTTGTTGAAGTCCTCGCGCCCCTGAGGGCCACCGCAGAGCTTTCCACACCTTTGGTTCCTTTGGTAAAGCTTCTATGATCAAACCAAAATTGCCATTAACGGTTACTTTATTAATTTCCTGTGCTGCAAACCCGGTGAAAATTTCGTCTTTCAGAAGCTTATTGTTGAATTTCTAGAGGTCCCACAGGAAAGAGTTTGTACGTTTTACCGCGCAGTGGTCCGAGAAAGTTGTAGGAACAACATCGTAGCTGTGACACTTTGGCGACAGGTCGACCGATACATATATTCTATCGAGGCGGGCATGGCTACTTCGTTGGAAGTGGGTGAACATCATGCCACGCTTGTATACCACACATTCAGTCACGTCCTCCAATGCAAACTTGTCGATCAAGCGACGGAGAAGTTCGGTGCTTTCATCACGGTGGGACCGCGTGCTGGTTTTGTCAGGAGCGCTCAAGACACAATTAAAATCTCCTAACAATATCAGGTGTTTTTCTGTGCTTAAGAAACGCTGAATGCTCTCAAAAAAGCTACCCTACCCTCGCCCACGTTAGGTGCGTAAACGCAAATTAGTCGCCATTCAGAGCAGGCAAAAGAAAAATCCACTACTACACAACGACCCGAAGGGCACGATGTGTACGCTTGCACCTCGAGGCTAGGCAGCTTTTTTATAAACACAATGCATCCGGAAGATGTGCCGACGGCATGGCTCACGACCGCATAGAATCTTGACGTAAAACGTTGCACAATGCTCTCGGTGTCTTGTTCCCCTTCCACTTTCGTTTCCTGAATAGCAAGCCGATCGATATTATGATCTGTTAACATGCGGTGTACTTGGCTCTGCTTCTTCTTAGCGGCAAAACCGCTGACATTGAGCGTTGCAAAATTCAAGGAGGTAGCAGAAGCCATATTCAAAACGTGTGAAGACGCCGAGAGCACCGTGCTCAGCTTTCACGTCTAGCGCGAAGCTAGACGCCGTTGCCACCATCGGAGCGGTCAGCAGCGGAGGCCTGGTTCTGCTGCGGAGGCAGTGGCGGCGCCTTCTCGGCGACCCGCTTGCCTGCCGCAAGGTTGGGCGTTGGCCTGAGTGTTGATCGCCTGGACTGGGCTGTTTTTGCTGGCGGCTCCTCAATGCCACCAGCTGCGGGCTTTTCTCCTTCGTTGTCGGTCAGTTTGTGAGTTCGCTTGGCTGGGGCGGCGACGGTCGTCACACGGGCGCCGCTCTGGTCCATCTGTTCCTCGCTGGTCGGTGGTTGGTCGACATTTTTAGCCGGATGACTGGTCCCGTCGCTGGATGACCCTTCATTTGTCCCAGCAGGAATTACCGTCCCCGGTTCCTTCCCATCGCCGCTGGCCGTGTTTCCGTCGCCACTCGGGTGCCCAGAAGACTCCGTCGTCACCGTCGGTTTCACGTCGGTTCCCTTTGCCGCCTCTTCTGTCTCGACGACGTCCATAATGTGCTCCGGCGTGTCGACTCCCATTGCCAGCCCGGTTGCCACTGCGTATGTGCAGACGCAGTCGCTGTTGGCGTGGCCGTAACGCCTGCATTTCGAACACCAGGGCACTTTACACTCTCGCCGAACGTGGCCCGTGCCATGACAGCGCAAGCACTGCATCGGTCGCCCCGGCGCCACAAGGGCCAACTCCCCGGCGACACGTATCTGGTGAGGCAGATCGTCGACCTTCAAACCAGGTTTCAGTTTTAGGAGCACAGTTCGTGTTGTAGATCCCTTGTCGTGGACGCCTTGGACGCGCCACCGTTCCCTGGTAACTTCGGTTACCTTCCCGAACGCAGCAAAAGCCGTCCGGATGTCTTCGTCGGCCACGCCTTCCAGCATCCAGTGGAGCCGTAGCTTGACTTGTTGGTCTTCCGGATCGACGATAAGACATCGCCGTCCTTTCACTTTCAGTTCCTTGAAGGCGAGAAGCCTCTTGGCTCCTTAAGCGGTCTTGAAAGTCACAGCCCAAACGTGGTTGATTTTGTACGCCCCAAAGCCACCACGTCAGGGAGCGACCCAGCCTGGGCCAGCGCATCACGAAAATCCTCGACCCGAAAGGGCCTAACACGAACATCACCGTGCAGAAAAAGTGTGTTTAAAACCACACGTCCGATAGGCAGCTGTGGCAAGATCACCTGATAAACCGTATCTTCGTTTCCCTCGATCCTGTTTCCGCGGCCAGCTAAGGCCGCTGTCACCGCTCCGCCGGAACTCATGATCCTGCGTCCGTCACGCTCGGTGGCCGGAAGTAGAATGATCCTAGCCACTAGACCACGCCGGGACGCGGCCATTGCCAGGCGACGTAGCCATTTTTGGCCTCAGACATTACATGAGAATGGCTGCCGGCTCTTATCCGCCCTGACCTAAAATAGACAACTCTAAAAAGAGAAAATGAGCTGAATGAATAGCAAAGCACAATTAAGTTACCCTCAGTCGGCTGTGCTCCGATGCAGCGCACTAAATGGGAAAAATATATAAATTAGAAAAAAACAAAACGGGACGTGCGCGGCGTGCACACACAAGATAGGATCGATTAAAAGAAAGGCCTCTCCGAGACTTGAACTCGGATCGCTGGATTCAGAGTCCAGAGTGCTAACCATTACACCATGAGACCCCAAATTCCGACGCCGGGAATCGAACCCGGGCCTCCTGGGTGAGAGCCAGGTATCCTAGCCACTAGACCACGCCGGAACACGACCATGGCCAGGCGACGTAGCCATTTGTGGCCTCAGACATTACATGAGAATGACTGCCGGGTCTTATCCGCCCTGACCTAAAATAGACAACTCTAAAAGAGAAAATGAGCTGATTTAATAGCAAAGGACAATTAAGTTACCCTCAGTCGGCTGTGCTCCGATGCAACGCACTAAAGGAAAAAAATATATAAATTAGAAAAAACAAAACGAGACGTGCACACACAAGACAGGATCGATTAAATGAAAGGCCTCACAGAGACTTGAACTCGGATCGCTGGATTCAGAGTCCAGAGTGCTAACCATTACACCATGAGACCCCAAATTCCGACGCCGGGAATCGAACCCGGGCTTCCTGGGTGAGAGCCAGGTATCCTGGCCACTAGACCACGCCGGAACACGACCATGGCCAGGCGACGTAGCCATTTGTGGCCTCAGACATTACATGAGAATGACTGCCGGGTCTTATCCGCCCTGACCTAAAATAGACAACTGTAAAAGAGAAAATGAGCTGAATTAATAGCAAAGCACAATTCAGTAACCCTCAGTCGGCTGTGCTCCGGTGCAACGCACTAAAGGAAAAAAATATATAAATTAGAAAAAACAAAACGGGACGTGCGCGGCGTGCATACAAAAGAGATGATCGATTAAAAGAAAGGCCTCACCGAGACTTGAACTCGGATCGCTGGATTCAGAGTCCAGAGTGCTAACCATTACACCATGAGACGCCAAATTCCGACGCCGGGAATCGAACCCGGGCCTCCTGGGTGAGAGCCAGGTATCCTAGCCACTAGACCATGCCGGAACACGACCATGGCCAGGCGACGTAGCCATTTGTGGCCTCAGACATTACATGAGAATGACTGCCGGGTCTTATCCGCCCTGACCTAAAATAGACAACTCTAAAAAGAGAAAATGAGCTGATTTAATAGCAAAGGACAATTAAGTTACCCTCAGTCGGCTGTGCTCCGATGCAACGCACTAAAGGAAAAAAATATTTAAATTAGAAAAAACAAAACGAGACGTGCACACACAAGACAGGATCGATTAAATGAAAGGCCTCACAGAGACTTGAACTCGGATCGCTGGATTCAGAGTCCAGAGTGCTAACCATTACACCATGAGACCCCAAATTCCGACGCCGGGAATCGAACCCGGGCTTCCTGGGTGAGAGCCAGGTATCCTGGCCACTAGACCACGCCGGAACGCGACCACGGCCAGGCGACGTAGCCATTTGTGGCCTCAGACATTACATGAGAATGACTGCCGGGTCTTATCCGCCCTGACCTAAAATAGACAACTCTAAAAAGAGAAAATGAGCTGATTTAATAGCAAAGGACAATTAAGTTACCCTCAGTCGGCTGTGCTACGATGCAACGCACTAAAGGAAAAAAATATATAAATTAGAAAAAACAAAACGAGACGTGCACACACAAGACAGGATCGATTAAATGAAAGGCCTCACAGAGACTTGAACTCGGATCGCTGGATTCAGAGTCCAGAGTGCTAACCATTACACCATGAGACCCCAAATTCCGACGCCGGGAATCGAACCCGGGCTTCCTGGGTGAGAGCCAGGTATCCTGGCCACTAGACCACGCCGGAACGCGACCACGGCCAGGCGACGTAGCCATTTGTGGCCTCAGACATTACATGAGAATGACTGCCGGGTCTTATCCGCCCTGACCTAAAATAGACAACTGTAAAAGAGAAAATGAGCTGAAATAATAGCAAAGCACAATTCAGTAACCCTCAGTCGGCTGTGCTCCGGTGCAACGCACTAAAGGAAAAAAATATATAAATTAGAAAAAACAAAACGGGACGTGCGCGGCGTGCATACAAAAGAGATGATCGATTAAAAGAAAGGCCTCACCGAGACTTGAACTCGGATCGCTGGATTCAGAGTCCAGAGTGCTAACCATTACACCATGAGACCCCAAATTCCGACGCCGGGAATCGAACCCGGGCCTCCTGGGTGAGAGCCAGGTATCCTAGCCACTAGACCACGCCGGAACGCGGCCATGGCCAGGCAACGCAGGCATTTGTGGCCTCAGGAATTATGAATGCATGAATGCACATAAAAGTGGCTGCCTGCTGTTATACGCCGCTGACCAAATATAAAGAGTTGAAGTTTATCGCACATAGGCAACGAAGACCATCACGTGCCATACACAAAGTTTGATGTGTTGTTTAGTGGGAATGAAATGAAAAGTTTAAATATATATATAAGCTATTTAGGATCCTTGCTTCGTTTAGGAAGCTAAGAGCAAACGAAATCGCAGCAATTCAATTTTCTCCTAAAATGAAGGTGGGGTGGAAAGGGATGGGGTTATTGTGGAATGGAGTGAAATATTTTTTTCTTAGCTTTTCCAGTTGGGTGAATCAGAAGAAAATGTGGTTTACCATCATGCCTTCTGCACCTTTTTCACTCCATCTATCTCGACATTTCTCGAGACCCTATAGAATCTTATCGTGTTCTCTTGTGTTGTGTCTTTTTCTTTGTTTTGAATGGGGCTTGCAACTAAGTGTTATGCGGTATTTTTAATATGCACTACTCTGAGTAAGCGAAGGGAATCGGCGTAGATTATGCTATTTTTGATATCCTGAATTGTTATTTTGTCTACAGCTACGCAGGCAGCATAACATTAAGCGGTAAGTACAGATGCACAGTTTGTTAGCCTTGCTAATATTTCACAGTTACCTTGTAGCTCTTCCAACGTAACTTTCTGTTTATGAACCACCTGCATAAAATTGTGTGTAGATCGTGTACCAGATGTTTCAAGGAAGAGTTTCAGAAATTTCCAAAAATAGTCTTCTTGGGGTAAAAATATGTCTTTTACGGCATAGTATTACCAGTGTTGGCGGACACAAGAAAAGCGGTGACTCGTTTCATGTAGTAAGCTGGTTAACAAATTTTTAATAATTACCTTCTTAACCATTAGAGTTCAAGCCTATTTGTAATTAGAGATTTGTAGCCGGTCGCTAGTGATAGCCATATTGGTTTTTAGAATTTCGAAAACGCGATTATCCTCGGCGCTCTGGCTCGATAAATCTAGCTACATCGTGCCGAAATACATGCGCTTTCGAAGAGCATGGAGGCGAAGCAACCGTTCCAGTGCACGCAACCAGTAAAGAAATTGTTTAATTTTTATGGCGCAAGGGCATCTGTGGTCAAAGAGCGCTATGGTACAAGGTTTTTTTTTTCTACTCAAGGTGGGGTCAAAGACCCATTTCCCAAGCATTTCATCCTAAAGAAGCCAAGCACCAGGCAGGGGAAAGCTTGTATCCATTGTATTACCGGTGGCTCCCGGCGGTACTGGGGATCCAACCCTGCACCTGCCGCATGCGAAGCGGATTCTCAAACGACTAGTCCACCGCTGCGGCAACTAGTAAAAAAAAACAAATTTTGCCGAGCCACAGCGCCAAGGGCACTCGCGCTTTCTAAATTATAAAAACTGATATTGCTATTACTAACGACCGGCTTCAAATATCGAATTACAAGTAGGCACCAAACTGTAATAGTTAGAGTTATTAAAATTAGTTAACCAGCTTACTACTCGAAACGATTCACCGCTTTTTTGGTGTCCGCCAACACTGGTAATATTAGGTTGAGAAAGCCTTATTTTTACCTTAAAACAAAAACTTATTTTGGAGAAGTGCTTTCTTCCCTGAAACACCTGATATACTCGCCAGAAGCTAATCTCCATGTGGCGCTGGTTTTTCCGACATTCGTTTAAAAAAATGGGACGCAAGCCTCTGTCGTACAGCGTTACGGTTGGTGTCATACGATTTCTCGTTGCATATAGCTTACATGTGCTAGTCAAATTGAAGGCTAGCTTGCCAGAGGGATTAGAACCGACGACATATGCGCCTTAAAATGTATGCCTTCCCAGACTTTAGTATCAAAATAGCAATGCAACCACTCGTCGTACAGTGTTCTGGGTGGCATCGTACGCGAGCGCGCGTATGTGGGTAGGTGTCAGTGCATCCAGGGACTGTAATGCTTTCTCATTTCGACACGCAAGCAGTCTTAAGTGTCCCTGCCGAATTTTTTTTCAACTTCGGATCCGAATATCTTAGTAATAAATGCATCTTTTGCTGCCCGACAAGCGGCAACAAAGCCACGAAATGACGAACTATTGGATTTTGGTAACCAAAAAATTCGACAGAGCTGTCCCCAGTGTCCTTTTAAAAGAAAAATAAAAAAAACCTTAACCGCGCCGGAACTCGGCGAAAGGCAGTCAATGCAGACATAAGTGGGCTCTTGACACTTTGACTAGGACGGAGTTCTTCATAAATAATGAAGAGAGTAAATGAAAAGCAGAATTTAACGCAGGAAAGTTAGCAGCAGCTAGTTCTAGTTAGCCCCGTCTCACGACGCGAATAAAGATTACAGGGATGCTGACGACCAACTGATGTTGTGCTTATATCTATCGACTACCTCGGGTAAAGGAAAAATAGGGTAGTTTCACTGAAAAGCAGTCCTTATATAAGCTAGAAAATCTAAAAAAAGTACTGGTACCACGCTTCACGCCATTTTCACAAGTGAACTAAGATGACAAGCACGTCTGTGTTTGAGGATTTTACGACTAGACCGGCTAGACCGGAACAGATTTTACGGCTAGAACAAACCAATTCCAGCCAGCGATCCATATCGACGTCATCATGAATGTCACGAGTTTAAACTTAGCGAGGGCAAATATATTCCATTTTGAACTCAGAATTTCCCTGCAGATCTATACGTCCTTTTCTGCCGAACTAACGACAACACATCCACAAAAAGCAACGCAGTTTAAATCTACGAGGAAAAAAAATGAGTGGAGCTGTTCTCAGTGCCCTTTATGTGAATTCAAGATGATAGGAGTAAAGAGGTCGAGAAAGAGCAGTGGAGCATTTAAGAAATGTTCAGGTCTTGGTGCGGGCCAGGAAAGAAGGAATGATCAGGGTTGAGAGGCGTCGTATTGTGTTTGAATTATGTTTACGTACTTCTTCGAAGGGGCCCTGAAACCCCATCCTTGGCTTTTACCTGAGTCTATTTTATTCTCTCTTTTTTTCTCCTCCAAGCTTTTTCCTATGGTCCACTTGCATCCCGTCAATCCAGCTGAACGTGGACATTGCCCGGTCTTCTCGTGCAGCTGGAGAAAGGAGCGCGGCTAAGAGCGCATCTCCAAGAAAAATGTGGGAAAATATAAGGCGGTCGCACACACCCTGCACTGCGTATGTGTCGATGCTATCGTGCCACTGAGCAACCAAAGACTACTGCAGATGTTCACTTGGGTCGCGATAAAAGCGAGATGACGTTCTAAACTAGCGGACGCGCGTCTGACATAAGGCGTATTACAATTGGCGATCCAGAGCAAGTTTTCTTGCTTCGCGAAACAGAAGGGCGGGTTTCAACGACCGATTTAGATTTAGGTTCCCAGTTCTGATTGGACCTCCCAGTCTAATCAACATTGGAGGTACGCAGTGGAGAACCGCTGATTGGCCAGCCGGAGTGGGGTGCAGTTATATCTGTCGAGCCCTGGGGCTTTGAGCCCGCTACACGGTCCCGCGGGACCGTAGTGATCCTCTCAAACTGCTTTCGTTAGCGCCCAGATGGACAGCCCTCACGGGGGACTCGACCGCTGAAAACCGGGAGATATTCCCGTTCGTATCTTTGGCGTGCACTGCTTCATAATCGGAGACATCTACATATGTGCTTAGGAGGACCAACGATGTTTTCATAAAAGCGGAAAGTATATCAGATCGAGGATCAGAAATGCGAAGTTTGTGACCCCGTAAAGCTGCGCGCCCGATAGTTGATCTGCGATGAGCCGTGAGCGCCGATATTTGTGTGTGGTGCACTGAGCCCTCATTGTACGAATTATGGAACAGTATTTTCGTTAAGGCTGAAAAAAGAGAGTTCTAGAGAACAGCAACAGCAATAGCAGCAGTAGCAGTTCATGATTTTGCCCGTTTTGTATTGTGAAAGTTTTGAATGATATGAACACTTGCCGTCGTCTCGGGCAATTTGTGCCGTTGAAAGTCGTGTCATTGGCTGATTTTCAGGAATGTTTGTCATTTAGTTTGCACACCCGCTTGTCTCTATTCGCCGACAGGAGGCCAAAATGATCAGCGTCCCACCGTCATGAGCATAGCACTATATCCGATGTCTATGTTTGTTCTCAAGTCTGGCAGCTTAAAGGAAAGCTGCAGCTTGGTCGCCTCAACCGCAGACCCGAGCTTGAAGTAAGCTCCGGCTCACCTCCCTTTCCGATACGGAGCACACAGCGTGAGCGTCGTGTGAAGCCAAAGCTGTGGCGTTGTTGTGACTTTGAGGTGGTCCCATAGCTCTCGCCACCCGTTTTTGTGACAGAACGCTGCCAGCTAGCTCTCTTGTCAGTAGCGAAGACTCCGAGTCAGGCGTCGGTGAGAATAACAAAAAGGTATTTTATACATTATGTACGTACAAGCCATTATACAGGACAAGATCGGCACGGGGGCGAGAGCTAACAGCAAACGCGACTGTTCTCGCACGGCGACGTCCGGCGAGGCTCCAACGTGTCGCACATCTCACTCCACTCGTGAGCGGCACTCGGCTCACTGTGGGTCGGCCTCTCTGCAGATGGGGTGGGCCTTGGTGGATCGGGGTCCCTTAGATCGGTGAGCCAGGCGGCAGCGTTGGGGCTTATAAAGCCCCGAGAAACGGTTGTTACTCAAACGGCCCAATACAAAGCCAGAACTTGACGGTCGTCCGAGAGGTCCAACCAGCGACCGCGCTGGAAACCCGCTTCAAGTTTTCCGCGCGCGGTGACTTCCAGGGGAAAGGGAAACCGGCGCCTCGCTGTCTAGCAGTTTGCTGCACATTTGGACATGTCGCCCACCGATGATTCTCCATAGGGCGTCGCTGCCTGGCGGCGCAACATGTTAGCTTGTCAAGGAAGCGTTAGGGCGCTGTTGCCTTGCGGCCCAGCAGCGGGCTTATCAAAAGGGGCGGCGCAGCCTTTCGTCACACCGAGTGACGAAAGGCTGGAGAGAATGGAGAGAACTGTCCCGCACCGCTTCACGTGATACTTTTGTTCTCCAGTACGCTTGTGCGCGCAAAAAAAAAAAGACATTCCTTATTACGGGTCACCGCAAGCGACAACGAGCGAGTGACAGCCGTCCTCTTGAGTGGCTCAATGAGAGCAGCAATGTCAGGGACCAGCCGCGTGCCGCTATTCTGTTGTATTTTCAGCTGTCAGCCGAAAAGATACTCGTGGCTGTGTGCTATAGGTAGCAGGCAAACCAGCGCCGAGTGCTCTGCTTCCTTCCAGGATATGGCGCAACCGCTCTCGTCTGAATGCGGTCACTATAAACGCTAGGCTCTCGCGTGTTTCGTTTCTCATTGGACGCATATGTACCTACGTAGGTATACATACATGCGTGCGTCACGCCATTTACATGATCCCCATCCCTCCAAGTAAATATATAAAGGAAACGCCGGCAAGTCGGCTTGTCGGAACGAAATTTGCCTAGTACGCGTTTCATAGACACCTGGGGGTCGGGATCAGTTAACGTTGGGTTCGGCTGAGTGACCCATATGCCCGTATGCGGTAGGTTGGCTCAGCTCGACCCACCCGGTGAAGTGCATGCAAGCGCCGCTAGGTCGGATCGAGCCGGCAGTGCGCTGCAGCGCTGGGCCCGAAACTAACCCGGGAGTATCCGCTAACGCTGTGCTGTCTGGTCTCGAGCCACTGCGATCTGTGCCCACTTAGTGGTCCTGTAGGCGGGCTCAAAAAAGCGGGTTCACGCAAACGGGGTCAGGTAGAGATAAGCCAACACAACTTCTGACTCGACCCGCTCATGTGGAGTTCATGCACGTGCGTGAGTGTATTTCTTGTCCTCCCAGCTTACCGCACATGCCTGAGGTAAGCTCTGAATTTTTCCTTTTATGCGAAGCGCACCCGTCCAGCGCAGCGCCGCAACGCGCGGAGTCGGGACCAGTAGAACTACTGCTGGTGGGTGGCATGGTAATTGCGTGCACCCGGAGCCGTATTCCGAGTTTGTCATAATAAAAAGCGTCATAATCTGCCACGGCGGCCACACCTGATTGGCCGAAACGCCGGAAGCGGATGTCGGTTCTGTTGCGACTGTGAGCGGCGGCAGGATGTCACTGCATTACTGTTGCCGCAGTGAAACGTCCAGCGGCGGCATTATTCTCTTTGCCGAGAAATGGAACGCGACCAGACAAAAAATTCAGCCACGAATTTATTGCGCATCGGATTCCACTGTAAAGGTGTAATATCAAAGCTTTTTTTTTACCTAATGTATTCAACAAATAGAAACAATAGTTCAGATACTCTTTTCTCCACCGTAAAAGGTCGGAGGTGTACTTAAAAAAGAAAAATATTGTACGCATCTATGAATGGCTTTTCAGTGACCGAAGGTAACGGAAAATAAAAGGCAGCTAGGTCGTTCGCACAACACGGTGTTTTTCATTTATCTTGAGGAAAATTTCTGGCATGCGCTAACTCGCTGCACAATGCGCGCTCCGTGCCGTTCTGAACCAAGTGCGCCGTGACCACTTGCCGTCTGCAACATCGCTGAACGTAAGTTGGTGCTGTGATCGGACGGTTGTGCAGACGGAAATTTACGTTTTTCGTTCCTTTTATGCAGGAACAGCAAAAGCCGCGAAATGCCGCTGTTAAGTTTTTAATTCTTCTGCAGGTAATAAATAAAAGGGATGAGCTAAAACAACGGCCGTGGCTTAGCTTGGTTAAGCGTGGTGATTGCGAAGCAATAGTGTGTTATTCTCGGATCAGCTGGTAGTATGGCTGGTGGTAGTCTTGGGTTATGCTAGTGTTACGGCTTACAGTGAATCATCTAAGAGGAAGTCATCCGTCGAATCCGTGTATGCCGACAAACATTTCCCTCACCAGCGTGCCCATTACAAAATCTTCCAGTATCGATTGGCCGACGGTGCGGTAACACTCCATTTTCTCCGCGTCGTAAGATATGCCCACTCGGTGCTTGCAGTAGCGTTCGTTAAAGTACGGTAGCGTTACGCCGTAATAAATGTTGGGGTTATTGTCCCCGTCCAAAATGCGATACAGTTTGCTGTACGTCTCCTCGTCGTCTTCACGATGCATTAGCGGTAGCTTGTATGTTTCGGCCACGTTGTAGATGGCCAAGTTGTCTGCATAACACCCCCATCGTTCTTCGGTCATCTTAAGTTTGCCCCACTTGTGCATCTGCGTGTCCGGCGTGTCGCTGGTTGCTCCGGGGTCCGGCGGTAGACCCATCTTGCGTCTTACAATGTCGTTCTTGTAGCGCGGTACGCGCTCGTACGCGTCGCCTATAGAGACCTCGTCCAGGTAGCGAAACGCGTTTTTATTGTTTTTGTTGAACATGGTTCGAGTAGACCGCTTTATGGGGTTGGGCGGCGTCTTTGACGGACCGCCGAGACGACGGTATGGCTCGAACGGCGTGCACGACGTGGCTTCACACCCACTTTTCGTGAACAGGAATCGACCGTTGCTACACGTCAAACCGTCCGGGCACGGGTAATCCACTGGAAGGGGTTCCCACGTTACGGCGTGGTCTCCGAAAAACTTAGTCGTCGATTCCCTTGGCGCGCCAATGTTCGAGCAACTTCTGCCTTGGCGAGAGGAGCGGAGCTGTTTTATACAGCTGGTGTGACGTCACTCTGACCGTAGCGCCCCTGATGAGAGGAGCGGGAGTTAGGCCGCCATTGGTGGCTACCGCCTCGCCTCGCGACGGCGTGAGATGGGGCCCCGTTTTATGCGTTGCATATTGCAATCACTCAGTTGAGCCCTTGGGCGCGGCCGGGCAGCCACCATTGACCTTTAGCGCAACCACGTGACGTGACGTCACGACAGCCGGAGGAAAAGCTGGGCCCCAACTCGCGCGGTCGCGCGCGGCCGCAACCACCACCTGACTCCCGCTCCTCCCGCTATGGGCGCCGCGCCGGCGCGTGACGTCACGGAGGAAAAGCTGGGCCCCAACTCGCGCGGCCGCAGCCACCACCTGACTCCCGCTCCTCCCGCTAGGGGCGCTGCGCCGGCGCGTGACGTCACGGAGGAAAAGCTGGGCCCGAACTGGCGCGGTCGCGCGCGGCCGCAGCCACCACCTGACTCCCGCTCCAGACCGCGCAATATGCAACGCATTCTTGGCTTAACCAAGCTAAGCCTGGCCATTTTTTTACACAGCTGGTGTGACGTCACTCTAGGTCACGTGGTGTGACGTCACGCAGCGAGGTCACGCTAAAGGTCAATGGTGCCTACCACCGCCTCGCCACGGAAAGGGCTGAAGTGCGACCTAAAGTAGTATTGCTTCGCAATAAAAAAATCTCGTGCGTTGGGAGACTTCGCAGACGTTTTCATGGGTTGGCCATGGTACGAAGCGCACACATGCTCACACTGACTTCTGAGACAAACTTGCAAGCTAACTCGCGAGCTCAATGCAGAGCCACACCACCGCGGCTATCGAGAACCGTAAGGGACGCCGAAAAACCACCTCTGGCATGTCAAACGCGTCGGTATATAGCAGAGCGCCGATGGCGATTGACCGTCCGTACACATGAGCGGTTTCACGCTGGCAGACGTTACACACGATCATGCTTTCGGGCGCTTCAACAGCTTATGAAGAGTTCTAGAATAGAAAAAGCATGTTTGCGAAACGCAAGCATTTTGCGGGATTGTAGTTTAGATTTCATCATTAAACGTAGGCAGACGGGCTAACTCCGGAGATAGTGGCGCCGTCCGGTTTGAATGAAGAGGACAATTTCCACAACAAAGCGGTACTCGTTAGGCTTAGAAGCTACCGCATCGTCCAGCGAAATAAAAAGCAGGCCAAATTTACCGTCCATCTGATTTGATATAGGAGAGATAAGACGAAGCGAAAGCCCCATTCCCAGTTTATAGCCAGTTCACTTGCCGAAAAACGCAGTAACACCGACGAGTTCACTTCGAAGCGACAGGCTCCGCTTCAGAGCTCGCCGCCATGTATGGCTGTCCTTGAGCAAGACCTACTGAACTAGAGACCTGCCCACTTAATTGGCACTTCTCCAGCGCGCACCTTCTAGTTCATGCCTTTTGCCGCTAGAGAAGGGCAGCTACGGGCGGCGTGGCGCTACAATTAACCTGTTGAGCAAGTATCGTCGGTTGTGTTACTTCAAGGATGTAATAGTCTTGTCATTTGTCTACGTTTCGAGTATTCATAATTCATCCACTGCCTTCGCAAAGATGCCTGAAAAGTCTCACGCATGCATGCGCGCAAACAGAATATTCACCGCTAGGATTTAAAGGAATGTCATATTTGCATCGTTCATTACTAGGTTTCAAAATAATAAGACAGGACAAATGCACAGGGAGGAAGTGAGAGGAGAGAAATAATTTGTGAAAAGTAGACGATGATGATGATAATGACAAACAAACAGGTCAACCGAGCGCCCTCAACGACCAAAAAGTTAACGAAAGTTGGCGCACGCAGTCCCATAGGACCCCGCCAAGTGTGCAGGCCTCTAGTTCAGTAGGTCTTGTCCTTGAACATCTCCTGCGCACGCTAGGTGTTTGACGTCACAACATCGGTTTCTTCGAGGATAAGCAAGGAAGACCACTTTTGCATACGATAGTATGGACGCCAGGTCACGAAGGAGTGGTAGGCAACCAAGAGGCCGACAGGGTAGCTCGAGAGCATACGAAAAGCCGAGCTTCCCGCGTAGGCGGCCCCGAGGTTTTCGTACCTATCCCTCAGGGATATACGGCGATTTTAGATTATTTTAAGGGGGTCAGAAGACGATACCCCCCACCACACAAATCACTTAGCAGGGAAGAGGCTGTAGCTTGGAGACAGCTGCAAACGGGTACCTACCGTAACCTGCATATACTAAGCAAAATTCACCCCACGCAATATGAAGATACATGTCCATGCAGTAACGAAACGCCCACGCTATATCATATTTCGTGGGAATGCCCGAGAATACCCGTGGTCCCAGCCATACCAAACCCGAGTGCGGAGCAGTGGGAGGGATTGCTCTCCAGCGACCGCCGCTGCGACCAAATTGGTCTAATCCGGCGGGCCAAGCTGGCGGCGGCATCCAGCGGAGCCCTGGAATAGGGGCAGACGACCCTGTGCAAGAGAAGATGACCCAAGTCATCTGACACCGCAGACGAACAAAACTAGAGCAAAATAAAGTTTATTATCTCTCTCTCTCTCTTTCGACCCTTTTCGCTGCATCCGAACCACCACGTCCGCTTACGGCGTTTCGACCAGTGAGGTGTGGCCGCTGCGACAGATTATGACGCTTTTTATTATGACACAAACTCAGAATACGGACCCCGCTTTCTTTCGCTTGTCGCAAAACAATGCGAGCAGAAAGACACAGATGAAGGACCTCTGCGGCATGCGGTAAATAACATTGGCGACCGTATAGCAACCTGCTTTCATTCACCGAGCAGCGTTAAGCGACGATCTGCCCCCATTTTCGCATTTGAATACTGCTGCGCATCAAGAAGGAGGAGGAAAAAAAAATGGACTTAAAGCAACTTGTTCAGCCAGTGTGATTTAAGGAAGCTCAGCATAGTGAGGTGGTTTTTGGTCCTCAGTGGAACGGCACGTTTGCTTTGCGTGCGACAAAGCTGCCTCTATTGTTTATCCAAAATACCGGAGAAATCGGTGTGCTGTGTGTGTGGCGATTGTGCACATTACTTCGAGTATATGGCCAAGTAAACAGTCCCAGTATATCTTTTAAAGAGTGCCTTTTTGGTTTTAGGATTCAAATTATTCAAACGTTTTAGGATTCAAATTATAAATGCACTGCGCATTTATGCAAAATGCTTTCAGGAAGCAGGTTATGAATTAAGTCGCTGAAATGGCCCAACATCTTTTCATCTTGTGCGGAGACTGAGACGTCGGGAAGTGACACAAGCTGCCTGTGATCCGAGGGCGTAGTTCGCACGGCAAGGCTGAAAACGAGACCGGCCAAGCAATAATGATCAGTGTGCCAGCTTTCATGTATACAACCGTCTCTTAGCTGTCATCGTACTCATCGAAGGCATGGCGTCGGAAAGAGGAGCGATCGAGTCAAGGTGAAGCCCTGTACTAGTGCCACAACGCGCAGTTCCTGGTGCTGAAACGTATACACTACGCTGTATACTACTTATTTAGTATATCAACGTACCGCGAGTAGGCAACACCGTTAGTGCCAGCTGCATAAACTCCGCCGTTTCGCGGCCAGCTGCCAAGGTAAACAGACTCCAGAGAGTTTGCTCTCTGCTCTTGCGAAGGTAATTCTGGCGGATCAGCGATAAGTTTGATATTTAACGAAACATTACTGGATCCGATATCTAAGGCACTGCTCTTCTGGCGAGAAAACGAAAGAGAGAGAAAGAGAGGGAAATGAAGCGGGGCCCCTCTTGATGAAAGGGCCGCCCTGCCACGCACGAGAGCAAGCGCTAATCAAGGCTGTTTTCCACGCAGAATACATACATTACAGGCTGCGGACGGTTGCGGGGTGGTCCCATCGGGGCTCGGCTTGGCCTCGTGCGAGTCCCGCTGCCCAACGGGCCAGCCGACGGTGTAGTGCGGAACGGCGCCCTTCGATCGGCGCTGTTTTGCTTGCCTCTGCGGCTGAGTGCTGAGCACACTAGCCGAGAGCAATATATACCAGCGGCTTCGGTTAACGATCACGGCCTCCCTGGGACCCGAGCCTCTGTAGGCACTTGTCGCACGATGGACGATTCCTCCAAGGTTGTTCCGCCCGGGCTGCTCACTTTTCAGGCATATGAGACTCGCACGCCTTTTCGCTTTATTTATTTCTCTCCTTTCCTTTGGGGGCCCGGTTGCTCTTTCGCTGAGCTGCTGGTTGTCTGTTTTGGCGGCACGCCGGTAGGAGACAAATCGTCAACCTATACAAGCGGCGTGAAGCTTCTCGAAAAACGTGTGCTTGTAACGCGACGCTCCTCTATGGAATAATGAAACTTGGGCGAACTCGAGATTGCGCCGCCCTCTTCCCCCCCCCCCCCCTTATTTTTTCCTTCCAGCTATATGTCTAGTCGTTTTCCATGGCTTGGGATTGGCAGGCAAAGGATGAACGAAGCATGAAGGCCTGAGTGAAATGTCTTGGACGTGCCTGAAAAAGTTGCAGGCGTTCTTGTCAGGGCATGCGCGAGCGTCGCTGGGAGTCAGAACCTGGCTCGGAATATTATTTATCGTGTTGCTGCTTTCAACAGAACTCATGATGTAACAAAAGTCTCCGTTTACGGGCGTTATTAAATGTAAAGTACGTAAAAATGACATAGTTTCGAGATCGAATTACTCCGAAGCGCACCCTTACCAAAATGAGAATGGCCTTTGAATTCGAAGTTAACTGCCTAAAGGCAGTACGAGGCGACTGCCTTCGAACTTGCTGTGAACCAAAATTTGGCTCCTTCTCGTGAATTCAATCTCATTTTCCTTTCTTTGAACTGCCTTTCAAATTCTTCCAAATACACTAAAAAACATTCGGTCTAAAAAAAAGTCAGAACCAGAAAAAGCGCCATAAATATTGGCTAAGGAAACAAGAACAAAACAAGACTCCACCATCAGGATTCGAACCAATCACCTTGTGCCCCCTACCTTCCATGTTACCCAAACCGAACCAGTGACCTTCTGACTACTAACCTGACACACACCCACTGCATCACGGCGCCACTTGGAAGCTGACCACTTTATGGGCATGAAGACTGCTGCTCGAGTTGTCCGCTGGCTGCTTTCAGGCTTCCTGTGAATGTTGTCGACATTAGGAATTTTCACAAGCAGTGAAATAACCGTCTCCTCTTGTGTTATAACCTCCATGGCACCAGTTATTGGTCCATGAGATGTTGGTAGTGTTTTCTGCGCTCGTTTCGCTGGGCACTTGGCTCCGCCACAAAAATTCGTAGCAGTATGCTACCAGTCGCTTCATGATCAGCTAACGGTGCGGTAATTCAGGCAATTAAATTTCTACCAAATATTTTATAAATGTAAACACGCCACGCCTCGATTAGTAGGTACCTACATTGATGCAGGAAACAGCGCAAAAGTAAAGAAACAAGGAAGGAACTCTAGGGCAATTTTTATTTTTTATTACAAGTTGGTTTATTTCTTTTTTTTCCTGTGTGTGTATCGCTCCTTTCGCGCTGTTTTGAGTTTAGAATCAGTTTGAGTTTAGGATCACTACGCAGCTTGTTATCGAGCCAGTTCTGCGTATTCAGTTGTTTACGGCATTGTCTGATTGTCCTGATGCGTATCTTTTACGTTACCTGCAATAAAGCTCGGTAGTGTGTTGCGGTAAGCCAGGTTCACTTTGAATGGCAACTGATTCGTCAGTCAAGCCCGCCTGTTTAATCTGGGGAGCACAGGAAGGAAGCTGATGTGTATTTACTCTTACGTGAGGCTTAAATCTATGCCCAAACTGAAATTCTTCGGGTGAGAAAAAAATACCCAAACTAAGCCTATACACAGAGGAAGCAATAAGGCAGAATGCAACACAGACAAAATTCACAGACTGTCTTGCTTGTCGTCGAGAGTAGCTGTAAGCATGAACTGCAGTGCGGGAAAGGCGTGCCGTAATCAAGGACGGCTCATGTATAGATACCGACAGCCGCACACGAGTCTTGGGGAGCGTACCTTGTGAGCCGTTTTTTTTCTTTCCTTTAGCTTTTCCTCACGAAGGACAGCGTACCCGGCTTTCTTTTACGCTTTTTTGTACGGCGAGGAAGCTCATGCGATTTTTCTTCTACAAGAGGCTAAATAACCTACTCATACTGAAATTCTTCGATTCAGAAAATAAAATTCCAATATAAGCCTATGGTACAAGGAAGTGAAAAACAGAAGAAATTACATAGAAAGGAAAAAGCAAGGCCTTATTCTTTATTTTCATTAACTCAAGGACAAATGAGGACAAGTGCTGGTCTTTTTTTTTTCATATATGGCTGAACAAAGTCAGTTCAAACTGAGCTTCCTTCGGTCAGAATAAAAAAGAGTATTAACAGTCAGCTGAAAGTGGGCTTCCTTTTGTCCGAAGAAACGAAGTCTGTAACAGTCAGTTCAAAGTGGAATTCCTTTTGTCAGAAGGAGGGAAGTGCAAACAAGATCAGTTCAAAGTGAACTTCGTCGTCCGAAGGAAGTCTTAAAGTCGGTTAAAAGTGAATTTCCTCTGTTCAGAAGAAAGGAAAAGTATGTAGGAAGTCTGTTCAGGAAACAGAACGGAAAAAAATGTCTGTGGATTAGCTCTGGTTAAACCTGGAGTGACGCGATAGCTGCAGCTGACCGAGTGGAACTCGCTCAGTCGAACTGCAGTCAGTCTTTCGTCGCTGCATTTCGCTGGGCGTTCCTTCTTCATCTTCGTCCCTGGGCGTCAATTCACTCTCTCCCCCTCTCCACTACTCCGCCACTCGGTTTCGCCGCCACGCTGAAGGCTCGAAATGCTGGTGTAAGTAGGCGCGCGGCGCGTACTCCAGCTGTGTGCTCTGACGTCACTCCGCGCATGCGCACAACTGACGCGGGCAGTGTCTGCTCCGCCGTCGGCGCAGCGGCGAGGTGCGGGGTGCGCGCACCAACTGCGGGCTATGACGTCACTCCGCGCATGCGCACAGCTGGCGGAGTGGTGGTGCCATGGCTCAGCGCGCAGCCAAGCTGCCCTCGCGAAGTGGCTGGTGAAGTGTAGCTACCGCTACAAAAACAAAGGAAGTATAAAGGCAAAATTCATTTTATAAGGGGAGCATGATAGAATTTAGTAAGGTTGTAGTGTCCGTGCGTTACGCATCAATGGCAAAAAAACACACTGGGCCATCCGATCTCCGATGGAGAGAACTTAAGCGCTGTGCAACACGCCATATCGCTTTTCGATTACGTCTGGTTCCAGTCACGGGCGCCTTCTGTGCATCATTGGAATAATTCCGGGCCACTCCGGAACTAGAGGCATGTTTTGGCTGTGGAGTTTTGAGGAAAATATAGTTCAAGGCAACCTTTCGGACGTACAAGGAAGTATTAGGGCGTAAGGTCCCAGATCCTGACAACGGAACCTGCGTGATTACCTCGCAGCCGCTGTGCGAATTAAGTCCGCTGGATGAAATGGCAAAAAGGCTTGTTATTTGAAAAGCTGAGGAAGCGTGTAAAATACAGCAGCACCCGCTGTAGCGGAATAATGCGAACAACGAGGACCAAACAGCGTTGTAGCTTTGTGCATGACTGTTTACCGTTCCAATTGCGTTGGTAGTGCTACCGCTTGCTTGGAAGAGAACGGCTCCGAAAATTAATTGGGAACCTCTTTTTTTAATGTCTATAAGTTTGCTTTATCAGCGCGCCCTATTAAGCGCAGAGCGAACGAAGCCTTCAGATTCGCTGATGGAAATTAATTTGTTAATGCCCGTGCTGCTACAAAGCACAGAATGTATGCTTGCAACTTGTCGGAGATGGAAAACAGGCACAGTGAGCGCGAAGACGTTAGCGTTTTCGTTTTGCTGCTTTGTGTTCTGAAATTATTTTGTCTTAATTTTGTTAAAGTGAGTAACGGAAGACGCCCGACGTATGTAACTTCCCCCTCCTCAGCCTCACATTTTTTTTTTTGGTTTCCAACGTTACTTTGCAGAAGCGTCTTCTTTAATATCACACAACATCAGCGAATATAGCGCCCGCAAGACGGCCTATTCATGCCTTGCTTTTCGTGCTGATGTTGAAGAAATGTCCAACATTCTTGGACAGAAATTTAGAAAATTCGAAAACTGCAACGTACTGGTATAGAAATATTCAAGGTAATGGTCCATTCTTCCGATATGTAGGAAAAATCGGTATTTTATAGTCTTTCCATCGCTCGCATCGAGCAGTTAACGCAGCCATAGAAAACCACTGGGGAACGCTTTTGACGATAGCAAAACGTTAATAGGAAAAAAATTCAAGCCTGCCGACGGGAGATCAGCGGATATATTTATTGTTATAGTGAAATCTTTCCATATATGAAAAAATTGAGCTCATAAACTCTTTCTCATTCAAAAGTGCTTTTGTCCAGAATTGTTGGGTATGTGCTGGCATCATAAACAAAGAGCAACTTCAACTTCAACAAAGAGCATTTATCTCTTCGGCTGGGTTTTTCTTTCTGCAGTTTAATGTACCTGGTGCTTCAATGCTAAAGTCGTCGGGAAGACAGAGGATACACTAAATGGTGACATATGCGAGCTATTTGTTCCCTCCAGGTTCAATGTTTTCACTGAGTGAGCTTTGCGTTCCGGCGAACATACCTCCCGGTTGTGATGATCGTCTTAATGTTTTTCAAAACAAGATCAAGGACGAAACAGAAAAACTTTCCGGAGTACACGTAGCTTTGCTTCCGTGTGCCTTTTACCTGTAACACAAAACCCTGGGTAGGTGCACCTGAGATTGGAAAATGTGTCTGAATTAATGAGAGGCTTTGTTCCTCGATAGAAGCAGAGGATGACAGCACTAAAACAGGGAAATTTAGGGGCCATAACCAGGAAATTAAAACTGGGAGTTTATTTTTAGTACTAGGAGGAACAATATTACGAGTTCCTCGTTTCACCACAGCTAGAGTAACTGTATGCATAAACTTGCACTTCATATGGTCGCAGAAAGAAAGAAGAACGGAAAGACGTGTAGAAAGCTTGATGCGGGATAAAGGCACCAGCCATTAAACGAATCCAAAGCCGCATGGCTGGGGAAACCAGAGATCGCCATTGGGGTTTCCCGACGGTTCAGCATTTCTCACCTAACAGGTTGTTTCAAGAGCAATGAGCTGAATATAAAGTCAGCAGGCAGTTTGCCCGCAACAACCCAAGTGCCTCAGAATGCTTTGCGCAATCTATCCACAGAAAAAAGTAAAAAAAGAGGGGTGCCATTATGATGAAAAGCAGAACAAGCCTTTCAGACGGAAAAGGGCGAGTCAATATGCCTGTAAACAACTAAACGGCTTATCAACAAACCATCGTGCAGTATGCAAATGCTGGCTATGACACACATATCCCGTTAAAGGGCCCCAGAAAGGGGCTGTCAGTAAAGTTGCGATATTTCTGGGATGTTAAACGACGGCGCTTCACAATTATCCTCTAGCAAGAATTTTTTTAATGCGTTTTGTGGAAGCTGAGTTGTATGCGTACAACACTTGAACTTTCGCGTTCTTCGCGCCTTTCCCTCTCCACTCGCACGCCAAGGCGCTCCTCCGCCGACCCCACCCACACGGCCCCTCCCCTACCTTCTCTGGCTGCGGAGCGCGTGGAGAGACCGCGGCTGTGGTAGCGCGTGACGTCTGAAAGAATTTGGCGCTGTGAACCAATGATAACCTCCGGCTCCTGACGTCACTTGCACGATGTGACGTCGTATGCCACGTTTCGAGCGAAAGCCCGGCACCGCGCGTCGCCGCGAGGTGCTAAAGCGGGAGTTAAAAAAAAAATGTTTTGTAAGTTTCCCGCTTGGTTTTGAGGTCTCGTACGCGGCATGGACACTCGGTGGCCTGTACCTGACATAGCGCAAGCATTTTAAAGCCAACCTCAAACACCCCTTTCTGTGGCCCTTTAAGTCCATGGTGAAGAGAGGTTGGTCAGATGGTTCTTGATAATCACAAATTGAACAAGGGGGAGGAAACCGCAGGGTGCTTGCGAACTCTCGACAAGTGGACTTGTCTTCGTCTGGGCAAAGCGTTTATCATTGGTGGGGTTTAAATAGGGTCCTCCCTCCGAGCAGGAAGGACCGGTGAGGGGTAGGAGGGTGTGAAGGAATGGTGTTAGGATAGGGAGGGTGAACGTTGTCCAGGCATGATGGCTTCTAAAGTTGATTAACCGGTTGACCTGCAAGACTGTGAAATGAAAAAGGCCAGCTCAGCTGCGTGCGCACGCACTCACGCACGCACGCCCGCACGCACGCACGAACGCCCGCTCGCCCGCCCGCCCGCCCGCCCGCCCGCACGCACGCACGCACGCACGCACGCACGCACGCACGCAATACACCACAAATGAGAGGATACACAGATAATTGAGCGCTTAAACAATACCAAACTTTGGGATGCATCGGATTCAAGGTACGTTATTTCAAGGTTTTAGTGCAGAGAAGCCGGAACTTGATCGACAATAAATTACTTCGAAACAAAAACTTTCAGTTGTTGGCGTAAGACTTCTTTCTATGTATCAATAGATGATGCGTATACGTTTACGCGCTCATTTATAGGGAGAGTATTTAGTTCCTGAAGTTTGTTTGTGGCCCAGGCGTCATGAAAGCCTGTATTTATTAGCATCAGTTAGTTTTGGTTCCTTTGCTGTAGATATAATTTAACTTAGAATGACAAGCGGTACTGCCGGATGCATTGCACTGAATAATGCGACTGTGAATAAAGGGACAGCAACACGTAGCAACAAAATTTCTTGTTAATAAGTAAACTAACATCCTATAATTATTATATCGTGATGTCATATATGGTATCTATGGAGAGGGGCGTTGCAGCGGATCTTTAATACCATGGTTAATCACGGGCAGATTTTCTTTCTTATCGAGGTGAAACGAAGTTGAGATTTCAAGCAGCAATGTAAAAAGCGCCTAACAAAGAACATCAGCAATTTGCGAACACAGGATGCGGATGAACTGTATATTATAGGGAAATTCTTTCGACTCTGCCTGCTTCAGTAAACAGAACTTTTGCTTAATGGCACTGTCGACAGTTTGTTCTTGAGCTCTTGCGGGCTTATGTTAAGCACATTTAAACAATCAGTTAAGTCACTAATATCATTGAGAAGTGATAATGGCAGCGTAATCAGCGGAGTTAAGTAGAAGATTATAGAAAACCAGTAAGGTTAACAAATTATGTTAAAAACACAAACGTGCTATGGTGGAAGCTCGCGGAACTCGTCGGAGACGTTGCTTGATTGGTTTTGGCTGATCCATTGCGCACTCTCCGTCGCGGGACGTACGCGACTCGCAGGGTTGAATGTGTCCTTTCTAGTTTCGGACATTGCTCCGCACTTCCCTAAAGGGACCACTAAAAGATCAGCAAAACATACTCATTTATTCGCGCAGGGGAACATTAATCGTTCAAGAAGAGTGTTTGATTGATTCATTACTACGTATTTGTCTTCACGCAGTGTGCAAACGTCATCGTAACCTTGGCCGCAAGCTTTCGGGATTCAGAGCCGGAGCCTCAGCTTCAAGGAAAGCGTTTTGCTCAAGAACAGATCAAAATATGGAGTTGTTTAGAAAATACACCACCTTCTCGTGCACATGGCTTCGTGAGATGCTCTTTTATCATGAGTCGCAAGCAATGAGTTTTATTACTTCCGAGGCTTCAGCGTGCAAGGATCGCACCTATCTACGAGTTTCGCTTTCAGTGACACGCTTATTTCGATCCTCCCAGCCTGACATAATATGGCCACCTCGGCTGCACGACTGCCACTGCCCGCCACGATTCACACTATAGGTAGCGGCAGATTTGCCGCGAGAGCAGATTGTGCACAAGGGCTTTGCTGTGTTACATAACGTTTCTGGTTACTTTTACAGTGACAGCAGTATAGGGTGCAGTGGACAGGCGCAGATGGTATGCGAGGGGGTAAGTGGTATATGAAAAATAGTGCGAGTATGGCGGCTCCCATCGAAGGGCAGTCCTGTCATGTGTAAGTTGATCAATCACACCGCATTTGGAAGTTGCGCCTGGCTTCCTGATCGCTTTGTGCGGTGGATCACTTGGTGCGCCCGACAGAGCGCTGCAAGTCGCCAGTCTGCACGACATGTCGGCGCGGTGGCTTTGTATTAATCTGAGACGATTGATACGCTTGCAGTGCTTACGATGCACTAATTTAAGCCCCCTGACCACCAGTAGCCGAAGTTGGTCGAACGACTTGAAGGTACGCTACCGTTTCGGTGGGAAGCACAGCGTACGATTATAAACGAAGGGATGTCGGAAGACAAACGCACGCAAGGTACGGAGCTAATGTCTGTCTGTCTCCGTCCCCTTCGTCTTGGTTACGCGTTGTGCCTTCCACCAAGAATATCAAGCCTAGTGGCCCAAACTACTGCGCTACCTTCCCAGGCTTGTAGAGTTGCAATAGGTGGTATACCGGATATGACCTGTTTACTTCATTTGCAAGGTACGGTGGAGATTCCAATTTTTTTTTACTGTCCATTGTACAAGAGTTCAGAGCAGAAGGCAGGACAACGCGGCAGTTAAATCTAGCGCAAAGATTTCTTTCGTGATAGCGCCGATGTTGTGATGCGAGCGATGAACTTCTCATGGCAAGAACACTTAAAAATCAATGCGAGTAGCTCGTCCTGATGTTATTGTGTCTGAACTGTGAAAAATAAAAGTGGACCCAAGAAAACACATCAAAAGCCAGTTTATGTTAATTCGCAAACTTCGGAAACAGGAGAATTTGTGGAAGCGGCGACCATGCTGGCGGCGTGGGTTTTGCTGCCTTCACGCAGTCCTGACACTTCTCGCCCGCATATTGAAACTGCAATACTCTAAGTGAAGAGATAATCTATTCTACGAAGAACGGGAATGGATTAAACGCCGGCGCCCTTAGAGATATAATCACTGTGAATTCTAGGCGCCAATAAACGGCAGCAACAGATAAGTTAGAGGCGCCAGAGCGCCTCAAAGACTTGAGAACAAGCAAAAAAAAGTTACGAAACCCATTCAAAGAAAAAGTTGCGTAACTGCTCCTTCGTATCTTTTATTCTAACGTCACCTTGCTACGGTCGTCCCATGTCTTAAAGGAAAGTCTGTCCTTAAGCCCGCTTCTTGCGTTTTCTGGAGCCCACTGCGACCCGCACATACGTAATGGCGCTCCTAAGCGCGTTTGTGTTCCCACTTGCATTTGAGAAATGAACTAAAACGTCACTCGGTGCATCACACAAATAGAACAAGCAGCCACTTTAAGTCGAGGTGTCTTACATAACGTCTTCTTTTAACCCCGATGCATCGTCTAGGCGGACAAAGATGTCTAAGTGAGGATTGTACAGAAAACAAGTGGTACGGATATGACACTGCTCATGGCGGCTCAAGGGAACAAAATTTGGAAACACGAGCCTGAAAATGCGTAACACTGGAGCGGCAGTGAGCGGGACAGTGCCGAAAGAAATCTAAGCAAGAGACAGCGGGAGGGCAGCACCGAAGTTGCGCCGTACAACGCCCTTCTTTCTTTCGGTTCACGAAAGGGGAGCGAAGGTCCGGAGTGAGGGGCGCGCCTTGCAAAACCGGGATGTGCTTCACCCATGACAGAGAGCGCATTGCGCAACCAAGAGAGGGAGACAGACCCCGTGGGCTTCCATCTCGCTCTGCTTCCACTCGCCCCGACGGCCACTCCGTCTTCGCCGCGCTTCCCTAACAAATGTCCATTTCAACCTAGGCATGACAAACGACGTTTGCGGAGCGGACGCCGCGGCGAAGCGCGGCGCACTTCTAGCTCGCGTACACACGCACGCACGCGCGCACAGCCGCCGCCGCTGCTACAGCCCAACCTCCCCATTTCCCGGCCAGCTCTCGCGTGACGATGGGGCGCTTTTGAACTCTCGCCTGCGACTTTCTTTTCCTTTTCCTTTTTTTTCTTTTCTCGGAATAATTTCTCTTTACATCCACCTGCAATTGTACCTTGGTTGCTACGCCTTAGCTCCCCTCGAAAGGTCCCGACGATGACGCACGCCTGCTAGCGCACCTTTCTCCCCCCGCGAGAGCGGCTTTTCGTCACAGCCACCGTTGTCGCAGCTGATGATGCAGCATCCCCCCCCCCCCCCCCCCTTTCTACTTTCTTCCTCCGCTCCCACGCTCCCTCTTCTGTCGTTATTTTCTCCACCCCATTTTTCTATCCTTCCTGTCGTTCTGCGTTGCCAAGCTGCCATTTTTTTGTTTGTTTGCTGATTGCTGTTTCGTTCCATCGCATTTCGGCTCGGCAGTTCGTCAATGCTCTCGGGTGCCAGCCCGCGCCTGTGAAGTGCGTCTTGCGAAATCTTTCTGCTCCTCTCGTGGAATCTTGCTAGCCTTGTTTTTTCTCTCTCTCTCTCTCTCTCTCTCTCTCTCTCTCTCTCTCTGTCGTCCTCGCCGAGCGGAGGGCTTTTCGCGCTTCGTCTCGTTAAGCGGCATAGTCAAGAGTATGGCGCAAAGACGTTTTCTTCGCTTGCACGGCTTGCGAATGTTTGTATTCGTGATTCTCCAAGTACACACTGGCGTCCAGGATACAACAAGGAAATGAGAGTCGCGTTTCTGATTCTCGCGTCGACAAAAAAAGGCCCTGGTTCGATTCCGAGCCTCGGCACAGGTTTTTTTTTTATTCAGTTAGTGTGCGGGGGGTTGTGCGGGGGGTTTCAGTGGCTCCCATAGATGCCGCCACCGAACACGTTGGTTAGCGGTTAAGCACAGGCTCTGTTAAGGCGCGTTTATACTCTGGCGTAACGCGCGCGCGCGCGCTGCACGGCGACGTCACGTCGGCCAAAGCGAGACCCTCTATACTCCAACTGCGCTTGACCGCCGACGCGTTCGGCGGGATTGGCGCGCTCTGACCTCACTGGTGGAGACATGGAGCACGTCTCTATTTCGGCCGAGTGTGCCAGCCGCCGCCAGCCCGGCCAGACCGGTTCGGCTCCGCGGCGAGGCGCGCGTTGTGAAGTCATGTGCCTCCTCGGAGCACCGCCACGGCGAAATCGCAAGCTCGCGGCCAATAAAGCTTTCGCTTTAAAATACGAAAACGGCTTCAGCCATGTCTTTATAAACACCTCCAAGGTGTGGGTACAATTTATTTTGTCTATCTCACGCGCTTGATGCTCGATAGCACGCGAGGTTGTGCATACAACATTAAAGCTGGAGTTATTACTCACTGAGTTTCTTTGACACAGACCGCGATAGTTCAGAATCTTTTATCCGTTCTTGATGCAGTAGAAACCTTATCTGCGCGCATTTAGTCGCCGCAGAAACCTGCTTCTTCTCTTTGCACGCAGGGCGGCCGCGCTGTGAAGTGCAGCCCACCGGAGGGTTTAGCAACCGCCGTCCTCTGATTAGAGGCGTGACGCAGAGCGCAACCTACAGGAGTACATCACTGCGTCGGACGACGAAAGGCTTACTTCAATCACGAGAAGGCCATTTGGTAGTACGTCTCAGGAGAGAAACGCTGGGAAGGGCTCTTGACTGGCCACTTTTCACACTGTTTGAATCGCACTTGCAAGCTATTATCGAACTTGTTTTCCACATTTTAACAATCGGGCAGGGGCCGAATCCTTATTCAAAGGCTATTTACTTTATCTAAAACCTCTATGCCTCGGTGTTATTTTATATTGGTGGCCGCCCTTTCGTCTTCTGTCAGCAAAAAACAAAAAACAAACAAAATAGTGGTAGGGTTTAACGTAGTTAAACCAAGTAGACGTGAGAAAGCAAGCATGTGTTGTGTTTAGCCTTGTTGGCTCATGGTATTGCTTTGCTCGGTCGTCGGCACGTCTGGCGACGATATTAGTTCGATGGCAGTATTTGTTGATGACGACGACGATGTGCAGTGCACGGCGCGAGAGTGTGTTGCGGTTTAACAGAAGGCGTGATGGGCTGCGGCGATGGCATAGTGCTCCCGTGCAGTGGCCAGCGAACCCGATCCGTACGCGCCGCCGTGGGTTCGGATCGCAGTCGCGGGCAATGTCTGTATCATTTTTTAATGTTTGGCTAAGCCCACCCTGAAAGCCAAGCTTCACACAAACTCGGTGAGCGGTTAGGCCTAGCCAAGTAGTGCTTTCGCACTAATAGGATGAGTTGTAACTCGCGAAATAAGCATGGTTATATTCTACAGAGGAATGGAAGCAAAATGTGTTTCATGCTGCTGGAATTAAAATGGCTAGGAAGTTTTTCAAAGACATTTATACCGCTAAGTGATCGTCCTTGTCATGAGAATCACCTTGGGCCGCCGGATGATCCACCTGCACCAGCAAGGGCTCCCAGAAAGATATATTGCGCATAATTACTGACGCATAATCTGCCCTAAATATGCGTGCGTGTTTTGTTTTTTTGTTCGATTGTGACGGTTCTCTCGCGTTTCTCGGGTTGCCATTCAAAAAGTCCCGAGTCTGCGACTTTTCTGTGCTTAAATTATTTTTATTCGTTGACCTCAATTTAAAGTCCCCTGCGGCGAGCTATACAAGCCATTACATCGGGCACATAAGTGCTTTAATACTACCTTTTTGCTTTCATTTCGTAGGATTATTGTGGAACACTTGCTTAACTTACTGAGTCGCAGAGGATGGAAGCAAATACCATCTACATTTCCTCTTCCCTTTAAATAAATGACCGACTTCCCTAATCATTTCGTCCTCAGACATGACGGGCACTGCTATGTGCTTAGTGCAGGAGTGAAAGTACTGTGTAAAAAAAACGAGAGGAAAACAAACGAAAAAAAATACGAATTTCGTTTCTCATGTCTTCCTCTCGGACATCAGCCATGCATATACGACTCAACGTGCTGAGGGACTCGGGGTTTATGTTCACCGGCCGGAATTCCTTAACGTGCACCGGAAGCTTAAGGCATGGGCGCTCTCAGTTGGACCAGTATCATCGTTATCATCATAATAAGCCAAGTTAGGCCTGCAGCACGAACAATGCACTTACCACTTATTTCCACTTCGACCTTTCCTGAGACACCCGCGGCCAGCCTGTGCCCGCAAATATCTACCCTGTGCCGTCCCCGGCTGTGTTCCCGCCATTTGCATCCATTCCGTTGGCCTAAATAATAAGCGCTTATCTCTTCTTCGCAGCACATTCCTTCCCAAATCTATTTTCGCTTCCTCGTTCCAGCTAGGAGATCATTTGCTCGCGCTTGTTCTCTAATCCACGACGCTACCTGGCTCTCTTTTAACGTTACCAATTTCCTTTTCTATCAAGGGCCCATGAGTTGTTCTTAACCTGATTTAGAGCTTTCTTGCTTGCCTTCAGGTTTCAGACCTGCAGGTGAATACTGACAATACTGACAACACTGAACACTGACTTCATCCGTTATGCGCTTTCCATCTGAGGTACATCGGAGCACTTTCGTTGTAGTACGCATCCGTGACGTTTCGCATTTCGCCGCCATCAAAATGCTGCCGTCGTGACTTGAAATCGAACCCACGATTCCTTGCTCAGCAGCAGAACGTCACAGCGATGAACCACGGTGGCGGGAAAGGCAGGGTTCACAGACGGCGACATATTACTAGCGTTAATAAACACAAAGGACAGACTAGCGTCTGTCCTGTGTGTTTTCTGCTCTCTGTCCTTTGTGTTCTAGCGTCTGTCCTGTGTGTTTCTGCTCTCTGTCCTTTGTGTTCTAGCGTCTGTCACTCTGTGTTTCTGCTCTCTGTCCTTTGTGTTCTAGCGTCTGTCCTGTGTGTTTCTGCTCTCTGTCCTTTGTGTTCTAGCGTCTGTCCTGTGTGTTTCTGCTCTCTGTCCTTTGTGTTCTAGCGTCTGTCCTGTGTGTTTCTGCTCTCTGTCCTTTGTGTTCTAGCGTCTGTCCTGTGTGTTTCTGCTCTCTGTCCTTTGTGTTTATTAACGCTAGTAATATGCGCCGTCTGTGAATCAAAAGCACCAACTAGCCCAACTTAATTCTTTAGAAAGGCAGGGGAGAACGATGCGTGGCGATGCCACACACGAGGTGCCCACTTACGATGTAACGGTACGTTTAGTGCGATAGAGTTAAGACTTTGTTGTGCATAAAATTCAGTGTCGGCGTTGAGCGAAAAACCACGAGCATTACTCTGGCAGGCGGTGCCCAGAGAGCAAACTAGGAGCAAGGTGGGCCACCTGGGCCACGTGACCTTGCGGCGTCATCACACCCTGCCTCGGATAGTGAGCAAGCTGCCCACCGTGGCAGCTGGGAAGTTAAATTGTGTTAAATAATGATTGGTCGCTCGGGAACAGCAACCTGAGCCGCAAAAGGCCCACCCTGGGAGCACCTGCCATCGCAGGACAGTGGCGCATCGCTTAACCGCTGCACCACTGCGCCAAGAGAGGTATGCAGGACTCCCAGGGATCTAGAATGTAAATTAGAGAATGAACTTCGGCATACATGAGAATTAACCTGCTAGCCGTCATATCCTTAACACGGAGCTTAAGTGTTCCCTCCAATTTTTTGTCCTAACTAGCGTGCTTGTGCTCAAGCCACTTCAAGGATGAAACCGCCGTCGAAGGGTGGCTGCTGATGCGACATCAAAGGAGATACGCATTATGGCCTCCGATTGTGACATGCAATGTTGAGGCCGATAGCGAGCAATACACTGCAGAGTGGTAGGAGTGGTCCTCACAGATGACCCCCTTCTCTCTTCACCAGCCCCATGCTGCATCTTGTCTGCTAAGTGGCAGGCTGTCCCGCAGCCGCTGAAATGTCGGTGCTTTCAGCACGCATTAACATGCAGCCATAATCTGAGATGAAGGTAATCGTAGGTTCATAGAATTTTTGGCTGAACACGCAACGGGATATATCAGAAAGGCGAGCTCTGGGCACTGCTTTAGCCCTGCATCAACCCTGCAAAGGAGCCCCGTAGCTAGCAGGAAAACAAAGTAATTCGTCAACGTGGGTAGCGAGCTTGACTGTGATTTCCCGTCCCTTCTACATCACCAGGTTAGTTTTTCACCGGACACGTATGACCGGAAACCCGTTCAAGCCAGTTGCAAAGCCCACTACAGTGCTAGGAATTAAAGAGCAGAGTTCGAAAGCGAATCAGCGGTGTACGTTAGCGTTCAGGCATGACCCAAGATGCCGCGTCCGAAGCGTGACTCATTAGCGACGTGGTGCGTGCGCTCGGTACGAAGTAACATTTTAGTGCGGAAGCACTACTTCATTAGCAACACCTGAAGAAGCCGGTGATGAAATGACTTGAATACGGTGTGGCTTGGGGAAGTTCACGTGGAATGGTCTTGGACGACAATGTAATGCAATGTATAGGCGAGAGTTAAGCGAGTTCGAAGGATAAGTTAAGGCAATGTTTAGGAAATAATCAAGCTAATCGAAACGAAGTGCCTTGCACGTCATCATTGTTTCAACGGCATTAAATTGATTTTTTATTGCTTGACTTACATGCGTGTGGTGATTTTGAGGTTATATGGACGAGGAATTAACTTTACTGACTCATGCGCAAATCTTAGCCAGACGCATAATTAACTAGGTTCTGCAGAACATGTTGCGTTCTGTCAGAATGAATGCCGAGATGAGCTTCACTGACTTCACGGCTTACGGGGTTTACCGCTCTGAAGAGCCTTCGGTGACTAAAGTGGAAAGTCGTTTGGTGCTGCTGTGAATGGACCCGTTCCGTAACGCGCGTGCTTTCTCACATACTCACCTATAAGCTTGTGTATAGTAAACTTATTTGCTTCAACGTAACGCCTGTTAGTACTTCTTGGCAAACGCGGCAGGCTGTCCACAAGAGCGTGAATGGTTGTTCGAGGTAGCAGTTTGCGTGCGACTAATTAAGCTTATATTAATGCAATGGACCTCAAATAAATCTGGAATAAAAAAAACACATACCTGACTGGGAGCAACTGTGTTCTATGGTTGCTTTGCGTCTTCAGACAAGTTTTACCATTGACGGCTGTGCGCGTGCTCATCGCCCGTAGTCTATCTCCATCAACCACGGTCGGTGGTGCAGTTTTTTTCACCTATAAACTGCATTCCTCACCGATACCTTTTTTTTATCGCCTTCGCTTGATTCCAAGATATATTTCACTGCGTACTGTATCTGGCCACTAGGACGTAGTCAGTTTAGGACATGCAGCTTTATGGTGCTTCGTTCAAGGAAGGTCTCCAGATATTCGGGCACCAACCTGAAACGACGTCGACGCAGTCTAGGCTTCGTAGAAAGGCGATAAACTGTGAGTAGCTTTCCGACAGCAGTGCTTGGCGTATTAATTGGCTTCTTGTCATACAACGTTCGAAGTGTAAAAATCCCTGTGGTGTATAGAAAGTGCTGCTAAATTAATAAGAGATGAGACTCCCAACAGTGAAGATGTGCCCCTTTTTTACCGAGAACAGAGTTTGAATAAGCGAAGAAATTACGTAAAAAGGAAATACATGTTGTGGCACTCTTCGCCAATTTAGGTAACGGCCCCGGTCTTCAGGTGAAACCTTCGTAGGTCGCGATAAGTTCACTACTCCCGGAGCAGCACTGCTTGGACGGACAAGCACCGTTTAAGTAGAAGGAAAGCAGCGCGTCGAATGTTCCGATACTCGAGAATGGGAAACGTGCCTCGCTTTGCGAAACATGTCTCGCATTAAGAAGCGCGAGACATGGAAGCGCATGCTTTCGGCGTCTTTCGCGCCATTTCTTCACGGCGAGACGACCTTGTCTTCACAGCATGGACGCAGAAGATGCCTTCGTGGCGTCAAAAGCGGGTGAGCATCACGGTGGCGCTGGTTTTGATAAATATTGTAACAAAGGGTTGTCTCATATATTGGCCAAGCGGTTTAGTTTTCATGCTAATAATAAAATTAATAATTGGTTTTTTGGGAAAGGAAATTAATGGCGCAGTATCTGTCTCATATATCCGTGGACACATGAACCGCGCCGCAAGGGAAGGGATAAAGGAGAGAGTGAAAGAAGAAAGGAAGAAAGAGGTGCCGTAGTGGAGGGCTCCGAAATAATTTCGACCACCTGGGCATCTTCAATGTGCACCGATATCGCACAGCACACGGGCACCTTTGCGTTTCGCTTCCATCGAAACGCGGCCGCCGCGGTCGACTTCGAACCCGGGCACTCCGGATCAGTATCCGAGCGCCTTAATCGACTTTTCAATTTTTAATTTAAGGGCAAGATTATATAGCGAAATGAAGGCCATCAACATCGAAGACAAGACTAGTTTTAAAATTTTTGCGAGCGTTAAAAATACTTTTTTTTTAAAAGCTCATTGATTTGGCTTTCCCGTGTTGCAAAGTTACAATATGGCGTGGCTGCGCGTGGTATTGCCACCGAAATCACGTTAACTTCTTTTACATTACAAGATACACGAGCTGCGTCTCAATTTGCTGTATTAGAAATTCGAGTGACGCCATTTATCAAAATCAACGCTGGAAAGCCAACTTGACGAGCTTTCTAAGGCGCATTTTTCACACGGATTATTTTGGACCGCAATGATAATTCAGAAAACTGAAAAATTGAGCTCGCCTACGATGTTGATGGCCTTCAACTTCGCAATATAATCTCGCACAATTAAGAGCAAAAATTGAAATGTTGATTAGTTAATTTAGGTTATTAATCTAATATTAATTTTTATATATATATATATATATATATATATATATATATATATATATATATATATATATATATATATATATATATATATATATATATATATATATATATATATATATAAGGAAACCAACAGTTACCGAAAACCCAGGTGCATAGGGGAATTTTTTCTATTTTTTTATTTCTAGTGTCAATCAATTGCCTTCAAAGAAAATTACTTATAAAAGCAGCAGAAAAAACAACCATGCCGCCGGTGGGATTCGAAACTATGACCTCCGAATATCGCGTCCGGTGCTCTTATCAACTGAGTTACGGCGACGGCTGTCCAATCTGCTGCTTTCGTGGGTATTTATGTTTTGCGTGTAAGCGAACCTTGAGAGTGTTCACCAGCGCCACCCTCGTCCATAGTGGTGTACGTAGCATGTGCTGTAATACCGCAACTGTGACGTAGGACGTCATCTAATGGGGAGAGCAGAAACTGTGCGAGAGCCCTCTTATACTACCTATGGCATCAAGACTGCCAGAACCGAGGGGCTCGTTAAGCTATTAGCAGACAAACAAATGAAATGAGGGGCTCGTTCGACAAACATATTAAGGAAACCAACAGTCACCGAAGACCCAGGTGCATAGGGGAATTTTTTCTATTTTTTTATTTCTAGTGCCAATCAATTGCCTTCAAAGAAAATTACTTATAAAGCAGGAGAAAAAACAACCATGCCGCCGGTGGGATTCGAAACTATGACCTCCGAATATCGCGTCCGGTGCTCTTACCAACTGAGTTACGGCGACGGCTGTCCAATCTGCTGCTTTCGTGGGTATTTATGTTTTGCGTGTAAGCGAACCTTGAGAGTGTTCACCAGCGCCACCCTCGTCCATAGTGGTGTACGTAGCATGTGCTGTAATACCCCAACTGTGACGTAGAACGTCATCTAATGGGGAGAGCAGAAACTGTGCGAGAGCCCTCTTATGCTACCTATGGCATCAAGACTGCCAGAACCGAGACCACCGTCAAGCTATTAGCAGACAAACAAATGAAATGAGGGGCTCGTTCGACAAACATATTAAGGAAACCAACAGTCACCGAAGACCCAGGTGCATAGGGGAATTTTTTTAATTTTTTTATTTCTACTGCCAATCAATTGCCTTCAAAGAAAATTACTTATAAAGCAGCAGATAAAACAACCATGCCGCCGGTGGGATTCGAAACTATGACCTCCGAATATCGCGTCCGGTGCTCTTACCAA